>NC_056730.1:260523084-260593084 GCF_019279795.1 Protopterus annectens
CTAACTCACAGGTATGGCATAACTAAGCCTAACCTGAATACCTGAGTGTAAACCTATCCAGAACTGTTAAACTGGAATCACAGTTCACCTTAAACTGACCTATGTCAACAGTCATACCTGACATGTAAACCTGACATTTTCATGTATAATACAGACATGTTAAGGTGAACTAAGCATGAAGAATGTGGTACAAAACTAAGTTAAGTCTGTTACTCTCATGTGTACACTTCAGTACTACATTTAATGTGTAGCTGGGGATTACTGTGGAGCTTCACTCCACAGGCCACCGCTGACAATGAAGAAGCATCCAGTCGGATTGTCCCGGACAACAAATGTGAACTAAATTCATAAAGTAGCATGGGGGTATGCTGCAGCAAGTGGGATTACACTTGTATGGGCAGCAGTAAGCAATGCCCACACTGGTTAAGCAATGTGGAGGCCAACCCGGAGTAAGACGCCGTCACCGAAGGTCAGCAGATCTGAGCCTCGCGCACACCAGCGCATAACTGCCTAAACTTCCTCTACAGTGCCTTAGGCCCTCTGTAGCCAACAGCTCTCATAGGTTCATAGGTTCATAGGTTAGTACTAGGCTGACTGCTCTTGCAAGCCATTTTAAGCCTAGCCAATTATCCCTTGTGCTACTCAAACCCTGCACCTTGTGTTTGCAAGGCAAATACCTTAACCGTTAGGCCACCCTCCCAATCATGCCCATTAACAAAGTAATCTGCACTCCTGGGTTCCAGCACCCCCACCCTGCACACTATAGTCTGAGTTACCACTAAGGCATGGCAGATACACATTCAGCTGCTGTTATCACAAACATATCATCCAGCACAGTTATTCAACAGTATAGGAAATGTATGTAGATATGTAGATTAATATAACTAAATAACTAATATAATTAAGATTAATAATGTATATGCATTCCCGGTTCGAGTTCCACTGCAGCACATTCTATTTCCCATGTGAAATCGGTATAGCAACATTGTTTTTCTGTATAACCTACTAAATGACTTTTACACTCTAACAGGAGTACTGTATTAGACATAGGCCTCTCACTATTCAAAGGACATGAGACGACACAGGTATGTATACACAGACAACCTTTAATAGTGTATTTTATAATAATGTATGCCATTACCTACAGCACATAGATCTGGACTTATTTAATCAGTGAGGAATGCAAGGCCCACACAGAAAAGTAGATGCAGACAGTGTGGATATATAACATACTATGATGTCCAGGCTAAGCCCGTCAATTCATGCAAGTGTATACCAAGGATTTGGGGAAGTAATTAGTGTGGGAAGAAATAGCCATGGAATTGTTATGGCTATGCTTGTATAGGCCCTAGGGCTGATAGCCTAGTACCAACCTATGAACCTACCAACCTATTTGCCGTCAAGATAGGTAACAATAAACAATAACAGATGTAGTTCAGCAGCCGCCAATTACACCCTGTAGTCAAGGGCTAGGGGGACATTTATTACCTGTAATAATGTCTATGTATCTGTCACATGTATGTACCCTGACCAACAAATTTTGTGGGAGTCCACGATATGACTGGGATGATAGCAGGAATGCTAGCAGTAAATAATGATAGGCCATTACCGAACAACCCCTAAAACGTATCACAGCAGGACAAAGTCAGCCATATATGTGGAGGACAGTGGCAGGTACACAGGCCATACTCATAATATTGCTGTTACACACCCTGCAAATTGCTGGTGTTACAGGATTCATTGTAACATACCCTTATGCAGGAAAAACACATCAGGAACACAACTGGAAGTAGCCATGTACTGACAGCACGCAACAGACAGATTGCCGGGGATATATCTAGGACAAGACATCTGTGGTGCACAGGCAAAAGCAAACAGACAATCCACTGGCCATCATGTGGCTAGGCCCACTGTTGAGAGCTATGCAGACATACAGCATTCTATCCTAACTATTATGCACATGCAAACACTGCAAGACCAGCAATATACAATGCACATAACACTACTCACTCTGTCTGTGGGTCTGGAACTTCTTAAGATTGTGTAGTTGTCCTGTGTCTGCAAGCCCCGCTGTAATAGGTACTGCAACCTGCTGTCTAACACTGCTGCCCACATACAGGATGTCCTCCATACTGGAAAGGTGATGGGTCAACACCCACACGAGTAAGCAATTTATAGTACTGGGTTACCATGACAATGGTTAACTGAATCACTACACAGCAGGCTGCACGCAGTAAGCAACTGTTTCACACTGATTGGTGCACAGCCCATCACCTGATCATGTGCATCACCTAAAAAGCCATACTGAAATCCATTCATAGCAGCTCATTCACTCTACTGGAGAGGGAGAGAGACAGAAAGAGAGAAAAAAAAACTAGATTTATAAAACGAAACTCACACAGTGGGAAACTAATACCTACAAGCTACAACCGAAAAGGCGTCACACCCATCCAAAGAATAAAAGGTACGTAAAACATAACTGTATGTAATTTAATTTAGTATGTGGTATAGATTACTAGGATATATGATGTAGAATGTTTGATATGTGCCATCTGTAGTTGTCCCTGTAATGTCCCACTGAACTGCTCTGGACAGTACTGTCTGTCCCTGTAAGCAGTGGGACATACCCCCGCCAACTGTGCAGATCAGCAATGAATGACAAAGATGTCAGCCATAATAACTGTGTATGTTATGTTAGTGTGGACAATAGCTGGTGGTGGGTGTACTACCGTCATGATAGACACATGGGTGTCAGAGCACACAACCTGCAGGACAGTTATGTTAATGTGTAATGTAGTATGCACAAATGCCATAGGTGTGCAATAAGCATACCAGCAATCTCACACCATATTTACCACCCTAATGTTAGTCTGTGTTCACATGTGGCACCTGTCTGTGTTGCAGCAAGGCTGAACAGTGCAGCTGTGAATGAAAGACAGTTACAGAATACGTGCCAGATGTTTGTATGCACTCCACATCTGTGTGATACAGAATGTGACATGTATGTGTACAGATATCGACATAGGTATATCAACAACGTACAACATATATCTACACATATATGTACATAGATGTATATTTATACACATCTATAGTGGTACTGACAATGGCATGCAGGCGAAAGTATGTAACAGGCCAACAAAGATAAGTGTCTCCACAGGAAGCATGGCTGCAAATACATAGTACAATGCATGGGACATACACATAGCACAAAGCTTGGTACAATACAACATATGTCCCAATGGTAGGTAAGCAGCTGACATAACAATTGCAGTCTGTGAACAGTTTGTTGTAGCTGATATGGTGGGGCCAGACAAATGTGCATTAAGAACTATGGTAACCCTGCTTTATGGGTGGCTCAGACCTGTTTCCATCCTTTGTCTTCCAGGAAACATGTGGCATAGTCATCTTCCCGCATACAGCGCCGCTGAAACAGCGATCATTATTGACCACCTGATACTGCACTAAGTACTGCTGTTTGGCCGGACAGCCCATGACCAGCAGGACAGGACCGCCCTGTGGAACGAGCTAGTCCACAGGGTCAGTGATGTCGGACTGCATAACAGCAGCTATGAGCAGGTCCAGCATCATTGCACCGACCTGCTTTGCTATGTATGTCATTGTGCAGCTGCCATAAGGGGGGACCACCTCACAACTGGGGGGAGGGCAACCCGCCCATCCACCCCTCACCCATGTGGAGGAGCTTCTCAGCAGCCTTGCAGTACCTGTCCACCTGCAGTATCAACACCTGGCAGGGCACATCTTGGAGGTGGGTGCCAATGACATACCAGCTGAGGAGCGTGCAGGTAAGGCCCCAGGGCACATCAGTACCCCACTCGTGTGTATGCATCTGCATCTGTACAGGTACATCATGCAAAACTGCGATGTCATATACATAGTCTGTTGCTGTGTAGTAGTAATAAACAGTTGTGTATAAGCTGTAATATTGTGTAATTCTACTGTTTATGTAACGTAATGGCGCACTCATCTTTTATGAATGCCACAGCTGTGGCCACTTACATCAGCTTTCTCACACTCCTATACAAGTCCCTCCAGGATACCACCACGGCAGCAGCCCGTAGCCAGTGAGTATGGTTTGTGTTCATGCATGATGATAAACTAGATGTGTAATAACTATGGGATATCCCATGCACACATCTAACACACCTACCCGTACTGCATGCTGTACACATTCACGTTTTGTTGCTGTGAAATGCACTGCATCACAGTAGAGACCATGCTGGGGTATGGGAAGTGTACAACAGACACACACAAGATAATTAACATCCTGATAATGTGCAATGTGTCCATATGGATGTGAAGTGTGGCAGGACACAGTGCCTACAGTAGGGACATGTGTGACTCAACACCACCATGGCTGCAGCTGCATGCAATCAGGCTAAGTAAACGTTGCAGAAGTAACCCTGACCACACAGCACTTGTGACAGAAGTGTGTGCACTCCAAGGGATGTGCACCTGAGTAGACCTTGCAATCTTGCAAGGTCTTGAACATGTGTAGGGCACCCCTCACAGCCATGGTAAGGTCCACTTGTTGCCAGTGTAATAGTCATGTACTGGTTATACATGCACTATTGATTTTGTGATCTGTAACACAGACATCAGGCATCCACAACTAAGAGCTGTTTACTTATCATCCCAGGTATGAGTTGCTACAACACATAGGGGCTGTGAGCACTGGAGTTGACATAACTGACACAGTACTACAGATGCATCAATGGTTTCTACTCCTGCGAGGTATGGTGCACAGTACATGGCAGGGTGCAGAACAGGTCCACAGTACCACTTTGTACATGGGGCAGTGTTAACACGGGGAAGTGCCACCACCTACCAACAAAACCCATGCCTCACACACATGTATACTGCCACTAACATGGTGTTACTATAGTTGCACTTCATGCTGTTGAGCTCCATATGTAATGCATGTTGACAGAATGGTAATGGGAGGACTGTGTACAAATGCGGTGCAAATCCACATGGAGTGTGTGTGTGTGTGTGTGTGTGTGTGTGTGTGTGTGTGTGTGTCTCGGTTGTGTTTGTAAGTGCAATCTAGTGGAGTGTCGATGATGCATGTCAGATGTGTGTGTATGCACGCGTGTGTGTGTCCATGTATGCACAGGCGATAGTGGGATTGACCACATGGTGTTACTTCCCCTTGAGATTGTGCTGTACATAGAGTGAGACATGGGACACCAGGACAACCTGTCAGGTATGTGAACACAGGACAGCTGATAGCATCACAAGTTCTGTAGCATGGAGCATGCATTGTGAGGTGCAGTACATACCAGGTATACACATCATATGTCCAGCCGCAGATAGGTAACTGGTTACCCACATATGCAGCACTACAAATGCAATGGGGAATTACCACAGCACATCAGTGAGTGTATCCAGGTAGTACTGTTGTCCGCATGATGAGTCGCTTGTGCAGCAGATGTGGCATGGACTGAGCAAGACTGTAGTATGAGGCTCTGGTGTGTGACATATGTAGTGAATGTAGCAGCCCCAACCATATAGGGGCCTTGTACACCATTACTGCCCATACACAGGGTAGTACAAGTTGACATCAGTGAGGCCATGTACAACCTACTACACCCAAGTCAGGGAGGTGATGGAGTAACAGGTCAGGTTTTGTAACCACACGTGTAGGCATGGAGAGGAATGATATATTAATGGGCTGTAGTGATGGATGTAGTGATGCTTCTATATTAGCAAGTGCCATGCGGGATGGAGAACATATGTAACTGACTGTGGGACTGTCTGTAAACTCAGGGAAAGTGAGGTAGTAAGGTGGTTGTCAGTATGAGTGTGTGTGTGTGTGTGTGTGTGTGTGTGTGTGTGTGTGTGTGTGTGTGTGTGTGTGTGTGTGTGTGTGTGTACTGTTATGCAATGCTGTACAGGTCTTAACATGTGTATTTGTTTCCCCCACAGGTGGCAAGTTGGGTTAGGGCCCCTCCTGCACGCAAACTTGGTAGGTGTCCCTACAGATACCGATGATGAAGGTACAGTTGAGGCACAGGTGGGGTTGTCAAAGGCCGACACTGTGCCAACAGGTGTCATCACCCTTCTAGCCACCCCTAGCCTGCACACAGTTACAGTGCTCCTACAAACCCCATCACATGTGGCCATAGCAGAGGGACAGTTGGCGCTTGTTGGCAATAACCAGGAAAGTGTAGTGTCCATGCCAACTGTGTTGGGTCACAGTTGGCATAGCCAGTTGTCTGGATGGCCACCTCATAGGCAGATGTACCATGGTGCTCATGGGAGGACCGCAGGTCATCATGGCCCTGGCAGAGGCGCCACAACTGGTACCACCAGGAGCATGTTTCAGGCCATAATGGAGGCACAGGTACGTATGAAAATGGACACCAGATAGGTCCTGAGCCTGCAGAGGTTTGCTTTCCCAGCTGTAAGTGGCAACCTCCATAAACTCACTGGTGCCTTCCGTGAATATACCGAGGTCATGGATAGGTGGTGGGGTGAGATGGTTGGCCTCCTCAACCATGGTATGTCTGTGCTAGAACGTGTGGTGAGAGTGGTGCGACAGCCGTGTGGATGTAGCCCAGAGACACCAGCAGCTGGCAGTCAATGTGGACATTCCAGGATGCACAGCTGCTCCGTTAGTAGCAGTACTAACCCCAGCACACAACAGGGACTGCTGTCCACACAACAGCAGGCCTTGTGCATGTGTCCATGACCAGTCTTAGGTGGGACATGGTTCCAGCAGACATATGTCATCATCAGGGGAGAGTAGCACCTCAAGGTCTGTACCTGCACGTGCCCATGGAACCCCTGGCAGGCACAGTCAGCATTTCCATGGCCAGAGGCAGTGAACTGCACACCCTGCCAGGTATGGTCTGCAGCTGTTGAACATCACCCGTATAGGGCAGCCACATAGCAAAACTGTGTGCATGCATACCCACACACTATGCAACCACACCTAGGACGACCCCATACCGACTCACACTACATCACCATGCCCCAATCAAGGAAACACTCCCCTCACCCACACACATGGTGACAAATATTTGGCCCACCCTCGGCCTCTGGCACACCTGCAACACCCTATGCATATGATATCTGTGCCACATCTTTGATATCCATAACATTGATGCAGGGACAGGTTCTGATGCACATGGTGACTGTAGTGGAGTGCCACAATGTACTGTAGTGTAGAATGTAGTCAGGGGTAATGTGTACTGCATACATGTCAGGTAGTGTAGCCATGCAGCTATGATGCATCTCAGCTGTTAACACAAATTGATATCCCCATACTGTCATCCATTTGTGCTGTAGGCATACATGTGTCAGCAGGAGGATGGTCCACAGTCATATTCCACAAGGGTATGTCAGTGTGGTGACAACATGGCCATGACATATGTGGTGTACAGTTGCACACATGCCACAGGTATGTGTAACAGTTACTGGCTGTGCAAACTTGAATGGTGGCCTGCTGGTACAGGTATAATCTGTACCCTTATGTCAACTCATCCACATAGACACACATCTTTACTTGGCGACACTGTGTCTAGACCCCAACCCGGGTATGTAGTGCTACTGAACTGTGTGGCTGTCATTGCACACATGACACTATCTGTAGAATGAGGTGTGTACCAGGTCATGTGTTACATGCAGATCATCCACAGACACATACAATATGGTAATGGGGATGCAATGTTTGTATATGGAGAATACATAGTGTGTCATAGCATCATATGCACATTGACACATAACAGGTAGACACACATCTTAGAGACCTGGTTGTATAGTTGCTAACTAACTAGTCCATGTGTCCAATGTGTTACAAGTAGGCTGCACACAGCACATGTGTAACTGGGCTGTATCCTGTTACCTGTATGAGTGACGGTGACATTGGCCACCTGAGTGGTACGTGGGCCATATACCAGGTGTACCATGGTGTAAAGACAGTGTACAAAGCACCCCCACCCCCCACTGAGTATTGTACACACTAGAATCCATCTTGAAACTCTGACATACCCACTATCAAACATTGGCCATGAAGCAAAAACAACCCATTGCATATCATAACAGTGGTACCACAGGGATATGCATGTGATGCACACACCACAAGCATAGTAGGGTGTCGCATTGCATTGCCACACCTATGGGTGACAACAAAAATATCCATACTACTGCGTGGCATTGTGTATCATAATAGGAGTATGTGGACTCAGAATGGTGTACCCTACAGATATGCACGCATACACACACATGGCAGACATTAATAGGATTCCCATGCCTACCAAACCACTGGTACAACACTGTTATGCTGGTACTGCAAGGCACATGTAGCTGTTAGGGTGAGGATTGTAACAGGCTTCATGTTACATTACTGGGGTTGAGAGGCACCACACACTATACAAGCTGTACAAATAGGCATCCCCCCAGCCAAACACGTCCACCCTGGCGTACACTACCAAGTGTTGGAGTTCCCATAACCAGGACCAGTGACAACATGGGCACACGATGTTACCTGTACTACATCCCACCTGTATGATATCAGGTTGGTATTGGTAACATATCACGCAGTACAGTCTGGCTCCCATGGGTAATGTATTATGCGGAAGCCATCAACATTACCAGGCTTCAGATACACAGACACAGACATACAGATATATATATATATATATATATATATATATATATATACATTTGACTACACATACACATGCAGTTATATGTACAGTGTGATACATAAGTGGTAGGTGCACACAATATGGAACAACCACTATGCCTACAGTTGACCACTGAATGACTGGACACTGTATATGCCACCCATACAAATGACAATCGTTGCCTGTAACATACACCCACAGAGAGGTCATAGGTAAAACAAAACCCACAGGTTTGCAGACATGGGAACTTTTCGTACTATTACAGTTCTATATTCCATGCCATATAGCTGTTCATACACTGACAACTATATCAGTGGAGTGATGCTACAGTGGACCAGTTAGTCGTACAATAGGCTGGAAAGGTTCACAGCTGTTGCTGTCCAGGCCAAGCCAATCACATTGTACAATAGAAAAGACACACTGGGCCACAGGATACCTAACAATCAACAGTATGTACTCCAGGTGCGTAGTTCAGCATCCTCTATCTACACACTGTACAAACACAGTAGATGGTATAGATGTCATATGACCACATGGGTTGTAACTGCTACATAACATGGCATAACTGACACCATCACGAGCACACACACAACAGTTTGTATGGCAGGGGGCAGTAGTCCTGCAGTACCCAGATCCATGTCAGTAATGTGTATATAGGTGAAGTATATTGTATTGTACATCCAGATACCTTAAGGAAGCTCAGCCCTGATACCTCCACATTTTTTAGCAGTCTAGGTCATTTCTGGTGCTCCCCTACTAGACTCAATAATACAGGGCTATATACCACTGTTACGTACACTGGGCTCTGCAGTGCATGAGGGCACACATGTATTGTGTATGTGGTGCCCCACATATATGGCCCCAGCCCCACCATATGTGTGGAGGTTACAACGGCAGTGGACTGGCAGACATGGCAGTGTTATACTCCCAGCCTACTATGGATCAACCACTGACATCATGACATATGTGCAAAGCTTGGTATGTAGGTGATGGACAGAGGCTGGAATACAGGCACATATGTGGACAACTGTTGCCATACACTACACAAGGTGCAGGTGTTATGGGATAGTCTGTAACATACCCTTAGTCAGAGAAGTGATGGTAGAGACGGTCATGGATGTAGCCATGTACCGGTGATGCGCAACACACACACTGCCGGTGTATTATCTGACACAAGACCTGTGTGGTGGACAGACAAGACATGATAGGCACAGCTCTGGCCAACATGAGGGTAGGCCCACAGTTGTGTTCTATTTAGACGGACTGCATTCCATGGCAAACTAGTATGTACATCCACACTCGTAACACCAGTACTGTACAAAGCACAACACAACTCTACTCGCAGTCTGTCTGTACTTCCTGGTCCTCCTACAAATATGTGGCTACCCTGAGTGTGCCGGTTCTCCTATATGGGGTATTGCTACATGCTGTCAGTAGCACTGCTGCCCACACACAGGACGGATGCCCATCACACAGGAGATGTAATGGGACCACGCACACATGATCTGGGAATCTATAGTGGGTAGTTGCCATGACAGTGTTAATTGGGTGTAGTACACATGTGTAATTGTATATCTGGCTATCTGGATATGTATATAATACATATATTCCCACCATATGTCCTGGACATGAAGTGTAGGCCAACCCCAGCCCGTATGTTCCCAGTGTTGTAGTTGCCGGGGATGTCAGGTATACTAGTAGACTATTGCTACTGTCATTGGGATTGTCTTCACAGACATGGTGTGTATGGGAGGTCACATATGCTCATAACATGTGTGCCATTGGTTACTGAATGACATCCAAAGTACATCAGTGTGCAGTACCACTGCTGGCACGTAATGCTGCTGTGGACTACAGTAGAGATATTGGCCAATATATGTGGAGGGTTTGACAGTCTGTACAGTCCAGAGGTATACACATAAGTCCTTAGTGCTACACGTGTACCATGCCTGACAATATGGATGTGGATGGCCATGTAGATGGGTATGACACATAACGACTGGTATATGATGACCACCATAGGTAATGCATTCACACACCCCTGCCTGGCATGTAACAGTATGACCCTTGGTACAGGGGTGCCATGGCCACAAACTACACAATAGGTATTGACATACATCTGCACTGCATCCCACTGCCCTGTCTGACATACATGACTGTTAGGGGAGGTCCGGCAATGGGACATCTGGCTAGTATCCGCACATGACATCCCACTGGGTAGGTACACTCAGCTGCTAGGCATGTCACAATGCACTGTACAGGCTGCAAGCAGCCTGGCTCAACACTGGCCTACACCTCCCAAGGGGGAATGCACATGTTCCTGCATATAAAGCAGGCTCAACAGGCATATCACAGCACAGGCTAAGATACACCTGTGTGACAGTGCAAGTCCACAACCTATGTGAACACAGCCACAGCCACATATGGTTGGCTAGCATGGTATTACAGTATATGGACTATGTGTTTGACACCATCCTCATATGTGCCTCTCACAGACTGACCCTACATATACTGGCCTGCTACACGGTTTGGTCTGGTGGCTGTCTGTGTTATGGGACATGTGTGGTTATGGCCCTACAAACATGTATGCCACTACAGTACCATACAGTGGGGCAGCGTGTGACACCTGATAGTAGGGGAACTAGAACAATGTCATCTACCACAGTCTGTACACCTACATATCAGCACTACACACACTGACATTCACAGGTTCATAGGTTGGTACTAGGCTATTGGCCCTAGGGCCTATACAAGCCTACCCATAACAATTCCCTAGCTATTTCTTCCCACGCTACTTACTTCCTGGACCCCTGTTTTGCAGGGCAACTGATGTGATCCCTGGGGTGAATTTCCTTTCTCCCATCCAATCATCAAGGTTTCTTTTGATGAGGGCCACAGAGGTGCTCTGCTTGACATGTATGGGCAGTCTAAAAGGTGAGAGATGTTTTAAACAAGAACTGGGTGATTTTGGAATATAACAGTGAACTTGGTAGTTTGTTGGGTCACGGGCCCACCTTTTTATTCAAGATGGGAGGTAATTTAAAATTTTTGTTGGAACACCCTATCAAAATTAAGGACAGTAGAGGAATCAGGTCAGATGGTAGATGTAACTACTGTAGGTATTTGGTGAATGCAACAGAAATGTGGGTGGGGGTACTCTCACAATATGTTAGACTAGCAGGAGGTAATTGTAATACTCCTGGTCTGGTTTACCTGAGTGTTTGTATGGGGTGCAACAGTTATTATGTGGGTAAGACTGAGAGGGCAATTAGGAAGAGAATATATGAGCATTTATTTGCTATTAGTATAAAGAATTATAACAATGTTCTTTTTAAGCAAACGCTGACTTGACCGTTTTTTTCTGGCTTCAAATTTGGTATTTTGGAAGTAGTAGTTAAAAATGCCAGGGGGGCGGGTAACTGGTCAAACCAGATTGAGAAGGCTGAGTTGAAGTGGCAACTCCGTTTAAATGCTTGCCAGCCCCCTGGTATGAATGAAAATGTATCTGTTAAGCCTATTTTGGTTGAAAGTGCTTTGACATTTTAATGAAAGTATTTTTATATTTTTCATTCAACTAGTTTTTAATGTTCTGTCTTTTTAAGAAAGGGCTGTTTTACTAATTGGTGTGATTATATAAAGGATGTGAAGCTAAGCACTTTTGGTTGTGATAAAGTCTGCATTGAGACAGACGAAAGCGATAACTTACTGGATTATTTACTGCTTGGAATTTTGCCTGTCATTAAACTTTTTATCTTCATTGGAATAGAGGACTACTAAATTGTTTTGTGACTGCTGTGGGATTTTGGCTTCAGGTGTGGTGTTTGTTTTACCAGTTTTCTGTTCACTACATATGCATGTTTTGGCTGTTAAGGTTTAGATCCCTGGAGCATGTGGCTCTTAGGAATTGGGATTTCTTTTAGTGTAGCATGTCCAACAGCTCTGGGTTTGACATGGCCTTGTATGTTAAGCAGAGATCGCCTCTGAGTAGACCATATGCGACAGAGTATAGCTGGAGTTTTTTAAGATGGTCAGCATAGGGCATCTGCTTTAGGTCTGTGATTCTTTTAGTGAGGTATTTCTGCGGTCTTTCCAGTTGTTGCAGGTGTCTTGAGAAGTATATACCAAATGGGGCGTTGTATTCTATAATGGGTCTAATGAAGGATGAGTACAGTGGGACAATGACCTGTTTTTTTTTTAGTGATAAGGTGCGCCACAGAGAAGGATTTCCTGACTGTTGTGGCGATGTGGTTATCGAAGGTGAGACCACTGTCCACCTGTGTCCCTAAGTATCTTATCACACTTTCGGTGTTTAGTGTACTACCACCTATGTGGTAATTCACGGGTACATGTTTTTTCCCAAAGGGGATAACTATAAATTTCTTGGCATTGAGCTTGAGCCTATGGCTCTGGCACCAAGCATATGTTTCTGTAAGGCCCTTTTATAGAGTATCCACATCATTTGGAGATTCAGTAATGGCTCCCCATAGGTACACAGACTTCAGTACTGTACGAACATCCATAGAATGTGCAGGTAATGTCATGTAATGTAATCCCTACTGTACATAACATGTGTAGCAGTGAGATATATCAGTGGCTTGTTCTCAGATATGATGCCACAAAGTATGGTGTACAGCACATATGCACCACTTCATGCTCGACTTATGTACAAAGGTTGACAGAGGTGTGGCTGGGAACATGTACACAGGGCCAATATTGACATATTGCTGTGATAACCACATACATTTACTGTTGCTACTGGGTTGTTACAACATATGTCCTTTGAGGGATATGACGTCTGTGACTACCACAGCTTTCTCCATCTACTGACTGCAATCCTCACTACCTTCAGCAGTCGACAGCTAGATGTTCCGTGGGTGACACATGCAACCATGGACACAACACTACCCAGGCTGCAGATGACCCTGCAGATGGTGATTCCCCATAAACATGGAACTTACATGGCAGGTATTGAGACATGTACAACAGCCATATCCACACAAACACTGTGAGCGCAACATTACTCCAAATGCAATATAGCGGCACTTACAGTCTGTAGTCAGGTCAGGCACATCCACCTCCTGTTTGTTGCACTGTTTCCACAGTGTATGTTAGAGGTACACCACAATCCAACTGAGATGCTGTTTGCCACACAATAGATCTAGTTCCTGCTCACAGTGGGTGAAAAGGGCTAACACTACCATGATGTTCCTAGGTAGTGGAGTGTGTTTCTATACAACTGGCTATGGGAATGTTACCACATCTGTTTCACATGCAATTAGCTAGGGGAGGGCTGTGATTCATGCAGAGGCCATCAGCTGATCATGAGCATTATTTACATTACACATGCTGCCTAAGCAAAAGCAGGTGTAGGTCTCCACGTCCACCTGAGAGGGGGTGGGGGACGCAGACGGAGGGAAATACATTTCAGGGAGGGGTGGGAGGGTAAAACTGAACCATGTTTGTGTCACACACATAGCAGCATAGGGTATCAAACCCCTGACAACTATGTAGTGCTAGCACAGTTTGCTGCAATTATTGGATGTGACACATGAGTTACCTGTTGTGGAGCACTCAGAACATATCTGTAATGGTGAGTGACATCTGCAACAGGGATACAGTAGCTCTAGTATAGGTGACATACACATGCCTGTGAGCATGAACAGGTGCCAGCATCAACACAGCCACACTCTCACAAGGACACACACACACACACACATATTGACACATGTGGCAGGGTCAGGTGTACAACTCATTGGTTGTGGGATTGCCACATCACATCACTGTGCAAGTATCCCATGCACCACACAGGTCATATGGGGGCTGTACGGGTGAAGGGTATGGGAAGGTGTCCAACATCAGACAGCATGCTGCAGTATGCCCATGGGGGTTGTAGGGAGTGTGGATGTGAACATCTGCAACATGCAACACACACAGGGTATCAGTACTGACATGCATGGTTGCATGTCTGCACAGGTGTGTGATGTTTGCAGCAGACTGCTGTCCAAGGCTAGGCGATGAGTGTACCTTGGCATCAGGCCACATGACTATGGTCTGCATTGTGGATCAGGGATGTAGTGTCTGCATTTGCCCACACAGGAGGGTATTGTCACCCATCCGGTCATCTGGGTGACTACTGTGTGTGGGCAATGCTGTGCATTGCTTGCCATGTATGTGATCATTCGTCCATGACATGGACAACATCTGGATGTGCACACCTCCTACATGCATGTACAGTGACATGTGGAACTGTACCAGGGGTGTCTGGCCCATGCTGTGAACACAGATTAATATCAGATGTGCCAGTCCTGCCCACCTGTGGCAGGAGCTGGTAATGGCCAGCAACTTTACCCTGCACCTACATGGAGTGCATGCTATCAGCATTCCTTGGTGTCAGTGGCATCTGTCCATATGTGCATGTTGTCAGGCATGGTATGTCCATTGTGGGTCACATGTGATGGCACCACAGGTGGTATAGGTGTCCATTGGGGAGGTGCACTGTCTGCACGTATGTGCATATTGGACTGATGGGCTGGGTGTCATGCCCTCTGTGGCCCACTGCTGTCACTCCATAGTTACTATCAGTGGCCAATATACAGTGTACTACCCACATATTGGCTGTTACCTAGGCGCGTGCGCGTGTATGACACATGGGGTGAGAGTGTGCTCTAGGTAATACTGGGGTTGCTAACTGTGATTGCCTGGCCTTGCTAACTGATTGCCTGGCCTTGATGTCACATGTCTTGGTATGGCTCTGCACCCCGGCCTCTCAGCCATATCACATGTGTTATCCCTATACAGTGGACATTGATATATAGTATGGCCACCATATAATAAATATGCAAAACCCACTCCACATTGGCCACAGGTGTCACACAGTCACAACCACCTCTACATAGGATGTGGGTTACAAACACACTCACATCTGTCATGTTTGGGAGTAGAACCCCTACCTAACTAGTGTATTACACTACAGCACTACACAGTTATAGTACGCACCACTGATATTACTGGAGTGGTCTTAGCCCAAAAGTGTATTTCACACTGACTGAAATCAGCAGGATTGCCAAAGTAGGGCATTTGAAATGACTGTGAGAGACTAGCCTAAAATGCATTGCTCCCTACACAGACAGTGACACACACAATACATCTGGAACTGCCATGTGTGGGGACGGAACCCAACCACACTTCTAATTCACAGTACAGCAGTATACAGTTACAGGACATGCTATGGTGATTACTGGTCTACAACCATCCCAGAGGTGTATTTCTAGGTGCGTGACATCTGCAGCCTTGCCAAAGGTGGGTATGTGAAATGTGAGGGGTGCGAGTACCCTAAAAGCATTGCTCTCTACACAGTCAGACACAGACACACTCACTTGCCAGGTTTGGGGTTGGAACTCCTACCTAAATAGTTGATGACACTACAGCAGTATGCAGTTATGGGATGCACTACAGAGTTTACTGGGCTACAGCTTTCCCAGGGATGTATTTCTAGGTGGGTGACATCAGCAGCCTTGACAAAGGTGGGTATGTGAAATGTGAGGGGTGTGAGTACCCTAAAAGCATTGCTCTCTACACAGTCAGACACAGACACACACTCACTTGCCAGGTTTGGGGTTTGAACTCCTACCTAACTAGTTGATGACACTACAGCAGTACGCAGTTATGGGATGCACTACAGAGTTTACTGGGCTACAGCTTTCCCAGGGATGTATTTCTAGGTGGGTGACATCAGCAGCCTTGCCAAAGTTGGGTATGTGAAATGTAAGGGGTGTGAGTACCCTAAAAGCATTACTCTCTACACAGTCAGACATGCACGCATACACAGACAGTTGGCATGTTGGGGGTAGAACTCCCAACTAACTCCTTAATGGCACTATGGCCAGATGATGTTACGGGACGTGCTATGGAGATTACTGGGCTACGATCGTCCCAGAGGTGTATTTCAAGTTGCGTGACATCAGCAGCCTTGCCAAAGGTGGGTATTTGACTGACTTGTAAGGGGTGTGAGTAGCCTAAAAAGCATTGCTCTCTACACAGTGGCAGACACGCACACATATGCACACCGACTCACACATGCACAGTTGTCATGTCTGGGGTTTTACCTCCTAACTAACTACATTATTACACTACAGCAGTACACAGTTACAGCATGCACTACAGAGATTACTGGGCTACAGCTTTCCCAGGGGATTATTTCTAGGTTGGTGACATCAGCAGCCTTGCCAAAGTTCGGGAAGGTGAATAGTAAGGGGTGTGAGTAGCCTAAAAGGCGTTGTTTTCTACACAGTCAGTGAGAGACAGACACACACACGAACAGTGACACACACACACACACAGTTGCCATGTCTGGGATTGGGACTCCTACCTAACTAGTCTATTACACTACAGCAGTAAGCAATTATGGGATGCGCCGTGGAGATTACTGGCCTACAACTCTCGCAAAGGTGTACTTCACATTGGATAACCTCAGCAGGCTTGTCAAGGTACAGCTATGGGGTGGCCAGTGTGTGCATGGCCCATACACCATTCATGTAGGGGTGACACACCACAGGTGGCCACACACAGGGTCATATGTCACAGGTGCATGTATAGGGCAACTAGCTGACTACGTCCTTGTATAGCCATGTTGCGCAGCTGGCACGTGGACCACATAGTCTGTGGTGCTGACAGGTGCTGGTCACTAGTAACTGCAGTGTGTGACATCTGCACCTGATGTGTTTGGGGCCCTTTGGCTGTGTGCTCAGTGGGACAGGCATGGATGGCTCCTTGTCATGGTCACCCTCTTCCACACATCTATATCCATCTACCTTTGGCTTATTATGGCATGTTGTCCCTACATATATGTCTGTATTCCTCTCCACTGTGTGTGCAAGGATTGAGTGGTGCATACTGACATGTGTCTGTAGTAACAATTGCAACCGCTGGATATGCCTGGTCCACTGATGTTTGCATACATGGCCTTCATGTGTTTAAGTGTTGTGAACATGCCCAGTTTGACCTTTCAGTATGTTGATGACTGACATTGCCTTCATGCCCAGTTTGACCTTTCAGTATGTTGATGACTGACATTGCCTGTTTGAGCATGCCCAGTAAGGCTGTCTGTTTTGCATGTGTGGAGCATGTCCGGCGGTTTGTACTGCACAGCTGACCTTTGTGCTGTACACTGACAGGTAGCATGCTGTGTCAGCAGGGTATCCACTGATCATTTGGCATTGACTGTTGCAACATGTCTGCATAGTGGGGGGTACACCTGACTATTTCTATGTTTCTACACAGGAGTGGGGGGGTGCACCTGACTGTTACTATATTTCTATGTGGGGTGGGGGAGCACACCTGACAGTTGTGCACATTTGCTAGGACTGTACTGGTATGTCCTGTAGTCCATTTCAGTCAGTAGTCTTGCATATTGTGCTGGCTACTCCATACCGGTGTACTACCATTCTTACCTTTTGATTGCATACACATTAGTTTCTGACTTCTTAGCCATCAGAACTGACATCCCACTACCTGGCCTGCTGTAGTCTGTGCAGGCTTGGGTAGGGGTTACCCATACCCCTCATTCAGAGGCCATAGTACGGCATTTGTTTGTGTTTGTCTACATCTGTCCTGCTGGCTGTGACTGTTGTTGGATATGTGACCCACCTCCTGACTGGCATGTGTGAGACCCTTATCCTGTGGGTGTCCCAGTATTGTGGGTGGTGCTGCAGGGCTGTCTATATTAGATACACGTATTGCACTGCCAACGCATGGTTAGGCATGGGTAGTGTAATGCTTGGCATCCCTTTTACTGTATGTGAGAGTCAGACAGAGGTGCTATTACCTGGGTCACTCCCATGTCAGTTATGTGCTATGCGTTGCCTGTTTACAAGGGCATACTGTGCACACTTCCTTCTGCCTACTGGGACAGGCTCAGGTTGTTCCTCCTCCGAGTCACTCTGTGCCTGTGCAGACCTTTGCATTGGTGGGGGGCTATGTGGCCCTGCTCCTTGCTGCTTCTGCTGCAGCTGTTTTTGCAGGATCATATTTTGTAGCATGGCACATACAAGGAAAATTTGGGTACATGTGTTTTGTGAGTACTGCAAGGCTCCTCCGGATGTGTCCAGGCACCAGAACCATGACTTGAGCATCCCACACACATGCTCTATGATTCTTGTTTGTGCGTGTGTCTCATTATGGAGCTCTTGTTTGGGTGTGTGTGCATTTCTGATGGGTGTCATCAGCCATGGCTCCAGTGCGTATCCAGCATCCCCCACTAGGTGACCATGTGGGATGTCCCCATTGGCAAATTTCTGGTACAGATGCATCAGATGCCAGATGTGGGAATCGTGATAACTTCCAGGGCAGCCAGCACACACGTTCAGTATTATACCCTGGGTACTGCACACAACCTGGCAGTTGATGGAGGGGAAGCCACTGCGGTTGATGTAGACCCTACCCTGCTCACCGGGTGGTGCTTTGATGTGAGTGTGCATGCAGTCTATTGCACCCACTTCCTCAGGGTATTCTGTTATTTGCTGGAAGAGATGCATACTGCTGGCCAATGCCTCACTCGTGAGGGGAAATATACATGCTCACTGACATGTGCTGACATGGCATCCAGGAACTGGTGGAGTACCCTGGAGGCTGATGCCTGTGAGATTCTCATCATATCCCCAGTTGGCCTTTGGAAGGTAGCTGTAGCTATTATTTTTGGGCCTACACATACCTTGGTGTCCACTGGGATGGGTTCCCCTCTGTTAGTTCTGTGTGTGAGGCGTGGCCGGCACAGCTCAACATTTTGCTGTAGGAGGTCCCTGTCCACCCTATAGCGCTCCACTATCTCCAGCTCATGTAGCCCATGGTAGGTTAACCTGGGTCTCTACACTCTCCTCTGTCGCCTCACTGTGGGTTGGTCGGCAGCATTCACATCCTCACCACCCTCAGCCTCTTCCACAAGTTGTATGATAGCTATTGCATCCCCTAACATTTTGCTGTTGTGAGTGTTAAAAGTTCCCCACTTGTTTACACCGGTGGTGTAGGGTGTGAAAAACTGGAGGGGTAGGTGTTTGCATCGTTTATAGTGGCGTTCTGTGCTGCTGCCTGTGTAATTGGCTGGTTCTGATGCGTTTCACCAGCAACGAACCTAGTACCCCTTGAGTAACTTCCTACTGTTGCTTTCTCTTGCCATTGCTCTTGATTCATCCCGGGGGCATGCAGCACAATCAGTGTCCTCCAGTGTGCACACTGCTGCTATTTCCTGTGTTCACTTCCTTTATCTTTCTGTAGATCCCATTGCGTGGCGCACACACCCACTTACACTTTGTCATATGTGCTGGGCAGGTTTAGACAAACCCCCTGGCTTTGCTGTGCTAAGCTGGATGCAACCCCAAGCCATAGGGCTCCAATCCACTGACAGTATCCCTGACTTTCCCACACATGTCACCTACCTCCCAGTCTTGCACTCAGCTATTCATACTCATACACTATTGGGACCTGCCTCACATGCTGGGGAAAACCAGGATTCGCTATCCTTCCCTTCATTTGCATAGAATTGCCTGCTAATGCATAGTTGCATGTGTCACACTGTGCCTCCCCCCTTAGCAACCACTACTCACTGGCCAGGTTGTCTTTTGCCTGTCATTGACTTGCATGACGGAATACTGATTTTAGTTAGACTGCTTTTTTTTTTTGGTTTATTTTCTTATTTCCCCACCGATCCCCTTTGTGCGCCACTGCCCTAGGCTTCAACGGCCGTGATCGGCGGACATATCATAATAGTTGTATTTTGTACATTTTGCATTGTTTGCAATGCCACTGGCCTTCTACTTGGCCATTGGCATGCTTCCTCAATTATATGCAGCCTTTATTTGGAGGTGTCATAGGTCTGTTTTGGATTTTGCAGTACCATACTCTGTTACTAACTGGGTACATTTCTGCATATTACTTTAGCCCACATGCCCTGCTTCCTGGATGGCAGATTTACCTCATTTGCATGGTTTTCTCCTGAAAATGGGGTGATTTGCAAACTGGGGCTGGGAACGTGCAGCAGTAGTGCTAGAGCGCTCGCGCACATCAAACGAGCACTTACATGGCTCGCTCAGCTGCCATGTTGGCAGATTTTCCTCTTTGAATAATCATGCACAACATGCAAGCTTTTGAGAATCCAGGGCACAGTCTCACCATGAAAACACAGAACAATAAGGGGAAATGAAGGGAAGAAATCAAATGCCACCATAGAAGAATCAAATCGAGAAAACTATAAAGGAATTAAGATAAGAAGTGCCATTGTTAGAAGAGTATAGAAGGAACAAATCAACAGCAAAAAAAAACTGACGTGATAAAAACATTGTGCAGTATCAGAACAGAGCAGTATGTATCATGCACTACTACAAATAATAAACTAAAGATATCAGCACAGACAGAGGACTTAGAAGATGTGCAGTTAAATATAAAAGAAAAGTACAAAATAAGCAATTCACTGATTATGTAAAAATAGTTTAATAGAGAACTTGGAAATAAAGCAAAATGAATAGAAACACCACCAAAAAAAGGAGAACTAGACATTTTGGAGAAATATGTACAAGAATCTTTGGAACATAACAAATATGAATGGATACAAGAAGTAAAAGAAACAGTAAAAAGTTGAAATGTGTAAGATGTGAAATGGGATGAAGTAGTGGCCAGAGAAATTGAAACAATTAAGAAAAGCACCTAAGTGGAAAACCCTTGCTCAGATGCAATACTTAACTACTCAATAAAAGTATTAACATGTTTACACAAAGATTTAGCCTTGAGTAAGAACTACTTTTATGCACAGCCTGAACAGACACCAACCTGGTTAACAACAGGAACAATACTCCTCCTTAGGAGTGAAATTGCAAGTTATCCGAAAAGCTATAGATCAATAAATTGCCTTCCAATGATGTATAAATGGGACTATATTATACGCTTGACCACTTAGCTTGTTGAATGCCAAAACGTCGACAGCTAAACGGTGAACGCTTAAAATCGCAAACTGCCACTTACGGAAATTTTTTCATCGGGAAAGAATTTGCTTAGCCGTTATTGGGGAATTTGCTCTTTCCCAATGTAGAGTTATCTCGGATTTGGTATATTTAGTTAGGGGGAGTCGGAGGGCACAGCCCTCCACATCAGGGGGTGTGGGGAGGGAAACCCCTCATTTTTGTTAGGGTTTGGAAGTCTATTTTAATTTGCAATGACCAAGTGCATTTTTTCACAATGAAAAAATTTGCGAAGTAGCCGTTTGCAATTTTAAGCTTCCACTGTTTAGCTGTCGATGTTTTGGTGTTCGACAAGCTAAGCAGTCAAGATTCTAATATAGATCCGTATAAACTATATACTGCAATTGATGCCAACAGAGTTTATAGTAATTCAGAAGAAAACTCAATCATGGGAGTAGAACAAAAGGGTAACAAAAGAAAGTCATATAAAACAAATGATCATTTGTTATTAAATAATGTCATTATGGAAATCTGTAAAAAGGGGAAAAATCTAAGTATGGCATCTATAGATTATAAAAAAATGACAGCATCCCACATTCATAGATGAAGGATTGCTTATAGATGTATAAGATACATGCTACACTGATCAGTTACATTACAGTGACAATGAAGCAGTGGCAAACCACTTTCCAGCTAAGCCATGATAAAGGACACCCTATTAGCTCAGAGATAAAAAAAATCAAAGGAGGATACCTCAGGGTGAATTTTGTCACTGCTGCTCTTTTCTCTTGCCTTTAATCAATAAAACTGTGTATTTAACAGATTAGCTCATGGTTTCAATTTGACCCTCAGAAAGCAACCAAAAGTAAAGACTTCTCATTTTCTTTTTGTGAATGATTTAAAACTGTATAGTTCATCAGATGAGGAGCTAAAATTACAACTGCAAGTGGTTAAAACATTTTCAGATACTATAAGAGTGTCATTTGGTCTTGATAAATGTAGAAAAGCAACATTTAAGCAGGAAAGCTGCGGCACCAAGAAAATATGTTTGGGACAGGAATGTGTTATAATGGAACGTGAGCAGGATGCAGTATATAAATATGTGGGGATTGATGAAGGGCCATTAATAAAACATGAACAAACACAAACAAAACTCGGTAAGGAACATTTTAGAAAATTAAAATTAATATAGAAACCACCTTGACATCTAGGAGCAAAGTCCAAGCCATAAACCAATTTGCTCCTCTTGTTCTAACTTACAGTTTTGGGGTGATTGATTGGCCCTTAATGGTACTGGATTAGCTGGATAGGAAAACAAGTAAAATGCTCCAGGGTTAACAAATGAAATATAAAAATTATTGTGCAACAATGTTATATAGTCCTCATTCTGAAGGAGATATAGGCTTCCTTGAAATTGATTACATGAATAGATCTACAGTCATAGGACTGCATGCGTATATGCTGACTTTACTGTATCCAAACATAGTGAAATTTTTAAAATGCAAGAAGAACAAGTCGAGGATGACTTCCCTGCTTAGTTTAGCAAAAGCATATCAGTGTCAAGTGGGAAAGGAAATCAAATCAGAAGCAGACAAATATCAGGCAGCAACTGAATATGCCAAAAATAATAGAAGGAATTTAAGGAGAAGGATTAGATGAGAAGGCAAGAAACGTGGCAAAGGTATAAATATAGTTGCAACTACAGAATACTCCTAGAATAACCTCATGTTGATCAGGATCTGATGCAAGAATGTTTAAGGAGAAGTGAATTTAAACCAAAAAGATGAAAGTTTAATAATGGCTGCCCAGAATAGTGGACTACACACACAGTGGCTTACAAAGTCCATTGAACATGTGGGAGAAACAGATCGCAGGTTCTGCAAAACAGAGCTGCAGACAGTTATACATCTTGTTGGGTGTGATACATTAATGCACAGGGACTGTATACTGAAAGGCATAATAATGTGGCAAAACTGTTGCATTGGGGATTGTGCAAACATTACAATACTGAAGTAGCTGAGAAGCACTGGAAACATGAGCCACAAAGAATTATAAAGAGTGATGAAATTTATATCACATGGGATCACCCATTACCAAAAGTTCAAAAATAGATGTAAGAAAAGCGGATATAGTAGTCCATAAAAAGACAAAAATAGCATTGATCATTGAAATTGCTACATCCAGTGATTAGTGTCTTATGTACAGAGAGATACAAAGTCATAAAATGCCAAGATTTGCAGGCAGAAATGAGGGAAATGTGGAATAAAGATACCTAGACAGTTCTAATAGCAGGAGCAGCTATGGGTATCATAAAAAAATAATTTACAGTTGTGTTTAGATATGCAACTGATACATGTAACTCCATATGAATTACAGAAGGAGGCAATTCTTGGCACATTGTGGGTGCTGTGAAGAGTACCTTTGGCTAACATCAGAGATTGAAGCAATACAAATTTCATGAACTTTAATCATACTTTGACTTAAAAATGGAGTCCATTCCTGTCATGGTAAAAAGAAACCCAAAATATTTGGAGAAATTACACCATGCTTGTATGATAAAATGACTAGACAGCTTTATAGGCATTTCATTACTGGGGCTATGCCATTACTGTAATGCACAGTGTGTAGGAGACAACCCTTGGCTCCACCTCACTGTCCATTAATAAATGATCTAAATCTAAAATCTGGTGGCCATAAAGAGTATAGCTTTTTAAGTCAAACTACTAGTACTAAACAGATTGGGTTTATATTATGACGATGAAACGTCAAGAGTGAATGCTCTCACATTGGCACAGAATAACTGAAGCTCCTAATGTTCGAACGGCCAGTACAGTGATTTTTTTCCTAGGGAAAACCATCACTGGGCCAACAAAAATAAAACAAAGCTACAGACAAAATAAAAGGGGGGATTCACCTTCCACACCCCCACGCCCCCTACTTAAATATACCAACTCTGAGATTGCACTACAGTGGAGGAAACAGCGAAGTTCTGACAATGGTGCAGCAATATTTTTCCCTGGGAAAAAAATTGCTGTTCTGGCCATTTGAGGTCTAGGAACTTCGGGTATTCTGTGTCGATGTAAGAGTTCGCTCATTTGACGTTTCAATGTCATAATATAGACCCAACCGCTTAAAGTATAAAAAAAGACATATAAATCCCTGAACAACTCACAATCTGCAGCTTGGTTTTGAGCATACAAGAAGTATGCACTGCTGCTCTGGCTATGGGACTACTCCATCTAAGCAGAAGATGCTTTACTCTGAACATCCTATGGAGCAGATTCTTTGATCTAACTCTAACCTTTTCCACTCTCTTTAGATGACTATTTTCTGGTAATACTGTCCATTATTACTGCTTTCTATCCTGCCCCAAGATAGTAAACTGCCACCTCCACCACTACAGATTATCAGACTGGGGAACTGTCAATTAGTCCCCACGATTCAATAAACTCCATGCAGGAATAATGGTATTCCTACATGGAGTGGTTCATGTCAGTATAGGCCTTGCTTTAACAGGAGCAGGCCTTGCATATCCATGAAGGTGCGCTGCTGTTAAGGCTAAACAGACAAGAACAGTGAACGAGTGCAGGGGTGTGTTTAAGTAGTGCACGGACATCAAACATGCCCCCTGCATTCAAAGTGCCATATGGCACTTTCAAACAGTATTTCAGTGTCTGTGGACATTGAAATGAAATTATAATGAGCATGTTAGTGTCCACGGACACTTAAATAGCTAAGGGAGCAAGAAACAATGCAGGGGTTTAGTGACAGGTTCTGTCACACATCCCCTGCATTGTAAAATTGCCCTATGGCCATAGCCATCAACTGTACAGGTTTCTGCAGAATACCCAGATGCCTGCCTTGCATACATCTCACCCTCCCAGAGCAATAAACAGTACAAAGCCATAAATAATGGGGGGACAATGCCACAAAAATAGGGACATGTTTGAAATAATGCACTGACAAACCCAAAACTGATAGAATAAAAGGTTTGCATTAGCACGGACTTCCTGCAGGGTATGAAGACTGAAACACAAATGTCTGCTATCTGAAAGTGTTGTACGGCCATACCCTTCAAATGTACAGGTGTCTGCAGAATGCCCAGATGCCTGCATCACATACTTGCCAACCTCCTAGAGTATCAAAGCTATACAAGGCCATAAATAAATAAAAATATTTTTCCATACTAAGGTATGTTTAAGTGTAGCTGAGCATGCGTGTGCTTTATGGCCCTCTGCCCAGCATTGCTTAAATACCCCAGAGGAGATAATAAAAATATAGAGGTGAAATCCTAGTACCATGTTAGCATAGTGGTTAGAGTCCCAGCTTTATATACAGGCATTCATGGTTTGAGTACCAAGACAGGCACATTTCTTTTACATAGGAAAGCAATGTTTAATTTATTATTATTATTATTTTTTTGTAAATGATGTAAGTGATCTTTGTCAACCAGGATAGTGCAGCTGGTCTAAAATGAAAGTGTGAGTGTGTATAACATGTGAAACCACCCATGTATGCACAAGTGTCCCATGCAGTATAGTCACACCCCTTGGTAATATAAAAAAGCACTTAGAGGGAAGTCATGTAAAGTAAATCATATACATTTACTAAATGAAGTCATTATTCTAATATATCTAAAAATTAAAAGAGAGCATTGATTAGCAGTGCTCAGCTATGCTTTGCCTGTTTAAGCAATGCTTAGATGTAAATGTTAAGCAACAGTCAGCTCAGCTAAGCGGATTTGCTTACTGTTAAGCAGTGCTCAACAAATTACCCATTAAGCATTGTTAAAACTGGCTTAGCAAGTTTGCGCACCGCTAAGCTGTGCTCAACATTTTCAAAACTGACCAATGACAGCAAAGGGTCAGAATATGGCCTTATTTAAACTGCACAGGTAGGAACACAGCCAGTACCTGTTATACTTCAACATGTGCAGGAACCATGGCTGGTGTAGGTGAGGGTTCACACTTTAGGGCACAGCGATGGGGCATCGTGGAGTCCAGGGTCATGGTTGGACTCACCGTAAGTAACCATGATGAGAGACTGCTGCAGGGCTAGTACCAGGGCTCACAATATAAAATGGAGGCCTGGGAACGTCTCACCCATGATCTCACCAGTGCTACAGGTGTCCCCCTAAATGGTGAGCTGGTTCAGCACCACTATGCCAACCTAAAGCAGAGGACGGGGGTGCTCTTGGACCAGTGGATCCAAGATGCCAGGGACAACTGTGCTCCAGCTGTTTGCATCACAGATATAGGTGTTCAAAATTCTAGCTTGAGGATAGGATAGACAAGTGTGCATACTGTTTTTTTTTCTCTCCTACAGCTGCAGCAGGGAGGGCTAGTAACATCAAAGCCCATGCTGACAGACTGCTGAGGCTGCGCTGACAGGTTGGTGAGTAAAAATGTATTTTTCGGTATATTGTGCAAATAACTAAGGAGTGCATTGTGTAGTGTTAGTAGATATATTGTTACTGTGTTAACTGAATAAATAAATCTGATCAGAAATAAACATCTAAAACACAAACTGCTGTGTTTACTTTGGTATGTTGTTGTAGACTTAGAATGGAGCTGTAAAACAAGATATAAATGCCCTGTGTTCACCTTTGCTTTCCAGATTGTAGTAATTCAAAGGATTAATGCACAGTACACTAAGCATCTGTCATGCATACATCACAAGATTACAAGTTCAGAATGTCTAACCAAGAGACTATATCTAAACAAGAAACAGCAGTTCCCCAGTAGCTCAGTGTGATGAGAAACAGCTTAGTTGCTTGTTTTGTACCCCCAGACATGGTTTGAATCCAGGGAGTGGTACTAAGATGTGTGCATATTTACACGCAAGGAATTGGGAATATATGTGAAAACAGTCAGGTAGTGTTAACAGATATTTTCTACACAGGTTTTATAGGTAAGGAAATGTTGGTAGTAGCTGTATGACTGGTATACTAATAAACTCTGTACAGCTGTTCAACTGTCCCAACACTTGCCTGCAAATGATAGCAGGATAGGTATATAAAACATGCACACTTCCAAATACGTGTGTCTCAAGTGTCACGCTGTCATGGCCAAGGGTCACTGCTGCCAATAACCCTGGACACAGATAGGAAACCAGTTGAAGTATGCCACACTCGCATAACAGCAGTTCAGGGTACACCTAGGGTCCCAGATATGTAACCCTGACAAGTATGAGTCCCCTCTTAGTCATGTACCCAGGGTTGTCACAGTTTTCCCCATACCATTCCAGGATGACAGTTTAATAGGTATGTTTGTGCTACAGAAGTTATGGGCCATCAATAGATGTAAAGTGAGGGCAGACCCGTAGAGTATTGAGCAGTACTGTTGTGGAAAATAAAAGCATAAGCAGATGTTAATGGACTTTTTGTCTATCCCCTTCCCCTCATATACATCAATAATTATTCATATACTAAGGGTATGTACTCCAAACCTAATGTTGGGACTTGTGTTCTATTATTGTTCATATATTTGATTGGTTGCATGTTAACATACCTTGTTCAAATACCATTGTTAGTGGTCTGTTGCCATCATTGTTACTAGCATACTGTTATGATGCATACTGTTCCATTTATGCATGTGTTCTGCTTACTATGCAACTGTTTCAAATCTGTTTTATGGGGTTAAGTGGAGCACCCACACATGCTGTTATAAGTAATCTTGAAATGTTTTGTTCATGACTAACCAACATATTTTGTAAAACCTTAACACCATGGCACATTTGGGAAGGCAGATCCTGGTGGATCCACCTGTCCTGCCTCATCTGGCCATGGCACTGGGCCCCAGCATGTCTGGGACCCAACCCAGGACTTCCTCATTCATTGGTCCTGCACCACTTTAAGGTGGAACTGCCTTAGGGGATGGGCCCCAGAGTGGGCATAGACAGGAGCCTGTCAACCACAATCATTTACAGGGTTTGTGCACAGCACCATCTGAGCAGAGTTGGGTGGGCAGCTGCACCAGTTTGAGGGCTGCCTGGCACACCTCGAAAAGCAGGCTGCCTCTCCTGTCCAGCCCCCAGCACAGCCACCTTCAGGGCCATGGA
Organism: Protopterus annectens; assembly: GCF_019279795.1. NCBI lineage: Eukaryota > Metazoa > Chordata > Ceratodontiformes > Protopteridae > Protopterus > Protopterus annectens. Next base: position 260,551,742 of record NC_056730.1, read on the forward strand.
TGTGCAGTGGTGACTGCCCAGGGGTGGGGACCTCACTCCCACTGTATCCATTTGTGGGCTCAGGAGCTTCGGATATCCAACCACCCTCCCGGTTAAAGGTGTTTACCCCCCTCATGTGTCATATACCACCCCTGTCTTCTGTCTTGTCTGTCTGCAAATGCAACCTATCCTACCCAACCTACTTCCCCAAACATATCTACAGCCCTTCCACAATGTCCCATTCTTACCTTAAAAAAAAAGGGGCCATCTGTCCAGCAAAAAAAAACATTGCCCCATACATTGCTCTATATTTGGCCCCCATATACAGTGAAATTAATCAATCAACCCACAGATTATTCTGCAAATGTCTGTCTCCAGCACCCCTCCCTGTGGGGTGTGAGGCTGTAAATTCCAAATTCTACACGTTATTCATAGCTGTTGCTGCAGAAGAAATGTAGAGCTAGGGTCCTTCTCTACACCCATACTGCACATCCCTAGCTGGTTTTCCTAACATTTTATCCCCTGCTTTCCCTATTTCACCACTTTCCTATCACCTTTTTTCTTTTCTTTAATGAAAATTAGTGTGGGTGTAAGCAGGAGTAATGGGTGCTAAGCAAAGCTAACAGGGCTTAACCGTGTGTTAGCATAGCTTAGCTCTGCGCAAAATTGCACAGACCTGCTTAGAGTTGCTTAAAAGTGCCTTAATCACTCTGCCTGGCAACAAACTAATCTGCCAAGTCTTGGCCCAGGGATGCTGTGCACTACAATTATAGCAACCTACTACAATACCATCTAAGCTGTGGGAAGCTCTCATGCTGGTCATTTAACATTAATGAAAAATGTCATTTCCAATTCTGGAACCCAGGACCCTGAACACTACAATCACAGAAACATATCTCTACACTATCTGAGCTCTAGGAATTTGTAAAGTTTTCACAAACATATGTACAACAGTCATTTAACATAAGGGAAAATTATATATCGGTAGTACTTTTATATACATATATATGTATATATAGTTACTAAGATATATAGTCTGTTAAAGTTCAAACATCCAACATGTCTAACAGTACATGGTTGAGACCAAATGTTCGACATTTGGATGTTCGAACATCAAATAAAAAAAAGTAAAAAAAGAAAAAAAACACTAACAGCGTATGCAGGGGGCAAGCTCCCCTGCACCTCCCACACCCCTCCTACTTAAATATACCAACTCCGAGACCGCACTTCAGTGCACAAAAAGAAAATTCTCGCCGTTGAAAGTCTATCTTCGAAAATTCAAAATTTCGAACGTTTGGTCTCGACCATGTAAGGTTCGATATATATATAAACCAACATCTTACTGCAAGACATCCACAAAACCCACTCGACAAAGTGTAGGGATAAAGGTCAAACAATCGTGACATCTTGAAATGTGTCTGTCATACACATAGAAGTCTGCTAGAGTGGCATGGTTTGCTTTAACATACAATTCCAGATAGATCAGGTCTGAAACACAAATGAATGTCATTTACTGATGTCAATGCTCGCATCATTCCAGTGATTTCTCAGAAACCCACAACTGTTGTGGGCAACAAACCAAACATATGAGACACTCATCTGGATAGTGTCTAGAGATCTGGACAGTGGAGAGGTATGACCGCAGTCAGATAACAGAATAGAAAAACCCATGACAGCTGCCAACCATGTCAACCAGCACCTTCTAAACTACAGAAGACCAACACAACACTACCCCAAATCAGCTCTGGACAATTACCCATGTATATCCAAATATATCATGCACTACAGGGATGGAACTGTAGGGAAAAGCAGATGGTGCAAAAATGTCCACTCTCAACCATTTGCACCACAATCACAGCAACATACCAGTACCCCAAATGAACTCTAGAGTAGAACGACTGTTTCAACAAACAGATCCTGACTGCCAATCACACACTACACTGACATATACTGACCCAACTCACATTGTACTGAGAATCCTGAGGTGTTACAGGACATTTCTCAGTCTGGCCCTACAAACATACACACCTGATAGACCACCAGCAGCCACAGCAGCATGCAGAGTCAGATATAAAATGGATCTATGATACTCACATCTGTTACTCTCCCTACTCAGCCCAACAAACATCTATGCACAACAATGCTACACAATCTTGGCAGTCTGTTCACAATGGGCAGACATACATAACTTTCATATGTACAGATTTCCACAGAATGTCCAGGGTGTGAGACCATATCCCTGGTCACCGCCACATATCACTTCCAGGAGTCTCCTAAGTCAATGGGATGATACCTGGAGTGCAGTCACTAAATAATGATATACCATCCTCTGAATATCTTACTGTAAGACATCTGGACAAAGCATGGCATACTTGGAAGGCAGGGGGCTGGAAAAAGGGACATATCTCACATAATGTTGCAAACTGAAAAGTTGCTGGTGTCACAGGCTTTGTTGTATCATAACATCCCTGAAGGATATGATGTCTGAAACACCAATGGATGTCAACAGTTACTGACCTACAATCCTCACATTATCCTACTGATTCCACAAAAACAGACGTTGTCTGAGGAATAAACCAAACATAACAGGCAAACCTCTGGGTAGTCTGTGGACATCAGGACAGTTGAGAGGTATGTCAGAGACATATCACTGTCGGAGATCAAGTCATGCAGAAAATGCATCCAGATGAACCCTGTTAATCTAACAAACCTGTATATGTATAACAACACTACTGACCTGATCATCCAAAAAAAGGTACAAGCCAGATAGCCAGTCCCAGATGATTGTTTATTCTGCAAATCCACGAACCAACACTGATAAATCACACTGCAAACCAAAGAACATTAAAATAGTATAAAATATCCTAATGTTTTTGCCGTATCACTTCATCAGATGAATACCACAATCAAAATTGACTGTTTAAATAGAAATTTAAAATGTTGACATTCAAATGAAAATACAAAACCAATTAAAACCTTGTTTAAATTGTGACGTGTTTGAAATATTTTGTTGAATGCTAAAAATATACCATATATGTACGTATTTAAAAAAAACTAAGAATATTATTCTAAAAACTAAATGTTCACTATCAGGACCTGATTGTATGAATCAATAAAATCAATAAAATAATAAAGAATTGAATTATATGCAAATGAAAGTGTGTCAAGTATATGCAATAAAACAGCTCCATCTGTTGGTGAAAGTAAAAAGCATTCTTAAAACATGAATATACTTTTCCAATGTTTCCCTAAGTTGTGATATGGATAACAAGAGTGAAAGCCATAAATGTTCAGTACTAAGTCCTTAAAACATATTGAGAACAAATGTAATGTTAAAACATTTTTTAAAAACAATTAATAATATAAATAATTTAGATGCAAAGTAATAGTTTAAAAATATGAATGATATTGTATATGAGTGTATATGTGTATATTTTATAACTTAGCAGCCCTTAGTTTCAAAACGGGCTTTACAGATACCATGTCATTAAGGCCTGGGGGATGACTGGCGTCTAAAACCAGCTGCCAGTACAATTTCCTATATTCTAAACGGGTCTCCCAAAGACCACCTCTAGGGTCTACGGGTACTACCTCAATAACAAAGAACTTAAAATTAGCTTTCTCACAGGTTAAAGTATGTTTAAATAAAGCATTATTGTCGTTCTTTTTCCTTATATCATAACCGTGTTCATAAATTCTTTGTTTTAACCGTCTCTCAAGTTTTGCCTACATAAAATGAATCACATGAGGCACATAAGGCTAAATATACCACCCCTGAGGTGTTACAGTTTGCAAACCCGTTTCTATTAATATATTTGTTTCTACTTTTTATATGAAGGGTCTCAAGGTTCAATATATTACAACAGTAACCACAACTACCACACTTGTGTGTCCCTTTCTTGTTGTTGTCATATACATTGTGTAAATACTTGTGTGCACCCCCTTCCAAAATAGTTTTTAAATTACGTCCTTTTTTATAAATATACTGCAAAGGTCTCTCAAAAATAACTTCTAAATCTGAAATTTTTGCAAATCTAGACCATTCAGTGTTTATTACTTTTTTAATCACATTGGTTTCACCCGTGTAAGTCATAGTAAAAGCAGACGAAATTTCTGCTCTGTGTTAACATGTCCTAAATTTACAATTTCCGTGTTAGTAGTAGGCAATCTTATGCCTAAAATGGGAGCAAATCTATTGCTCCTACCATCCTTTACTTGTGCATAAATTTCTGTTAACATTTCATTTGGATAACCTCTAGTTTTAAACGTATCTATAATGATTACACTTTCTTCTTCAAATTCTTTGTCCAAAGAGGTCATTCTACTTGCTCTAACTAGTTGACCTTTAAAGACCCCTCTCTTTTGGTGTGGTGGGTGGACGTTATTCAAATGTAAATAAGAGTTAGAAAAGGTTGATTTTCTCTGTATTCTGGACTTAAATCCATCTGTTGTTCTAACTAAATTAATGTCTAGATATACCAATTCATTGTCGTTAATTTGATGTGTAAACCTCAGAAAGTCAGTAGTTCCAGTAATATATTCAAGGAACTCTACAAATTTAGTTTCTGAGTCATCCCAGAATAAACAAATATCATCCAAAAAGCGCCCATATAGATTCCAACAATTGTAATATTCTGAGGAGAAAACATATTTTTTCTCCCAGTATAACATAACAATATTGGCATAAGTGGGCGCACAATGTGCCCCCATTGCCACACCCTTTAACTGCTTAAAATATTCACCTTGAAAGAATATAAAATTGTTTTTTAACACAAGGTCCATTAATACAAGACATGTTCGAAATGTTTTAAAAGGACTATTGTGAATGTCTGCTAGGAATTCTTCAAACCAAACCAAACCTGTATTGTGAGGAATACAAGTGAATAAATCTATCACGTCAAGAGTAATGAAATTTTTTGTATTAATCAATGAACTGTCAATACGTCTTAAAAAGTCCCAGGAATCTTTTAAAATAGTCTTGTTTTCTAAAATAACTGATTTAAGTTTAGAATCTATGTATTTAGCCAAAGGTGCAGTCACTGAGCCTTCAGCCAAAACTATTGGTCTCAGTGGAGGATCAACTAAATCTTTATGCACCTTTGGAATACCAAAAACTGAAGGGACTCTTGGTTTTTCGACAGTCAAAAAATTATATGTACTTAAATCAATCAATCCTTCAAAAAGTAAATCATTTAAACACACCTGTATTTTCCTGTAAGCTATGTGTATTTCATTTAATGACACCCTAGCATAAGTTTCTTCATCATTTAAAATATCCAGCATTTTACCCTCATATGTAATATAATCCATGAAAACAGCACCACCACCTTTATCCGGTTTCATTATTCTAATATTCTTGTTATCTCTACAGTCTTGTAAAATTTCCCTTTCTTCTGTTGTAAGATTGGGGGTTACTCTACTATGTTTTAAATGCTCCCTCAGTTCTTTTTCCACTAGTTTCAAAATTTTTTAACTGAGGGTGTAAAGGTGGATTAAAAGTGCTTTTTCTGGTCAAAGGTTTTTTTACGTGTCTTTTTTCTTGGGCTGAAAAGAATATTTCCAATTTTTTTTGTCGAATTAACAACTTAAGGTCAACTAGTAAATTAAAAATATTAGTCTTAACCTTTGGTATAAAAGTGAAACCTTTTGAGAATAAAGCAAAGTGCCCCTTGCTAATCTCGGTGTTGGTGTAATTAAAAATATTAAATCCTTAATAAGTACTAATATTCCCATTCCTTAAAATTTCAATAGTAGAATGTACTTCCAATAATCTTTTTTCGTTGTTGTTGTTGGGTCCCATAATTTCTGTCTGTGGGGACCATAGTTGTACCTGTAATTCACTGGCTCCTTTCTCTTTAATCTCTCTGAACATCTCGGGGAAGGGTGGTCCAAAGGGACCTGTCTATCTAGGTTTTCATGGTTGTCTTTGCCCTCCCATTTGTCCGTATAATTGTCGTTGAAAGACATGTTCTGGGAATTGCTGTTTTCTGAGGAAAAAACCAAACATAACAGGCAAAACTCTGGGTAGTCTGTGGACATCAGGACAGTTGAGAGGTATGTCAGAGACATATCACTGTCGGAGATCAAGTCATGCAGCAAATGCATCCAGATGAACCCTGTTAATCTAACAACCCTGTATATGTATAACAACACTACAGACTTGATCATCCAAAAAAAAGGTACAAGCCAGATAACCAGCCCCAGATGATTGTTTATTCTGCAAATCCACGAACCAACACTGATAAATCACACTGCAAACCAAAGAACATTAACGTAGTATAAAATATCCTAACATTTTCATCGTATCACTTCATCAGATGAATACCACAATCAAAATTGACTGTTTAAATAGAAGTTTAACATGTTGACATCCAAATGAAAATACAAAACCAATTAAAACCTTGTTTAAATTGTGACGTGTTTGAAATATTTTGTTGAATGCTAAAAATATACCATATATGTACATATTTAAAAAAAACTAAGAATATTATTCTAAAAACTGAATGTTCACTATCAGGACCTGATTGCATGAATCAATAAACTCAATAAAATAATAAAGAATTGAATTATATGCAAATGAAAGTGTGTCAAGTATATGCAATAAAACAGCTCCATCTGTTGGTGAAAGTAAAAAGCATTCTTAAAACATGAATATACTTTTCCAATGTTTCCCTAAGTTGTAATATGGATAACAAGAGTGAAAGCCATAAATGTTCACTACTAAGTCCTTAAAACATATTGAGAACAAATGTAATGTTAAAACATTTTTTAAAAACAATTAATAATATAAATAATTTAGATGCAAGGTAATAGTTTAAAAATATGAATGATATTGTATATGAGTGTATATGTGTATATTTTATAACTTAGCAGCCCTTAGTTTCAAAATGGGCTTTACAGATACCATGTCATTAAGGCCTGGGGGATGGCTGGCGTCTAAAACCAGCTGCCAAATTCCCTATATTCTAAACGGGTCTCCCAAATACCACCCCTAGGGTCTATGGGTACTACCTCAATAACAAAGAACTTAAAATTAGCTTTCTCACAGGTTAAAGTATGTTTAAATAAAGCATTATTGTCGTTCTTTTTCCTTATATCATAACCGTGTTCATAAATTCTTTGTTTTAACCATCTCTCAAGTTTTGCCTACATAAAATGAATCACATGAGGCACATAAGGCTAAATATACCACCCCTGAGGTGTTACAGTTTGCAAACCCGTTTGTATTAATGTATTTGTTTCTACTTTTTATATGAAGGGTCTCAAGGTTCAATATATTACAACAGTAACCACAACTACCACACTTGTGTGTCCCTTTCTTGTTGTTGTCATATACATTGTGTAAATACTTGTGTGCACCCCCTTCCCAAATATTTTTTTAAAGTACGTCCTTTTTTATAAATATACTGCAAAGGTCTCTCAAAAATAACTTCTAAATCTGAAATTTTTGCAAATCTAGACCATTCAGTGCTTATTACTTTTTTAATCACATTGGTTTCACCTGTGTAAGTCATAGTAAAAGCAGACGAAAATTTCTGCTCTGTGTTAACATGTCCTAAATTTACAATTTCTGTGTTAGTAGTGGGCAATCTTATGCCTAAAATGGGAGCAAATCTATTGCTCCTACCATCCTTTACTTGTGCATAAATTTCTGTTAACATTTCATTTGGATAACCTCTAGTTTTAAACATATCTATAATGATTTCACTTTCTTCTTCAAATTCCTTGTCCAAAGAGGTCATTCTACTTGCTCTAACTAGTTGACCTTTAAAGACCCCTCTCTTTTGGTGTGGTGGGTGGGCGTTATTAAAATGTAAATAAGAGTTAGAAAAGGTTGATTTTCTCTGTATTCTGGACTTAAATCCATCTGTTGTTCTAACTAAATTAATGTCTAGATATACCAATTCATTGTCGTTAATTTGATGTGTAAACCTCAGAAAGTCAGTAGTTCCAGTAATATATTCAAGGAACTCTACAAATTTAGTTTCTGAGTCATCCCAAAATAAACAAATATCATCCAAAAAGCACCCATATAGATTCCAACAATTGTAATATTCTGAGGAGAAAACATATTTTTTCTCCCAGTATAACATAACAATATTGGCATAAGTGGGCGCACAATGTGCCCCCATTGCCACACCCTTTAACTGCTTAAAATATTCACCTTGAAAGAATATAAAATTGTTTTTTAACACAAGGTCCATTAATACAAGACATGTTCGAAATGTTTTAAAAGGACTATTGTGAATGTCTGCTAGGAATTCTTCAAACCAAACCAAACCTGTATTGTGAGGAATACAAGTGAATAAATCTATCATGTCAAGAGTAATGAAACTTTTTGTGTTAATCAATGAACTGTCAATACGTCTTAAAAAGTCCCAGGAATCTTTTAAAATAGTCTTGTTTTCTAAAATAACTGATTTAAGTTTAGAATCTATGTATTTAGCCAAAGGTGCAGTCACTGAGCCTTCAGCCGAAACTATTGGTCTCAGTGGAGGATCAACTAAATCTTTATGCACCTTTGGAATACCAAAAATTGAAGGGACTTTTGGTTTTTCGACAGTCAAAAAATTATATGTACTTAAATCAATCAATCCTTCAAAAAGTAAATCATTTAAACACACCTGTATTTTCCTGTAAGCTATGTGTATTTCATTTAATGACACCCTAGCATAAGTTTCTTCATCATTTAAAATATCCAGCATTTTACCCTCGTATGTATTATAATCCATGAAAACAGCACCACCACCTTTATCCGGTTTCATTATTCTAATATTCTTGTTATCTCTACAGTCTTGTAAAATTTCCCTTTCTTCTGTTGTAAGACTGGGGGTTACTCTACTATGTTTTAAATGCTCCCTCAGTTCTTTTTCCACTAGTGTTTCAAAATTTTTTAACTGAGGGTGTAAAGGTGGATTAAAAGTGCTTTTTCTGGTCAAAGGGTTTTTTACGTGTCTTTTTTCTTGGGCTGAAAAGAATATTTCCAATTTTGTTTGTTGAATAAACAACTTAAGGTCAACTAGTAAATTAAAAATATTAGTCTTAACCTTTGGTATAAAAGTGAAACCTTTTGAGAATAAAGCAAAGTGCCCCTTGCTAATCTCGGTGTTGGTGTAATTAAAAATATTAAATCCTTGATAAGTACTAATATTCCCATTCCTTAAAATTTCAATAGTAGAATTTACTTCCAATAATCTTTTTTCTTTGTTGTTGTTGGGTCCCATAATTTCTGTCTGTGGGGACCATAGTTGTACCTGTAATTCACTGGTTCCTTTCTCTTTAATCTCTCTGAACGTCTCAGGGAAGGGTGGTCCAAAGGGACCTGTCTATCTAGGTTTTCATGGTTGTCTTTGCCCTCCCATCTGTCCGAATAATTGTCGTTGAAAGACATGTTCTGGGAATTGTTGTTTTCTTTATATTCCCTAGGCCTTGGATAATGTATCTGTTTACTATATTCATTAACATCTTTATCTTTTTTAACTTTCTCTCTTGTGTCTTTTTACATCTTGACTCAATGTTGGCTAACATATTAATGTATTTGTTTTTTTCTGTTTCAACCGAAAATAACAAATCATTCACTATTTTATTGTTCACAGTTTCAACCTGATGAAAAACAACCTCCATTTCAAGCAAATTATTCCGTATAATGGCTCTCATAATGTCCATACCACATCTATCAAATGCTCTTAATAAATCTTTATGAAAATCAGATCCCTCTTTAACATTATTCGGGTATTTACAAACCCATAAACCTTTTGGAACTATATTTAAACTTAGACAATGTTTTAAATATGCATTGCCCATTTCACAGTTCTTGTATTTATGCAGTAATATGTCCAATTTGTTTAACATCGTGGCATAAGAATCATTGTCGCCATGAGTAGTATTTTGTACTTTCGTAGAAAAGTCTATTTTAAAATCTAAAATGTTTTTAAAAAGTCTTTTTATACCTGTTGGAAATGAATTGTTTAATTGTCCTTCTCCCTCAGCACTTCCATTGTGCATGGTAACGTTCATTGGTTCACCTGCATTCGCATCAGAACCTACAAAAGTGAGTGCAGGAAACACTACTGACTTATAATCTGTGCTCAATTCTGAAGCTTTGTCCCCCATGTTGTTGGGCTGTCTCCACATGTCCTGTCCTACTGTGTGTGAAGCTTTAGCCCCCACACCTCCATAATGTCCTCCACACAGGCAGGGGCCAATTGAAGGGCATAATTAAGGCAACACAGATGCTCTGGATACAAGTAGCAAGTGGGAGACACAGACTGGTGCACAGGTCATCACCTGCTGATGAGCAGTACAGACAAAAGGCAAGCTGCTGCCTATTCTACACAAGTCTCAACCGATCTGCAGAAGACAGACTGACTACACAAACCTAACCATTTGCACTGTTGTGTGGAAACTCCTCAGCACTGTAACAGGTATGTCAGTCATGTAATAAACGACCAGCCAGTAGAAACACAGGTTTATTGAAACTTGACGTCTCGGCTTTGACAAAAGCCTTCAATGAATAAAAACTTACATTGAATATACTTGCCTCTTATAGTATAATCAATGAAACAATAAAACAATTAATTAATCAAACATTTCCAATTAAGTTCTTCATTTAATCCAAATGGATGTAATGTATTAAATGCATTACATCCATTTGGATTAAATGAAGAACTTAATTGGAAATGTTTGATTAATTAATTGTTTTATTGTTTCATTGATTATACTATAAGAGGCAAGTATATTCAATGTAAGTTTTTACTCATTGAAGGCTTTTGTCAAAGCCGAGACATCAAGTTTCAATAAACCTGTGTTTCTACTGGCTGGTCGTTTACTATATTTCCTTGGTTTTCGTGGTTTGTTATTTGTGCTCCTCATGGCCAGTGATCCACAACATAATTTGCCTTGTGTATTCAGAGATGCTGTGGGACATGGTTCACAAATGTCTTTGGACAATTTTTTGAACAGTGCCTCGGAGAGAAATACATCTTCTCAGGTTGGAAATAATACCTTGTCTAATGTAATTAATCCTTGTATCCCTTGAGATAGATGGGAACAAGAAAGAAATCAGCGGTGCTTTAATCCCTTTGATAATATAGGGAGAAGATTACCATCATCTTTACCTACTGAAAGTAAGTCCTTATTTGAGAAAATGGAAAAACTTATGTGGAAAGAGACAGCAGTTTTCTTTAATCTTATGAGCCTGCAAAAATATTCAGATCTAGATATTACTCCCAGGGGATTAAGGGTATATAAAGATCCCACTTTGTCCTTTGATTTAAAAAATCTAACTGATGCACAATTTCATAAACGCTGGGTGGCTGCGGCTCATAAGTGTACTCTTGAATGGGTTAATATATTAATTGACCGGGACAGAGTTAAACAAAAAGAACTTAAGGAAGAAATTAAATTTGTAATACTTTGTCTTCAGGTACTTTGACCTCAGTACTTGATACTTTTCTCAATGATATTAACATTAAATTGAAAAAAATATGAAGGGGATCTGGCTGAAAGAAAGAAAGAAGCGAAAGCTGTTCAGGGATCTCCATGATTATGAAAATGGGAAAGCCTTTGTTTCTAGGGCCAAAAGAAAGAAATCCCGCAATCACGTGAGATTTCAAAAGCCGTCAGATTCTTCCCGGGCTTTTGATTCTTCTTTTTCTGTATCAGATGGTGTTTATAAATCGGGTGAAGAAGATTTGAATAAAGACTTTCAAGATTTACCTCCAGCTCAACAGCTGGAACAACATATTTAAACTTTTCGTAATGAATCATTTGCCAATTGGGAAGGACAACAAGGTATTAAACGGTCGAGAGAGGTGCAAAGACAGCATCATAGGGACTATTATCCAAACAGGGGGTCCAAACGAGGTAAACAATCTAACTATACCTCATATTGACAATAATTATGTTGTGAATCTTTCTGGACATGTTTTCACAGACAGTGAATACTCTGTTTTGAACCGAGGGTTGAAGTTTATTCCAACGGTTCTTCCCCGTATACATGAAATTAAATGTGATGTATATAAGTTTGTTAGTAAGCTACATTTGAAGTATTTTTTTAACAATACGGATATGCGTAATGAAGTTGCTAATCATGACTCTATTAATTCAAGTGTATCAGATGGCAGTTTTGTCACCTGTGAATCTGATTCTTTTTGTAATGCTTATTGTCAGTTAGATACTAATAAGGTACATATGAAAAGTACTTTTATGCCATCGTATTTAAATGATGATATTGTACATTTTACTAATATGTTGAATTTTGCATTGGAAGAGAAACTTTATGAATTTCATAGGGCAAAGAATTTCATTGCATATAATTTAACAAAAATGGAATGGAAAGCTCTTATTGCTTTAAGTAAAATGAATGACATTATATTCAAACCTTCAGATAAGGGGAATAAATTAGTGGTCATGCATTTTTCACAATATTTAATGATGTGTATGGAACATTTAAACGATAAGGATACTTATGAGATTGTTGATATGTTTTTATATACATCGGCTTTAGATAAATACAATGAATTGATTCGACGAGGTAACAGACTTGGGTACTTTTCAGATTCTGATGTTAAAAATAAGTTCAATACAATAAACTGTAGAATGGCCCATTTCTACTGCCTTCCTAAAATTCATAAAAATATTCAGAAGCCACCGGGAAGGCCGATTGTATCTGGATGTGAATATTTTACACATTCTATTGGTGTTTTTTTGCATGAATATTTGTATCCTTCAGTGGTCAAGCTTCCATCTTATGTTAAAGATGTGTTTGATTTCTTAAACAAAATAGATGACATTGATTGGAATAATAATATATATTTTTTTACAATTGATGTTAAGAGTTTGTATACGAGTATCAATCATTCACTCGGTTTGGAAGCAGTACGCTTTTTTCTAGGCGACTCTGCAGTTACTGAATATATTATTGATTTGATTAATTTTTGTCTTAATAACAATTTTTTTGAATTGAATAATGTTTTATATAGACAGAAGCAAGGAACAGCAATGGGGGCTTCATTTGCCCCCATGTATGCTAATTTAAGTATGGGATTATTTGAATTGGAATACATATATAGTAGTTTATTTTTTCAACAATATGTTGTTAAATATTATCGTTTTATAGATGATTTAATTTTTATTATTAATGGTGGTTATGATTTAGTTTATACATTTGTACAATCATTAGATTTAAATAGGTTTCAGCTTAAATTTGATGGATTTTTGATAGGAAGAACTGTTCCTTTTTTAGATGTGGAATTATGTATCTCTGACAGTAACACTCTTTATACTAGAGTACACAGAAAATTTGAATCAGGAACATATTTTGTTCATAGAGATAGTTGCCATCCAGGACACACTTTGGAAGCATTACCTTATGATGAAATGCTTAGAGTGTCTAGGTTATGTAACAATATTCAGGATTTATGTAAAGAAATACAAACTACGGTTGATATGTTTAGAAATAGAGGGTATAATATGAATTTGTTACAAAGTAGTTGGGAAAAGCTTTGGTATGGTGTATATCCAAGTAAGACTCAGACACCAACATATTATAAAATTTCACATCAAGTAAATTATAATGAATATTTAGAATCTATATATTTTGTTTCAACATTTGGATGTTTTAGTTACAAAATTCTTGAAGAAGTTAAATATTTTTGGAAGTATTTGTGTTCCTTGAAAAATACTAAAACTTGGTTGAATGGGAAATTATGTTTTGCATATAGAAGAGGTAGAAACATTCATAATTTCGTTGTTAGGGGCAAGTTTAGCTTGCCATTAATTAAAATGAATTTTAATCTGCTTAGCTTAGGGACCATAGGTTGTAATAAATGTAAAGCCTGTAAATTTATAGTTCCAAAGTTTGAACATATTAATGGTATTCCTTTTACGGCTTCTTGCAGTTATACATGTAGTACATCAGGAGTTATTTATGCTTTGAGATGCTCCTGTAACATGTATTATATTGGAGAGACCAAAAGGGCATTCAAGGTCCGTTTGTTGGAACATGCTAGGAATATAAGCAATAAAAAACAAGAAAGTTCTGTAGCAGTTCATTTTGAGCGTTTTCATCATGGAAATAATAAAGATTTACAGGGCACTATTTTAGAACATGTGACAGTTTCAGTTTTTGATTCATGTTTGTTAAAGAACAAACTTTTATTTAAAGAATCTGTATATATTCTTAAATTTAATACATTACATCCATTTGGATTAAATGAAGAACTTAATTGGAAATGTTTGATTAATTAATTGTTTTATTGTTTCATTGATTATACTATAAGAGGCAAGTATATTCAATGTAAGTTTTTACTCATTGAAGGCTTTTGTCAAAGCCGAGACATCAAGTTTCAATAAACCTGTGTTTCTACTGGCTGGTCGTTTACTATATTTTCTTGGTTTTCGTGGTTTGTTATATGCCAGTCATGTAAGCTTGTAATGGAATGCAGAAGGGGGATGCAATGACATCAAATGGGATATTAAACACTAGGCCGCAACAAGACCTGCTGGACTCGCATGCTGCTGCTATGGCCATTCCCGCTTGCCCTGTCTGCATTGACCTGGAGTACATCTCTGGTCCCTGAGTCACCTCAGCAAAGATCAGTTCATGTATGACTACTACTGGTGTGTCTGTTGTCCAGTACTGAGTGTGTCACTGCTAGGCCAGCTACCGGGGATGTTGTAATTATTCATATGTCACCTGTGAATGTGATACATATGCTTGTCTTACAAATGTAAAGACGTATACAGGGTATGCGCATGCTACACAACAGGTGCAGATGTGTGTGTTGAACTGTATGTGATATACTGATCCCATACCTGACACATTTCCAGAGTTTTGCAGACTGACCATGTCTGCCTCATATTTGTATTCAGTGCCTCAGACAGTATTGTATTGTCTGGCACATCACTGGCAACCCATTAAAGATTGAAGTTATAACATATTAGCATACATTTGATTGTCAGATGTCTCCTGCAGAGTAGACATGTGAATGTGACACCATCTTTGTTGGCAGCCACTAAGTGTGTTTCAGCTATATCCATAAAGTGACACTATTTATTGGCCTTTGCCCACCACCGATGTGTGGCTTTGTGCAGATGTCTTTCTGACAGGAGCTAGGTGTTTTACCATGAAACCCATGTCAATGCAAGCACACCTTGTCCTGTAGCATGCAGACATTTGTGCAGTCACTGACACCTGCTTTGTAGCTGTAGAGAGCACACCAACCTTGCCAGGTTACTCATCCCATCATACGTTTAGACCCCAAATGCAGGTCTGCAAAGCCACAGGAGGTGGAGTGTTGAACATTAGCATACACATACACACCTCCAGGCTGTCCAAACAGTATGACATCTGAGTGAGATCCCAAGTGCAGTTAATTGACAAAACACGTACTCAAATCATAGCTAGCTACAGGCCTCCAACAATGACTATGGACACCCACCACACCTATTGGGACCTGCTGGAATTTGTCAGGATTCAATTGTCTACCTTGCTCCTGAGTGACTACTAATACTTAGTGTGCATGATCTATGCCACCGAACATGAATGCACATAGAGTCACCAGCCTTGTCAATGACAATGCAGTAGCTCAGCAGGTCAACTCTCCTATGACAGGTGGAAATATCCTGTAACTGGTCATAACCGACATGAGTAGCCACTGTAGCACTCCTACAGTGCCATCCTCTTTGGTAATATCTGACCACATAGCCATCACTGTTGAGGTCACCATCTTCCCTGCCCCCCCCCCCCGTTACAGTGTCAAACAGAATGAACTGTACACAAATGACTATGAATCTCCTCAGAGCATGTAGAAGTAGCTATACAGCCAATGTTCAATTTGTTGGAACTAGCAGCAGTGTCCAGGCCCACACCACAATACTATGTTGGCACCTACATAGCTGTATGGACTCATAAATACCTGACAGGAAAACATCATCTCCCACAAGGTAGGGTAAACACCTGTGGTGGACAGCAGAAATACAGAAATACCATAATAGGTGGGAACAATTGCTGGATGGGCAAAGAAGGAAGGGGTGCCTCACTGGAACAATGTCACCTTGGTCTGCACAAGCAAATAAGGTCACAGGTGATTTACCCTAAGTCTGTCTTTGAGTACAAATTGGAAACATCCACCAAGGCCAATCACTAGGCCTTCCACACATGTCTGCAATTCCAGAGGCAACACACAAATCTGTTCTGCAGTGGTGGTCAATAACACCATGTACACATATGGCATATATATAGGTAAATGGCTGCAGACAGGTAAAGTGTAAACATCACCCCCCCGTACCCCCATTTGTACACATGTGCATGTACAGCACCTGCCCCCCTCCCCTCATCATCAGGAAGCAGGTCCATAATGCCCTCTCAAAGGCAACACACAGAGATCTCCATAGGCCTGACACCATCCCTGGCTTATCCTTCATGAACACAGGCATGGGCTCTCAGATCCATTCCGCACTGTAGTCAATCACAGCCTGAGCACTGGTGTCATCTCACCTGCACAGTGGACAGCCACAGTCATCCCTATACACAAAGGCGGAGCAATCCACTGACCCCGTCCAATATTATGCACACCAGCCTAACTAGCCTGCTCTGCAAGGCACGGAAGGCAATATCAAGGAAATTATGAACAGGGGCATTGGCAACATTGAAATATCTGAGCCCACACACCATAGTATTTTCAAAGGGAGACCAGGCCTGTTAAACCTAGTTGATCTCTCTGATGTGGTCAACAAGCACAGGGAAGAGGGGAAGATGGCGATCAATGCCTACATTCACTTAGCCTAATCCTCTCACACTAATCCCCAGGTGACCAGGATACATACGCCTACACAGCTAGGCACCAACTTGTAGGTTACCAGGGTAGCTAACTGGCCCAAAGATAGTACCCACTCAAAGTAGTGGAACCCACCTCTGGTAGTGGATTCTTCCACAACGGTGTACCCCAAGGATTGGTCTGGGAGCCTCTACTATTTGAGATATACGTGTCTGAAGTACAGGGCAAAAGCAGTGGTCTGTGGCTGTACAGGTGTGCAGATGCTTGCAAGCTGGCCACTGTCTTGCATTCCCCTACTAATGGGAGCATCTCCCAAGAGGCACTTACCCAATTACTGACTGGTGCAAGAAGCATTACTGCAAACTGAATGCCAGGAGAGTCATCATTCCCCCTGCTGTGGCAGATGTCATCTACACTAAGTATGACAGTAATAATGTCCTGAGCATGCAATCAGGTGTGAGGCCACTTTTGCACTGAGGTTGGTAGCAACCTGACAGTTTCCCACTATGTGGGACCCATTGTACGGAAGGCCATCTATATGGTCCACCTCACAAATATTGGTATGTCATCCAGGAACCAGGAGGCCACAACATCCTTGTACTCCATCCTTGCCAGATGCACTACCAAGTACAATGGATCCTTTGGCATGTACCTTGCCAAGCAAATGCAGGAGTTGCAGAGAACACAGAGGTTCCTGACCAGGCAATTTCAGAGCATACAGGTAGGCTGAAACCCCTGTCCATGTACTCAGTCTCGTACAGACTGATCAAACGTGACCTGTTTCTGGCATATAAGGCCATGTCCAAACCAGCCTTAATGGCATTTTTGCATATCTTTAAGACATATTGCACTGGCGCATCAGGCATGCAAGGTCCTCACCTGGTCTGTGACATGTATAGCACTTGTTGGTGGGGTAGTGTGGTATCCCACACAATACACTGCCTGTAAAGTACACTCCCTCCCCATGTCTAACAAAGTATGTGTATAGCCCTCTGAAAGAGGAAGCTTCACGACTGTATGGGAAACAGATGAGACACCCCTGGGATCCTGATTGTGTCCCAGATGGACAGGGGAAACAGGTGCTTTCCTGGTAGGGGCATGGGTGAAAGTCTGTGTGAGGCTTATGAGGGCATCAGGGCCAATAGCCTGGTATCATCTTATGAGGCTATGCACCTAGTATTTTACATGTGTCCTGTATGTATTGCATACTGTCCTGCTATGTGGTGTGAAATTAATCCATGTGAGTCTGAACTGTGGTAGTATATAGTCCTGTCCCCTCATTAGTTATAATCACATATCGTTATACCTTGTCAGAGTGTGTGTGGCCTGTATAGCAGTAATTCAGCTCTTACAGTATGTGCATATGCACTTGGTGACACTGTATAGCTCACACCAATATCATTGGTCTTGCCCACAATTACCATTCTGCTACTAGGCCCATCACACAGTAGGATTTGTCACCCTTTGTTCTGGGCTGGATAGTAGCAGTGATAGAGATGCATTGTGACAGACAGAACTACTGTAAGGTCTGCCCTGAAGGGCCCATAGGTGTCACAGCTGTACCAGACTGTACCAGGAGAGTGAGTGTGTGTGTGTGTCTATATATACAGATTAAAGCCTCCGTGTGAGATAGCGCAGTGGTTAGAGCTCCCTCTTAGCATATTTATTTGCAGTACAAGCCCCAATGCAGTCTCTTCACTTTTACATGGGAAAGTCTTAATAACATCATTTTTTTTTATTAAATGAGGTAGTAAATATCTGTCAACCAGGGGAGTGTAGGAGGTCCAAAAGCGAAGTGTCAGTGTATAAGAAATGTGAAACCCCCATGTAAACAAGTGTCCCATACATCATAGTCGAACACCAATGTAATGTAATGAAAGCACATAGGGGGATGTCATGGAAAGTAAACATATACACCTAGTAATATGTCAGTAATGATGAATTAATCCATAATCCTGATTGCTAAAATGGATATGCTAAACACTAGTTAGCTTATCTAAACTGATTTGCACACTGTTAAGCAGTGCTCAGCATCTAGCCCGTTAAGCATGGCTCACCATGCTACACAAGCTATAGGCCATAGGTAGATGTAAAGTGAGGGTAGATCTCCACAGTATTGATCAGTACTGTTGTGAAAAATAAAAGCCTATACAGTTGTTAATGGACTTTTCTCCCCCCCCCCCACCCCTCATCTGCATCACTAAGTATTATTCATATACTATGGGTATGTTTTTACAAAACCTAATGTTGGGATATGTGTCCCATTATTGTTCATATAATTAATTGGTTGCATGTTAGCATACCTTGTTAAAATACCATTGTTGGCGGCCTGTTGCCATCATTGTTACTGGCATGCTGTTACAGTGCTTACTGTTCTATTTATACATGTGTTCTGTTTGCAATGCAACTGTTTCACATCTGTTGTTTTGGGTTAATTGGATCACCCATGCATGCTGTTAATGCTGTTAAAATTAATATTGAAATGTTTTGTTCATGACTAACCAATATATCTTGGAATACCTCAACACCATAGCACGTTCGGGAAGGCCAATCCCAGTAGATCCACCTGTTCCCCCTCATCTGGCCATGGCACTGGGCCCCAGCATATCTGGGATCCACCCTGGAACTTCATCTTCTGCAGGGCCTGCACCACCTTAGGGTGGAACCACCTCAGGGGATGGTGCCCTTTCCCCAGGGCACAGAGGTGAGCCCATTATCTACCATCAGTTCTGGGTTATGGTGCACATTGTCATCTGCTCTGAGTTCGGTGGACAGCTGTGTCAGATGGAGGGCCACCTGGCACACCTTGAGGAGCAGGCTGCCCCTCCTGTCCAGCCCCAAGTACAGCCACCATCGAGGCTGTGAGGGTTCAGTGGTGACTGGCTGCGTGTGGGAATGTCAGTCCCTCTGTATCCATATAGGGACTCATGGGCCTCTGATTCCCAACCACCCTCCCCATCCATGGTATTTACCCCCCCACATGTGTCATACACTGCCCCTGTCTGCTGTCTTGCCTGTCCCCCTATCCAACCTACCTCGCCAGATGTACCTATAGTCCTCGCCCAACATCCCACTCTCACCTTAAAAAAAAAAAACAAAAAGACATCTGTCCCAAAAAAAATTTGCCCCATACATAGCTGTCCATTTTGCACGTGTCCACTGGACACGTAATCCAGTCCAATTGGCTTGACAACACATTTCTGTTGTCCTCACACCTCTCTGGGTTTTGAGTGTCCAAATTTACATCCAAATTCCCTACAAATGCACACCTGTTGCTGTATAAGAAATGGACAGCTATGGACCTTCCCTGCACATTCCTAGCTACCTTTCATATTATTTTTCCCTCTGTATGCCCCCTTTTCACCACTTTCCTATCACCCCAAGGTTGGGCGCTGGGTTGGCAACTCGACACTGTAAAAACTCCACTGCCAATCATGAGCGGACAGATGATCCACTGTGGCGACCCCTAACCGGGAAAAAAAACAAAAGAAAAAAAGAAGATGTACATATGGAGATGCATTTATATGCACAGACACACACACACACACACACACACACACACACACACACATATATATATATATATATATATATATATATATATACACACATATGGATTCCTATTACAAGAACGAAAGTCCACTACTTCGAACTTGTAATAGGAAGCCTCACTTCTGCGAAAGTTCACTTTAATGAAAGTGAACTTTTGCTTAAGTGCACTTCACTGAAAACACCACAGCACAGTGGAGGACATAAAAAACTATCTATGTCCTCCTCTATGGTGCGAGTCACAGACCTTGGGGTTAGGGCATGGGTTAGGGTAAGGGGATAGTCAGTAAAGCTATCCCCTTACCCTAACCTATGCCCTAACCCTAAGGTTTGTGACTATCGCACCATAGTGGATGACATTGCTATGTCCTTCACTGCGCTGCAGTTATCATGGACCTTAGGGTTAGGGCATGGGTCATAAGGGGATAGCCCTACGAGCTACCCCCTTACTATGACTCGTGCCCTAGCCCTAAGGTCTGTGAGTACTGCATGGAAGTTCAGTACAACACCCGTTCGCTGTACTGAACTTCTCGTAAGTGCACTTTCGATTAAGTGCCCTTTTCGCTGCAGTGAGCATTCCATGCACTATTTCGAATTAGTGAAAATCTATCTACTGTATGGAACCCATAAATATATATATATATATATATATAGATATAGATATAGATAGATAGATAAGCGAATGCTTAAAGTGAACACTGATTTATCGAAGTGAAAGCTTACAATCCCGAACACTTAGAACAGTGATTTTTTTTCTCAGGGGAAAAAAAAAAACGATGTTCCAAAAAAAAAAAAAAAAAACTTTAAGACATTACATAAAGTGGGGTGCTGTGCCCCCCACCCCCCCAACTTAAATATACCAACTCTGAGATCACACTACAGTGACGAAAATGGCAAAATAATGAAGGCAGCCAAGCAATTTCTTTCCCATAGAAAGAATTTGCTTATATACCATTTCGGTATTTTGCCTTTTCGTGCTTTCAAGTTCGATCAAGATGCATTTGAAAGAATGCATATTTGATCATATAATAGGGAACCTGTGTGTATATATATATGTATGTGTATATATATCTCTTTGTACATAACATGTAGTGTAGTCATACCTCAGAACCATACCTCTCAAACTCTTAGTGCAAGACATCTGAGCAAAGGCTGTCAAAATGAGGGGACAATGGGCCAGAAAACTTGAAGTATTTTAAGTATTGATATTATAAATTTAGAAAGTTGCTAGAGTAGCAGGGTTAGTTTCAGCATACATTTTCTAAAGGATGAGGTCTGAAACTGAATTGTATGTAATCATTTACTGAGAGAAATCCTCAAATCATCACAGTGATTTACCAGAGAAATACAAATAATTTATGGAACAGACCAAAAATATGAGCAATAAACCTGAACATTCTGAGACAATCCAGCCAGTTGACTGGTATGCTCACAGTCCCTTAGTGCAACAAATCTGGACCAAGCCTGATGGGGGGAGAAAGCCATGAAAATAGGGACATATCTGAAATACTTGAGTTGATAAGCTGAGACATTAGCTACAGTAACAGTCTGTTCTAACATATATTGACTGAAATAGCACAAGTGCAAGACTCAGTTGCTTCTCATTTGTTAGTGACTTAAATAGTCACATCATCCCCCTGATTTTTTCAGAAATACACACCACTTATGGGACCAGACCAAAGATATGAGCCAGACAATTGGACATCCTATGCATATCTGGACATAACATGACATTAGATAAACTACACCGAGCTGCTAAGCATGTCACCAAGCAACGTCCAAATTACAGTCAGACTGACACACCACTACCCCAAACCAGCTATGGGGAATTACACATGCATTTGCAAATATATCAGTCACTACAAGAATGTAACAGAGTTGAAAAACAGACACTGGTGTGAAATAGCATACCCATAACCAAAGTCAACACAGTCACAGTGACATACTGGTAAGCCAAATGAAGTATAACAACTGTGTGAACAAAAATATCATGTTCGCCACTCTCACACTACCCCTACATATAGTGCACCAAGTCATGGTGTAGTAGGAATCCTGAAGTGGTACAGGAGATGTGTCAGTCTGCCCCTATAAACATATATAGCGGATAGACCACCATAAACTGGAGCAGCATGCAGTCAGATAGAAAAGGAGCCATGACACATACATCTACACCCCCCCCTTACTACACATCACAACTATCATTTACACTCTACACTGCTACGCAGCCAGACATACACAGACCTCTCAACTCTACAGATTCCCACAGAATGTACAGGCTTTGTCCCCGTATATATATGGCTTCTTACTCATAACATGTCTGGCATTCTGCTATATCACTGGGATGATATCAGGAATCAAGACACTAAATAATGCTATACCATAGTTATCAACCTCTTACTGCATGACATCTGGACAAAGCCTGACATCATTGGGGACAGAGGTAAAAAATAGGGGCATATTTGAAATATTGCTGTTATAAACTGAAAAAGTTGCTGGTGTTACAGGGTTTGTTGAAACATCTTTTCTGAGAGATATGAAGTCTGAAACACAAATGAGTGTTAGCATTTACTGAATGCAATCCCCAGAGTATGCTACTGATTTGGCAAGGACAAAAATTGTCTGAGGAACAGACCAAACATAAGAGTTAAACCTCTGGACATTCTGCGGATAAACCTACAGTTGAGTTATGTCAACCACATAACACTGTCAGACTTAAAATCATGCAGACAATCCATGTCACGCATACTCCGTTAAACTAGCATTAATACAACTGTATAACAGCTATATATACATTCTGTCTCTAAGTCTGAAACCTTTTCCCCCATTTTGTTGTGCTGTCTCCATATTTCTTGTATGAGGTATTTCCAACTACCCTCTGTGATGCTGTTGTCAACACACCACCATGATGTCCCCCTCACAGGCAAGGAAAAGGGGCAACACCCACACGAAGTACTGAATTATAGAAGTGTGTGGTCATGTCATTGGCTATAAGAATAACAACGTGCATGCAGTTAGCAAGTGGGGGATTGATGCACAGGCCATCACCTGCTCATGAACATTAATTACAAAAGGCAAGCTGCTGCCTGTGCAAAACAGGTCTATACCTCTGCATGTGGAGACGGACAGAAACAGAAACCAACAACACTTGGAAAAAAAAGTATGCCAAACAAGTAAGCATGTAGTGGAATGATGCAGGGGGTATGCAATAATGGGAAGTAGGAAGTTAAATATGTCTCAAGATAGATTGCTGATCAGCAGCTATGGCCATGGCATCTGGGTCTGTCTGCAGTGACATAGTTCACCGCTCAGGCCTTTGAGTTATCCCAGGAAAGGATGGCTCACATATGACTACTACCAGAGTGTCAGTTGAACAATACTGATTGTGACACTGCTAGGCCAGCTAGTGGGATGTCATAAATATCCATATGTTACTTGTGAATACAACTATGATACACGTTGGTCTCACAAATCTAAGAGGCCTGTGCAGCGTATGTGCATAGTAAACTACTGTCGCAGACATGTCTGAACTGCATACAATATACTGAACACATACCATTCAACTGTCCAGTTTTATGCACAATGACCATGTGTGCCTCATATTTGTAGTCATTTACTCAAAGGGTTGTGTTATGTCTGGCAAATCATTGGCAAACCTGTGGAGACTGACATTAGAACATAATAGCATACATATGAGTGTCGGACAACCTCCAGGATATTTCTGTGAATGCAAAGCCTACTGTGCTATCAACTGACTTAACTGTGTTACAGCAATATTAATAGTGTCACTAATTTTGGGACATTGCCCCCCATTTATGTGTGCCATCCTACAGATGTCTTACTCTAACAGGTTGAGAGGTATGACTGTGAAGCAAGAGTGTAAATACAGTGTGTCATACTGACATAGAACAGAAATGTATATCGGGTATTACCTGTACACATGTATGTATGAGTAGGTGTAACTGGAAGCCTCATAACAACAGACATAAGATGCAAAACATCAGGTAAATAAGCTGTACATGTTGTACACATGTGTAATCTTAGTTTCTGTGCATCCGGCAGACATACATTTCTAAAGCTACTGGTTGTTGCATTGCCCTGACACAGACATGAGTACTAGAATAAGCATGATTATCAGGTTGAAAAAGGGGAGGTGTCCAACTGTGTTATGACCTTGTGTCCATGCCTACAACAAACAGCTATATGAGCACCTACATAGCTGTATGGACTCAGCAATACCTGACTCGTAAAACCTGCCACCACCAAGCTAGAGTAATACCCTTTGCTGGACGGCAGCAATACACAAACCACATCTGTCACTATATTGGCTGTACAGGGCCAAGTAGGAGCAGGCACCAACTTGGAAGCAAATCAGCCTGTGTCTGAACAAGCATATAAGGTATGTCTTCAATCTTAGAGGCAACAACCCAAACCACCCTGTACTGGTGGTCAATCACACCACATACACACACAGCATAGTTATAGCCAATCCACTGCAGGCAGGTTAAAGGAAAACATCACCCTCCTGTCCCACCATCATTATAGATGGATATGCACAGTACCCACAGCCCTCCCTTCATCAGGGAGCAGGTCCATAATGCCTAATCAAAGGCAACAAAAGTAAGTCTCTGTATGACTTGATAACATCCCTGCCTGCATCCTACATGAACTCAGGCATATGCTCCCAGCTCCATTACACACTGTAAGCAAGCAAAGCCTGAGCACCATTGACATCCCGTCTGCAAGGAAGATGGCCACTGTCATCCTTCTACACAAAGGTGAATGATGAATGGTGGATTATGCAATTTACTGGCCCTCATTGAGGGTAACATGACACATCAGGGCAAGGAGTGCAATGCAAGCTCATACTGTGCTGATAGATGACAGGGGTATGATGTGGTCATAAGTGGTGGCTAATGTTGGTCAATATTGATGTGCATGTTATGTAAATAATTTAGACCAATGTATGAGGTCCTGTGATGTGTTTCCCTGTTTGTCTTCCAGTTGAAATGCAGCGTGCAAGACAGGAAGCATACACTGCAGCTGAAACTGTGGCCATTACTGATATTTATTTATTTTATTTTACATTTGTTGACCAGGCTAGTCTAGCTGGATATATGTCCATTTTCAGTAGAAGCCCGGGGAGATAAGCTCCAAACTTCAATTATAGTGCATATCTAGAGTAGTACATTAGTAGTAGTACAGTAGATATATGATAATCCAACACCATGGGGTGATGTTTGGCCACAGCCAACAGAATCTGCAGGAGTGGACTGCCCTGTGGGATGAGCTTGTCCATAGAGTAAACAACTTGGTCCACCATGGACGCACATACGATCTGGTCAGGCATTGGGCGACTGACCTGATACACCATTCCCGGCAAGGGCTGCTGCTGTGGCCAGGGACCATACTGCCACAGGTGGAGGTCCTGCTATGCAGGCCCCACTTACACCAATGGAGGAGCTCCTGACAGCCACCACATGCCAGCAAAGTGAACACACACAAGTTGTGGAGGTGGGTGGCACCTAGACAACAGGCAAGGCACATCCAGGTAAGGCCCCAGTGCACATCAACTGAATACTGTAGCAGTCATACTGGCTTCTGTAGAGTATCTGGATGCATATGTCAGGTCAAACCGCATTTGTGGGTGGGGTTCTGTAATGCACACAAGTGCACATCTATGGTGAAGGACAGCAAATTGTGTAGTATCAGAGCTTGTATTGTACATGTGCCAAAAAGTAGCATTCATCTTGTACCAATGCCAAATGTGAGTCTGCTGATAATCTCTCTCTCCTACAACTACATAGGTACCTCTGGTCTAGATGTGGGACAGCAGCCTGAAGCTGGTGAATATGGTATTGTCCTATTGTGGCTCACCAATACCCCAAGCATATTAAGGACATGCCTTTTACCATGCACACAACTGTTACTCTTAGCCATACTGCAATAAGTGCATGTCCACTTGTGATGGTGTTAACTGCATTGCATCAAAGTGGTCATCACAGGGGCCTATTTGCAGGAGATGTAACATATTTGTAGCATACCTCACAACCTGTCAGTGCAAGAAGTCTGGACAAAGACTGACAAATTGCGGGGACAACGGGCCAAAACTAGAGACGTATTTTGAAAGTACTGTTATATAGCACATATAAAAAGTGTATGCAACCCTGTTAAATGCCAGGTATTTGCAATATAAAATGAGACCACAATACAACATTTCATTCTCTCCACCTTTAATGTGACCTAAAACTTGTACAATTCAATTGAAAAATAAACAAATCTGTTAGGGAAACAAGTATGAAAAATACGTACAATAAGCTAGATGCATAAGTGTGCAGAGTCTGAAGCTAATACTTTGTTGAAGCAGCTTTTGATTTAATTACAGCAATTTGTCTTCTTGGGTATACACCTGCCATCAATTACAGAGACTCTTTGATTAGCAACAAATAATAGACAGCTGTCCTACTTGGCTTTTCCTGACATTTACTCAGTTGCCTGCTACAGCAACAGCCATGGTTCGCAGAGAGCTTACAAAGCATCAAAGGGATCTCATTGTTGAAAGGTATCAGCCCAGAGAAGGGTATGAAAATATTTCCACAGCATTGCATATACCATGGAACACTGTGAAGACAGCCCATCAAAAGGTGGCGAAAATATGAGACAGCAGTGACATTGCAAATAAGTGGACGTCCCTTCAAATTTGATGAAAAGACCAGACAAAAACTGGTCAGGGAGGCTGTCAGGAGACCTACAGCAACACTAAAGGAGTTGCAGGAATCTCTGGCAAGTACTGGTTGTGTACTACATGTGACAACAATCTCACATATTCTCCATATATCTTGCCTATGGGGTAGGGTTGGAAGATAAAAGCCTTTTCTCACACAGAACAACATCCAGGCCTGGTTAAATTCTGAAAAAGCAATATATCAAGTCTCCCAAAAGCATGTGGGAAAACATGTTATGGTCTAATGATACCAAGGTTGAAATTTTTGGCCACGATTCCAAAAGGTTTGTTTGGCACAATAACAAAACTGCGCATCACCAAAAGAACGTGTCTATATCAGTCCGTCGAAACGGCTGATCGAACACCAGATGTTCGAACTGTGAAGTTCGAACACTGATTATTGCGAAGCCATGGAACACCAAATTCTTTCCCAGGGAAATAATTTGGTGGGCCATTTCTTTGGCTTCGCTATTATCAGGACTGTGGTGGGAAGTTACAGGTCAGGTTCAGGAAAGTGTGCGATTGTGTGGACATTAGGGTTAGGGTGCAGGTGAGGTGGGTGTGCGATAGTGACAGACTTTAGGGTTAGGGTGGGATAGGTGAGTTAGGGTAGGGCGCGGGTCAGGTGAGTGTGCGATAGTGACGGACCTTAAGGTTAGGGTTTGGGTTAAGGTAAGTGGATAGATAGTAGTGTGTGTACAGTTTAGTGTACGGTTAGATGTAGGATTACTGTATGTGTGTGGATTGCTGATTTTTTGGTGAGCTTGTGTTGTGTGTTCTTGGAACAGTGATTTTTTTTTTCCCTGGGAAAAAAATCACTGTTCTAAGACTTTGATGTCTTTGCACTTAGTGGTTAGAAGTTCGAACATATGGTGTTTGGACTTCACCCATTTTGGTGAACTGATATAGACCCAAAAGAACACCATCCCCATGTTGAAGCATGGTGATGGCATGTCCTGCTTAGGGTTTGCTGTTCATAAGCTGGAACTGGGGCATTAGGCAAGGGGGGGGGGATTGTGAACAGTTCCAAATACCAGTCACTTTTAGTCCATAATCTTCAGGTGTCTGCTAGATAGCTGTAGATGGAGAAGAATTTTACCTTTCCACATGACAATGACCCAAACAATACATCCAAATCAACAAAAGCATGGCTTCTCTAGAAGCCCAGCCAGATCCCACACCTACATCCAATAGAAAATCTGTGGCACCTGAAGAGGGCTGTGCATAAGAGATGTCCTCACAATCTGACAGAGTTGGAGTTCTTTTGCAAGGGAGAGTGTGCAAATATTGCCAAGTCAAAATGCCATGCTAATAGACTCCTTCCCAAGAGGACTGAATGTTGTAATTAAATCAAAAGGTGTTTTAACAAAGTATTAGTTTAAGGGTGTGAAGACTCATGCAACCAGCCTATTGTATGTATTTCATTTACTATATGTTACCCCTAACCGAAGTGTATGTTCTTCAATTGGATTGCACAGCTTATAGGTCACATTAAATATGGGAAAAGTTATTACATGATTTCTGTGGTCTCATGTTATATATCTCAGAAACCTGGCATGTTAACAGGGCTGTGTACACTTTTTATATCCACTGTAAGCTTAGAAAGTTGTTTGAGTAACCAGATTTGTTTTTATATACATTTACTGCAAGTTTTGAAATCTGCAACTCAAATTGTCATTAATTAGTGATTCCAATCCTCAGATCATCCCAGTAATGTGTCAAACACAGGATTAATGAGGAACAGACAAAAAATATGAGCCACACATCTAGACATTCAGCAAAACTCTGTACACTTGAGAGGCATGTTCTGTAGGAGTTGCCAATGTGCTATACGGGTGAACAGCAATAATGTGTGCAGTGTATGCTAGGTGAAACCCATCACCTATTACCAGTACTCATGTATTCCAGAGGTGTATATTAGTAGTAACATTAAGTTGAAAGAGCTGCACTGCATGAAGTGGAGGGCCTGTCCAGAGTGTGTATGTTGTGTCGGGAATGTCATCAGTTGGCTATTGTGAGGTATGTGTAATCCCTTTCTGCCACCTCATCTGTATGTGTGTGTGTCTGTGTGTGCATGCTTGCCCATGTGCGCATGTGTGTGTGTGTGTGTGTGTGTGTGTGTGTGTGTGTGTGTGTGTGTGTGTGTGTGTGTGTGTGTGTGTGTACCAGCAAACCTTATAGTGCAGGTATTAATTTATATATGTTGTCTTCCCCTCACAGATGGACATGGTGGTCATGGTCCCTCCCACTCAGAATCTGATGTCAGTGTCTCTGCAAACTCTGACAATGATGGTGGTCCAAGTGAGGCACAGGTGGGGTTGTCAGGGGCTGAATCTGTCCTCAGTTGGCATCCCACAGTCATCCACAATGTCTTCACACACAGTCACAATGCCCACACATACCCCGTCCCCAGCAGCCACGGATAATGGACATTTGGTGGCTGATGACATGGAACAGGCTAGTGTGGTGACTATGGCAAGTGTGAGTGTAGACACTAGCCATAGCCAGAGTACAGGTGAGGTCCCACACAGGTGGTTGGACAGGGGTGCTCGAAAGAGGACTGCTGCCCATCAAGCCACTGTCGTAAGTGCCACAGCAGGTGCCACCAGATGCATGTTTCAGGCTGTCATGGATGCACAGGTATGTAGTGAATGCAACACCAGACAAATACTCAGGGTCTAGGATGCAACTCTTCCTGGCTTACATGACAACATACATGACCTTGTTGAGGCCACACATCAAAATACTGATGTCATGATTAGATGGTGGGGTGAGACCTTGGCAGTCCGCGACTGTGGAATGTCTGTGCTGCAGCGTGTGGTGGGAAATGGGTGTCAGCCATGTGGATGTAGGTCAGCACCAACATCAGCTGAGAGTCTATGTGGTCATGCACCTTCACACTCCTTTAGCAGCAGTACCACCAGCACTACCAAAGGGTGGGTGCTGTCCACAACACAACGGAGCAGGCCATGGGAGTATGGTCCTGGCCGGTCCCTTCAGGGACAGGGATTCATCAGACAGTAGTCAACATCGGGGAGTAGTACTGCATCTAGCCTTGGGCCTGGTGATGCCAGTGAGACCCCTGGCAGGGCCAGTTCACATGTGGGGCTGGAGATGGTGAACTGTACACCCTGCCATTTATGGTCCAGAGCTGTCCAACATACCCCTGTGTAGGGCAGCCACATGTTGTAACTGTGTGCATACAAATACACACATCACCATCACAGCCAGGTCACCTCCAGATACACACACAGCACCTCTGTATGGCCCGTTCATAACCCCCCCCAAACACACACACACACATGATGTCAACCGTATGGCCCAGCCTAGGGCTCTGGAAAACTCACACAACACCCTGTGCATATGATGATACCTGTGCCACACATCCCTGTCATCCATACCACTGATGCAGGGACATATTAATATGGTCCTGATGCACAGGGTGTTAAGTACATTTTACCTATGTAATGCTGTGTAAGGCGCTGTCAGCTGGCATTTGTAATGGGTACACTTCAGAGTATGTGTACCTTTTTGGCCATGATGCATTATTAGTGTTAGTAACACTGACTGAATGTAGTCTCACATGTTGTATTCTGTTTGTGTTCTAGGTGTCTGTGTGTCAGCAGGATGTTGCCCTGTAGACATTACCAATGAGGGGTATGGCAGAGTGGTAACACATCAACCGTGTCATAGTTGAGGTACAGCTCTATATGTACACATTTACCAGGTCTGTGTAACAATTGCATGTGCCGCAGAGATTCTAGGGCTGAGGGGTATATACAGGTAAGTCTATGGTGGTTGACATCACCAGCTCTTGTAATGTGGACAATAGAAAGTGCAGTGGGTGGAACACACCTCAGATTGGTAAATCCCACACTCCCAGAGGGTAACACACAGAGAATACTGTTTCCACACACACACACACACACACACACACACACACACACACACACACACACACACACACACACACAATCACAGTTGCCAGGTTTAGGTTTGGAACCCTTACCCATCTAGTTAGTGGTACTACAGTGTTATATGGTTATTGCAGGTGGCATGGAACTAATAGTGTGATGCATGTTCCAAGGTACCTGTAAAGTGAATAACATCATGTGTCCTTGTGAAGTATGGCAATGGGGGGTGTACTGGGTGGGAAAGGCCTCGTTATACTGTTACCTATGAGCCTACACACACTCACAAACACTGCTATAAACACCAATGCACACACACACACACACACACACACACACACACACACACACACACACACACACACACACACACACACACACACACACTTGCCAGTACTGATATTAGCAGCCCTGCCTATCATGTTATTCATTCCATCCTGTTACATGGCTGTTGCACGTGGCACGGGGCTTATAGGACTGAAGATTTTCTACAGATACCGCTACGGTAAACAGCGGCCTTCATAAAGTGGACCTTGGGATGTGTACTGGGTTCTATCAGTCAACCAGTTTGCAGCCCACCTAGTGATATAGGGGTTGATGCCTAGCGGAGTGTGTTTGTCTAGGATTCCTGATTGGGGAACGATATCCAAGGATTAGAAGCCCTGCCTATCTTATTTATTCCATACTGTTACATAGTTATTGCACATGGCACAGAGCTTATAGGGCTGCAGAGTGTCTACAGCTACCTCTACAGTAGATGACAGTGGGCCTTGTAAAGTGGACATTGGGATGTGTACTGGGTGGACCACAACAAAAAATTGCAACCCCCCCCCAAAACACGCACACAAGAGAACCCTTACCTCTCTAGTTATTGCTAATACAGTGTTATGCATTTATCGCACATGCCACGGAGCTTATAGGCTGAAGGGTGTCTCAAGGTATGTCTAAAGTGTGGAACATCACCAGCCCTTGTAAAGTATGGCAATGGGAGATGTACTGGGTGAGAGGCCACAAAATACTTCAACCTACACATATACACATATGCTTTTACATTTGCCAGGACTGAGATGAGAACCCCTACCTAACTAGGTTATTTGTACTATAGTGTTACGCAACTATCGCGCATTCCACAGAGCTTGTATGGCTGTGGGTTGCCCAAAGGTACTTCTAAGGTGACTGACATCAGCTAAAGTAGGGCAATGGGAAGTTTACTGTGTGTGAATGGGCTCAAAATCTTTAAACTACAAACACACACACACTTTTACATTTGCCAGTACTGGGATTAGAACCCCTACCTAAATAGTTATTTGTATTATAGTTCTATGCAGTTATTGCATGCACCACAGAGCATACAGGGTAGAGGCTAGTCCAACGGTACTTTGGTGAATGACATTATCAGATCTTGTGAAGTTGGGCAATGGGAGGTATACTGGGTGGGAATGGACTAAAACACTTATTCCTACACATGCACCCTTCATGACATCCATGTTACTACACACCCCCTCTGTTCTATCAACGTTCTAACATTATGAAAACAATATTTCAAAAGTGTCCCTATAGTTGGGCCTTTATCCCACCATTATGTATGGCTTTGTCCAGATTTCTTGCTCTGAAGTTGAGAGGTAGGCTACTAGCATTTAGCGGCATGGCCTTTCATTTGCATTTTGTTGACTGTTTTATGTTGGTAGTATGGATCCCATGATATTCCCTACAGAGGTAGTATGGGTGAGGCATGGGCCTTTGCCAGAGGCCTGTAGGCCATGTGAGACTTATGCAGGTAATCTGTACCAAGGCAGTGCATTCTGTCACTCATATGTTCCCAGGCTGCCTGACAGTGGACCTCCCTGGGTGACAATGGTAAGTGACAGAATGCACTGCTGTGCTACTAGGCACCATACCCCTCTACATATGTGAGCCATACATCTGGACAAAGCCACAAGTAATTGGGTGACAAAGGCCTAACTATAGGGACCATTATAACTATTGGCATTACAAACCTGGAAGGGTGATACAATAACAGATTTTGCATTAGCATGCATTTTTCTATAGGATATGAAGTCTGAGATACTACAGTCCATTATTTTCTGACTTTAGACTTTCGTGGTTTGCCAGTGATTTGCCAGACAACCACTATTTCAGAATAAAGACACCACAAATATGATGCAAACCTCTGTACATTCTGCAAAAGGTCTGTACAGTTGGAAGGTATGGTTGGCACTGTGTAGGTTACTCCAACATGTGTACTGTTCATATATGTGCCCCCTGTATATGACCTGTCCAGCTTTCTGGCAGTAATGGATATTAACATCTGGACAGTGTGTACAACTCCCACTGTAGGTGTAGCTGACATGAAAAATATTTGACACTGCAGTTCTTGAAACATGGCCCTGTCTACCACAGTACTGTACCTAGGCCACTAGGACACAACAGCCATGAGAAGTTGCTGGCCACATCCTGACAGTATTCCCCACACATATGCATAGCTCACTGACCCCTGCATATTGTGGACATGCAACAAGTTATCATGTTGATTGGGACAACCCTGGCAATGTGTGCTCTGCTGCTATTACCCTACAAACTTAAATGTTACTGCATTTCTATGGGAATATGGGTGTGGGGGGTGCACCTCTCAACAGTATACATTTGCACAGACTGTGCTGATATTGGCTTTACATTTTGCTTCCATTTAGCATAGTGTTGTGCCCTGTCTTGGAGAATACAAGCATATCACTAGACACCACAGATTAGATTGTAATGGCATACAATTGAGAGTTTTAGAATTCTTACCCTTCAGATCCCTACTACAACTGCAAGGCCTGCTGTGATATCACTGTGTAAGTCTGTAGGGGGGGGTATTCCATCATTGTCACCATTTGTGGGGCTTTGCCAGACATTCCTTTATGGTTTTCTGCAGCTGACTTGCTGTGTGCATCTGAGGAGTGAGTATGGGACCCCCACACTGACATCCATGCATGTGAACTATGACCCCCCACATATATTGCATTGGGATTTGTCAACTTGGATAATACTGCATACTGTGGGGAAGCCAGTATTGGGCAAACATTTCCTGGTGTCCCACATAGGTGTCAGTTGTCTGCTGCTACCCCAGTAGGTCACCCCATTCTCTCTTATACATGCAGCAATACCATTGTTATGCTAACAGAACATACTACTCCATTCACTTATTGTTTAGAAGACTGGCTTACCTTGTACCTGCAGTGGTTGTGGGGACGGTGGGTGAGGGCTGACTCTTGTCAGATGCATGCAGTGCACTGCCTATACATGGTAAGCTACAGGTAGTGTGATGTGTGTGGCATCCATTTTACTGTGTATGCGAGTCAGGGAGAGGTGTCAGTCCCTGGGTCCCTACCGTGTCAGTGTGTTATGCATTGCCTCTTTGCCAAGGCCTGGGCATACTGAGCACACCTCCATCTGCCTATAAGTGCAGGCTCAGGGGCTTCCTCCTTCCTCCTCCAAGTCTGGGAATTTTGAGGCAATGTTACAACTGTCCCATGTACATGGACAACCCTCTCCTCCTCCAAACAGGTTCAAATATATGTGAGAGATGCAACCATATTGCCAAACTGGAGGCTGAGCTCTCTCATCTCAAAACTGGTGTAACCAGTCAGGAGGAGAAGGTAACCTCACACAACACAATTCCAGTATCACACAGTCCCACCACAATAGCGAACCAAACACGTAAAAACACAAAAACATACTCGGAGGCTCTAAATAAAAATCTACCTAAGCAACAGAGACCTCCAAAGCAGACATCCAAGCAAACGCTACCCCAAAACAAAACACGTACAACATATAGCACACAAAGTCAGTGTGCCAAGCAGTCAATGACCTTAAGGCTGAATAACACACCTGATACTCTTGTAATAGGTGACTCTATTGTCAGACACACTGACGTCCCGCTCACCAGACTGAATAAAGAGAAGGTCGCAGTGAGCTGCCTGTCGGGCGCTAGGATCCGCCACATAATGCAAGCACTCAGGTCACTCCAAAGCAAATACAAATATGACTCAGTCATTGTACATGCTGGCGTGAATGACCTGAGACGTACCTCCCTCGACTACATGAAAAGAGACATAGAGGAGCTTTCTGATCATGTAGCCCAGGCCGGTATGACCCTGACCTTGAGCAGCATCCTACCCTCACCTAGAATGATGCCACAGTATAAAGACAAAATGATCGATTTTAACAATTGGCTAAAATTTTGGTGTCATTCAAAGGGGATCCAGTGTCTGTCAGCCTGGGATGACATGCTCGATAAGCCACATTGCTTCGCTAGCGACGGCTTGCACCTGTCACCCCTGGACCTTTGGATATTGGCAAAGGCTCTTGCCACCCCCATAGTGCCTTTTTTAGGCAAGGCTCAAAAGTCAAACCCACCTCCATAGACAGCACAAGGAACAAGAAACTAAGGGTAATGCTGCTAAACGCCAGAAGTCTTAACCTCAAGATGCATGCACTCAAAGCTCTCCTCAGTATGGAGAACATCGATATCTGTGCAGTGACAGAAACCTGGTTCAAGGCTCCAGAGAGCACCCCAGCACTACCAGGTTATACCTCATATCATGCTTTTCGGCCCCAAAACCCGGACTGAACCACAAAAGGAGGGGGAGTTTCCATATTTATCAAGGATATCCACACCTCCAGGTTAGTGGCATTGCACAAAGTATCGCAGACCATCCATGTACAACTGACAGTGGGCAAGACTGCTTTTCAGTTTATAGCATCCTACAGACCACCCTCTCAAAGTCAGGAATCCCACTCGGCTTTCCTGAAAACATTGGAGAACATGAAGATCTCTCTGAACACCATTATACTGGGCGACTTCAACTACCCAAATATAGACTGGGAGCATTACTCAAGCCCCAGCACCTTAGCCCAAAGGTTTCTGGAATTTATAAACTCAAATGCTATGGAACAACTAGTCACCACTCCCACAAGAGGGGAAAACATACTAGACCTGATCATTACCAACATGGGGACTCTATGCTCCATACCAGAAGTATATGCCTCATTGGTAAGATCAGACCATAAATTAATTTCACTGGATATCCACATCCCGACCCCACCCCCAGCCCAGAAAACCACAGTGAAAAACTTGTCAAAAGCGAACTTCACACTTCTCAAAACCGAAGTGGAATCCTTCAAGGCCCCAGAGCCAGTGGAAACTACGGCCCAAACTGCAGAATCCTATATAAACGCATTCTACGGACATCTCCAGGAATGCATGGATCATGCTATCCCAAACAAAATCAAGACCCAATCATCCAAAGGCAGCCATCCAGTTTGGTGGACCCCAGCCATAAATAAACTGTACAACAAAAGGAGGAAGCTACTACATGATAGAGCAAAATCCCTAAAAGGGAAGGCATCTCTGATCAGTACTAGCAAAAAATTACGATCCCTCATAAAATCCTCCAAGGCCAGCTTCGAGAGAAAAATTGCACAGGACACTAAAGACAATCATAAGACTTTTTTCAGTTATGTAAGGAACTTGGGATGCAACTCCCAGACTTGTTCTGAGTTGATTCTAAATGACAAAAAATACACTGAACCCACAGACATCGCCAATATCCTGGCAGACAGGTTCAGTGCAAACTCCCCTCCCCCAAAAGAGCAAGTATCTATCCAAGCAGAGTGCAGCCTCCCAAATATCTCTGATGCTCAGGTGAAGGCCGCCCTCTCCAAAGCAAAAAACACTGCTTTCATGGGACCAGATGGCGTCCCGGGTTGCGTCCTACATGAACTCCAAGAAGAACTAATCCCTCAAATAAAACTGCTGTACAATCTCAGCCTCACTACAGGATATGTGCCCAAAGAATGGCGTACAGCAACAGTGGTCCCACTCCACAAAGGTGGCGCCTCTGCGGACCCTGGAAACTATCGCCCCATAAGCCTGACTAGCCTAGTCTGCAAGGCTATGGAGAGGATCATCATGGAACTCATAAACAAAGACATTGGGGACCTACCCAATTTGGCTTCGTCAAGGGCAGATCCTGCCTTTTGAACCTGGTCAACTTCTTCGAAACAGTCACCAAGGCCATAGATGAGGGGAAGGTAGTCCACACAGCCTATCTGGACCTCACAAAGGCATTTGACACAATACCCCACTCGGGCATCATAGATAAACTATCCAGCCTAAATATAAACCCCTATGTCACAAGATGGGTCGCAAACTGGCTCAAGACAGAACCCACAGAGTCAGAGTTGCTGGGGCCATGTCAGACTCAAAACCGGTCACAAGTGGCATCCCACAAGGTTCTGTCCTGGGACCTCTCTTGTTCAGTAATTACTTTTCTGAGGTACAGGCCAATGTGGGAGGACTATGGCTCACCAAGTTCGCAGATGACTGCAAACTGGGCGCCATAATCGACTCTCCAGCTGACACAAACATCCTTCAAAAAGGTCTCGCAGAGACGGATAACTGGTGCCAGAGCCATGGTCTAAAGCTAAATGCCAAAAAGTGTATAGTCATACCCTTTGGCAAAAACAATGTGCCCACAAATTACCACATAGGTGGTAACCCATTAAGTACAGAGAAAGTAATTTGGGATCTGGGGAACCCAAGTTGATAGCAATCTCTCCTTTGACAACCACATTGCCAAAGTGGTTAGAAAGACCTTCTACATAGCCCACCTCATCATGAAAGGATTCACATCTAGATCAAGAGAGGTAATCGTGCCCCTTTATTCATCCCTCATCAGGCCCATCATAGAATACAATGCCCCCTTTGGGATGTACCTTACCTGACACCTGCAGCAATTAGAAAGACCCCAAAAGTACCTCACCAGGAGGATCAAGGGACTCAAACAGATGCCATATGCTGCTCGGTTAAAACATTCCAGCTCTACTCAGTTGCATACCACCTACTTCGAGGTGATCTATGCCTGGCATATAAAGCTATGTCCAACCCAGAATTAATAGACATGCTCCACCTCAGTAAATCTAAATCCCTTAGAGCCACGCGCTCGAGGGACTTGAACCTCAGCACAGAAATAAATAGAACATGCTGGAGGGACAGATTCATAACCCAGAGGCTCCCTTCGCTCTGGAATAGAATTCCAATTCATGTTAGGCAGAGCACCTCACTGACTCTCTTCAAGAAGAATCTTGATGAGTGGATGGGGGATCGTAGGTTTGTCCCGGGGATTGCTTCCGTGTCACTATTAGACAGAGGCACAGTAAACTAAGCTTTAAAAAGGGCACAGTATACTCAAATCAAGGGGTGGCGTAAGCCAAACACAATCGGGCTAGGCTTATAAATGCCCCAGGGCAGATAGCCTAGTATGAACCTATGAACCTATGAAGTCCCTCTGTGCCTGTGGGGACCTTGGCAATGGTGAGGGGCTGTGTGGCCCTTCCCCGTACTGTTCCTGCTGCAGCTGTTTCTGCAGGATCATATTGTGTAGCATGGCACATACTATGAACATGTGTGCACATGTAGCTGGAGAATACTGCAGGCCTCCACCAGATATGTCAAGGCAGTGGAACTGTGACTTGAGCATCCCAAACACATGCTCTATAATGATCCTGGTGTGTCTCATTATGGTATTCTTGAGTGGATGTGTGTGTGCATTTCTGATGGGTGTCAATATCCATGACTCCAGTGCGTAGCCAGCATCCCCCACCAGATGGTAATATGGGATGTCCCCCCTGGCAAATCCCTGTTACAGCTGAGACGAATGCCAGATGTGGGAGTTGTGATAGCTTCCAGGGCTGCCAGCACACACATTCTTGATAATGCCCTGGGCATTGCACATGATCTTGGTGTTGATGGAGGGGAAGCCCCTGTGGTTTATTTAGACCCTACCCTGTTCAAGGAGTGGTGCTCTAATGTGGATGTGCAAGTAGTCTATCACACCTAGTACCTCCAGGCATTCTGTTACATGGTGGAAGAGAGGCATATTGCTGGTTTTCTCTTCACGGGGTGTTGGGGAAGTAAATGTGCTTACCTGCATGTGGTAGCATGGCATCCAGAAACTGATGGAGTACCCTGGATGCAGATGCCTATGAGACCCCACATCATGTCCCCAGCAGGTTTTTGGAAAGTACCTGTAGCTAGTATTCTTAAGGCTACACATACCTTGTTATCCACTGGGATGGGTTCCCCTCTGTTGGCTCTGGGTCTCAGTTGAGGCTAACACAGCTTGATAATTTGCTGAAGTATGTCTCTGTCCACCTTGTAGAGTTCTACTATCTCCAGATCATGTAGCCTCTGGTAGTTTACCCTGGATCTGAACACTCTTCTCTTTCTCTTCAGTCTGGGGCTGTTGCCAGCATTATCCTCCTCACCGCCCTCAGCCTCTAGCACATACTGATAGATCAAAGCAATGGCAGCCCCTAACATTTTTTGGTTAAAATTCACCCTAATGTGTACAGCAATGGTGCAAGGTTTGTGGAAAAACAGACTGAAAGGTGTTTGCACAGTTTAGACTGTTGTGTTGCAGATGCTGCCTGTATGATTGGCTAGCTATAATACATTCCACCTGCTTGCTATTTTATTAGTACTTGATTGCTTTTATTCTGCTATTTCCTTTTTTTTCCCCTTCCCATTTCCATCCCTTTTAAGCCCTGAGGCACGCCGCACAAACATAGTGCCCAAATGTAAATAGTCCTGCTATTTCTGTTTTTTTTTTTGTTTGTTTTAGACCCGGAGCACACCATGCAAACCCATTTAGCTAAGGTAAACAATGAGAAATGGCTCTCCCCTGGACACGAACACGCTCTTCATGTCATAGAATAAGTCTATACAGCCTGAGACACACACCCTTACTTAGCTGTGCTTAGCTAAGCTCAACTGGGAGCCATGGAGCTCCAATCTGCTTACACCAAGCATGACACACCCCTTTTTCATGTCAGCTGGTTCTCCTGCTTACACCACTGTCTTATAGCTACTACACAGTTAGGTGCAGTTTGGCACTTGTCTCCTTTTTGTGATTCAGTACATTTCCCTCATTAACATAACCCACCACCTTAGTCCCTAGTTACAGCACTACACCACAGCATTTCCCCTTAGCAACCACTGTTGCCTGCTATGGTTTTAATTCTAAATGCCATAGACTATAATAGAAAAATGCAGATTTCACTTAAAATTGCCTTTTCACATTTTTTTTATTTTCATCACAATCGTGCGTCGCTGCCCTATGCTTAAACGGCCGACATCGGCCAAAAAAAAAAAATAAACTTTGATTTTTATAATTTTGCAACACTTTTCCATGCCAATGGCCATATATTTGGCAATTGGCATGCCAAAGGATTATAATACATGCTTTAGTTGGAGCTGTCATGCCTCCATTTTGATTTTTGCAGAAATGTATTTGGATAGTAGCGTAATACATTTCTGCAAGCTACACTATTCTGCCACGGATGCTTACCTGCTTACTGGATCACTAATTGACCTCATTTGCATGTTTTTCACTAGCAAATGAGGTCATTAGCATAATCCAGACATGTCCATGGCAGAATAGTGTTAGCATGCTTGTGCAGCCCCCTCAGCTTAGTTTACTTGATCGCTGGGCTGCCATATTCCATGCAGGAGCTACTGCACTATTTGGACATGAAGAAAAACATTTATTGTATCCCAGGAACTGTTTCAGCCTAGATTGGAAGCCAAATAGTTAAAACCACAAATGGTAGTCTGTGTGGCTGTCCAGTGTAGCCAAACAGAGGTGGATGTTACTAGCTTCTCAGCATTTACCAGTTACTAAGTAACTAAACAGACAATTAGCTGCAAGCTTTTTAAATGGAAATAAATAAAATACTTAAGAAATGATGAACTGAGCAGTGCCATTAACAATTAAAAATGCATAGATTTAAAAACTTGCACAGAGAAAACAGAAATCACTCTGAAGAGAGACATTGCAAGGAAAAAACATCTAAATACAGAAACTCCTTTTCTTAGCTATCTCATAATTATAATTACAAGAACTGCTGAGCCAGCCCTCCTGGATTAATTTCCTGCAGACATTACAGGGAGAGATGTAAGAGGAGAACTGTCACAAGTCTGTACATCTCAAATGTCAGGGTAGATATCCTCTCTGACTCTGACTGCCTGAATTATTCATTCAACTATTTGAGTTATGCATTTTACAGGCAGATACTTTTGTCACATGCCCAATGCTAAGTGGATGGGCGGAGTTTAGTCAGAAATATTTAACTCCTCTGTGTGCTGTGTTCTGCTAATTTGATGGACTTACTCTGTTTTTCTTCTGGACATGTTCAACACAAGTGCATGAGTGATAAATAAAAATGAGCATGAGTGGTTACCAAGGTAATTAAGGTACACTGAGCTTTATCACTTGGCTTTGGTCTAGGTAAGCACACTGGCATGGGTAGGGCTATGCCAACCAGGAAATAGCTGTCCATTCCCAGCATGCCTATGACT
>NC_056730.1:261200584-261378084 GCF_019279795.1 Protopterus annectens
GTGTGTGACAAAAGCATTACAGTTAAGATCAATGTACACTGTGCTATCAGGCAATTGTTGGAAAGATTTGCAATGTATTTAGTCTAATATGACTGACCTGTTTGCACCTCCAACATTGTTATACAGTACTTCATACATATTTTATCTGCATACCACAGTGTGGGTAACACTGCTTACTGCAACATTACTATTTAATAACTACAACAGTACAACAATATATGACTGCAGAGTAAACAGAAGCAATGCAGGGGTTACACCTTTATTCGCAGCATATTACACAATTCTGTATATTGGTACAACACTTTCTGAGGCTCTTACATTTATTTGTTATGACAGTACATGCAGTCTATTTACTAACCTGCCTCGCAACGCATCCTTTGCAGTCTTGCATCATAGGCTTGCTAGTTCGCAGCATGCTCATCTCCAGCTGTCAGAGAAGTACAGTGATATTTAGCCATACCTATCCATAGTATACACAAGCTAGGCAATTATTAACTACGTAGTGGAAGGAGTACTTAGTTCTGGGGCATTCTGCATCTTCCTTGCTTCCTGGATCCACTGGTCCAGGACATCCCCCCTCCGCCTCTTCAGGTCTGCATGGTGGTGCCTGACCTGCTCACTAGCACGGCGGATACCTGTAGCAATAGTGAGGTCATGGGCGAGACTGTCCCAGGCCTCCATTTTGTACTGCGAGCCCTGGTACTGGCCCTGCAGTAGTCTCCTGTCATGGTGCTTTACCAGGAGCCATACCATGAATTTGGACTCCTGGATGCCCCAGTGCTGTGCTCTAAAGTGAGTGTGTTCTCCCACTCCAGCCATTCAGCCTGCAGGGGGATGCTACAACCAGTTACGAGCCATATTCCCGCCTCTTCAGTTTAAGTGTGGCCGGATTCCCGCACTTTTCTGTAATTAGCCAGTTTCGAAAAGGCTAAGCCATGTCTTATTCATTACAGGTCATATATGTGTCTGGTATCTGTGATTCATGTGTACATACACTGTATGGGGTCCTGGGGACTTCATAACTTTATTACAGTGACACCTCAACTCTATGTTTACTGCAGTACTCCAATTCACATATTTATGGTCTGTGGCGGGTTATAGAACATTACACTGTACATAGATTCAGTTCACATGTTTGATTTGTTTCCCTGTGGTGAGGATTAGTTTGCTGATACCTCTTTTATATGCATTGCTATCATGGCATAGTGGTTAACTACTGTAACTGTGATGTACAGGGTCCTGAGTTCTAGCCTTGCAGAGGCTGTTTATTTTGTGCTGTACATAACATGAGCTGTTGGGTACAGAGTGATTAAGGCACTTTAAAGTGGGTGTGCATGGGTTGCACGGAGCTAAGCAATGCTAACCTCCGGTTACAGTTTCTTAAACTCAGCCTCTACATTGCTTCACCAGTGTGGTACTTGCATACCGGAGGCCAAACAGGCTTACACCCACTTGCTCCCGCACTTGCAAATGCACTGCATTTGGTGTTTGAATCAGACATTCACACCCTTGGGTGGGGGTGAGGACTACAAT
The DNA here is from genome assembly GCF_019279795.1 of Protopterus annectens. Classification (NCBI taxonomy): domain Eukaryota; kingdom Metazoa; phylum Chordata; order Ceratodontiformes; family Protopteridae; genus Protopterus; species Protopterus annectens. The sequence goes on from NC_056730.1 coordinate 261,202,118, forward strand.
AATACCTTGTGATGCCTATTACATCAGCTTACATGCCTACAGTGGGGGTTTGTGACCATGTGTTCGTAGGTGTTGTGTAGTGGGTTATGCAATGACAGATATGGTTATACTGTACTAAGCCATATAAACTGGACTGTGCTGCGATGGGACCCATCTCTGGAATGGCTGCCCATTAGGCGTAAGCATGCCGGTCGACTGTACAGAATCTGCGGCCTGTCCAGAGTTTGCTTCATACTATTGGTGTGTTCCTCTTACAATCTGCACCTGTCTGGCAAATACCTGGGAATGGACACCATTAAATACAGACAAGTAATTGGGTAAAGGACCCCACATCTTCAGCTGAGTCATGCTAATGCATAACCTATTATTCTATCAGCTTTCTAAGGTTGTAAGTGGAATATGTGCTTTCTGTCCCTATTTGTTCCCCCAACGGTTTATGTTCTGTTCAGTGGTTTTGCTCTTATGGGTTGGGAGGTATGGGTGTAAGCTCTGCCCATTTCGGAATATTACTTACATCCCCAGGGAGGTCCTAATACAACTGCGCCAGCAAACAGCTGCATGCCTAGTCCCATAATTGCACACCCATAGTTCCTCCACCTGCCCCTCCTCTACAGCACTCATTCTTATGTGGGTATAGGTGGGGTCTAACCACATCACTACACACTGCCCACTCTCCACATGTCAGGACCCATGTCGTATGTTGTGTCGACCCATGGGTCATCAGGCTTGCACAACCTACTGGTCCGTGTACATATACAGCCTGGTTGGATGAATCATTACAGGGGCTGACTCTGTTGATCATTAATTTTTGGTGTGTCCCACAAAGGACATTGATGCCTTTGTTTCAAGATTAGACCTGGCAGGTCTCTCCCACTGGTAGTATCCTGCCTGTGGTCTGGGAAGCAGTGGTGTGTTTACTTATTTCGTGTGTTTGTATGTTTCACCTGTCTAGGTGGGGTGGTTGATGCAACGTGTTACACGTTTGTTGATTGGACCCCTCACCCCCCTTTGCACTGCCTGTGAACATCTGTAATTCGTAACTGCTGTATCATATTTTAGCTATTTACATGTGTATATTTACACACACACATATATATATATATATATATATATATATATATATATATATATATATATATATATATATATATATCTACAATACTATATACAGATATATCTGTATATGTATGCATACATGCATATATTTCTATATTGCTGTCTATGTATATCTAACAACATATGGGTGTATGGGTGTCTGCATATGTATATATCTATATGTGGGTATGTATATGTATTCTGTCTCTGTATGTATACATTTGTACTATGGAGAGGGAGAGGTATATCTCCATGTAGCTATGGGTAGAAATACACACACATTCCTCTACATATATACATCTACATCTGGTTATTCCGTTCTTTGCCATGTAGATTAGACTTTGCTGCAGTGGGACTCCTAGCAGGTGTGGCTGCACGTTTGGTGATGCCTCTGCCTAATGAACACTTTTGCTCAAATCCCTGGGGCTGTCCGTATAGATCCACATCAGCCAACACCTGCACACCTAAACCCATAACTAGCTACCCATAGTTCCCCCACCCACACCTCCTCTACAGCACCCTCCTCTGGCTGCAGGTCAGGTCTGAACACACCACTACATGCTGCCCACTCTCCACTTCACGGGACCCATGTCATACGTTGTCTCAACCCATGGGTCATCAGGGTTTCCCACTCTTGTATTCCGGGTATGTACCCACCCCAGCCAGAATGGTCGTCATATCACCTTCCTTTGGTTATATGTCAATTTTTGGGGCATCCCGCAAGGGACGCTCCTGTCTGTGTTCCAAAATTAGATTTCATGGGTGCACACTGTACCCCCCCCATTCTATCCTGCCTGTGGTCTGGGGAGCAGTGGACTATTAACATTGTTTGTGGGTTTGTGTGTATGTTTCCTCTGTCCAGCTGGGGGGGGGGGTCATGCTACATGTTACATGTTTCTTGCTTGGACCCCTCACTTCCATTGGCATAGCCTGTGAACATATGTCATTCTTGTGTGCTGTTTCCTATCATAGCTGTATATCTGTGTATATCTACGCACACACACATATATATATATATATATATATATATATATATACTTATATATACTTATATATATGTCTGCAACCATGTATATATATATGTCTGTAACCTCCGGTTACAGTTTCTTACACTCTCTACTTTGCTTAATCTGTGTAGGCAATGCGTACCCCCGTGTAAACGCACTTAAACACGCTTACTGGTGCTTATATATGCTTACTACTGCTTATTTATGCTTAAACCACTACACTATTGCTGTGCTGCTTCATTTGCATATATACCCATATACCCATGGATCCTAGTTCCCTAAACACCCACCCCAACACTTCACTGACACAGCAGTCATCCATTCTCCAGTTGGATACACTGTGTATCCACACCACTACACATTGGCCACTCCCTACTCCTGTAGACCCATCCCATGGGTTGACTCACTCCATGTATCCTCAGACATCCCAAACTTTTAGTCCACAAGCAGTGTTGAAATGAGTGACCAGTAGGACACTATTCACAATTTTTGGGTTGTCCCACCTGGGACACACATGTCTTTATTTCAAGATTAGACTCTATACTTCCTAACATCATTACTCCCGTTAAGACACTACAATAAGTTAATAATTATGACTATGTGTTAACGCACACATTACACATGAGAGCTAGTAATGTACGAGTTCAGTGACATTATATTGCAAATAGGACCGGCTTAGTGATTGGCGTTGCCGTAGCAGGCAGATCACAGGAATGATTCCACTATTTCATAGTGAGAAAGTCCTTACAATTTATTTTTTGATTGCAGCACTGACTTCAGAAAAAGTACACACTTCTGCATTTTTGCAGATTCGTCCCATCCCTCTTATGCACAACCTATTATTCTATCTACTGTCGAGGTTTGTAGGGGCACTTTCATGTTATATATGTCTGCAAAAGGAATGCATGTGTTACAGGGAATGTACTTCTACATATACATGTATGCATGTGTGTATGCATATATACTTATAACGAACTCTCTGACCTCCACAACGCGATCCAATTAGAACCAGGCCATCCAATCCTGACATGTCTGGATCCATAATTTCATACCCATGGTTCCTCCACCCCCACCTGCGTTAGACATACATGCAAACCATCCATTCTCCGGTTGCTATCACAGCCATGACACATTTCTGCACATTGTCCTCTCCTCAGCATTAGGGACCCTACACGTATGTTGTCCCAACACATGTATCATCAGGCTCTCCCACCATTTGGTCCTTGAACATACCTGCCTTTGCTTGTGTAATGGTCGGAAGTCCACATTCCACACTGCCTAGCAATTTTTGGGTAATCCCACCAGGGACTACCCTGTGACTGTTTGTAAAGTAGGCTTAGCAGATCAACAATGTTGCTATAGTGTCCTGCCTGTGGTGTGAGTAGCAGTGATTTGCTCAACCCTGCCCAGCTTGATATGACATAAGCTGACAGCACTAAATAAAACTGGGGTTGCTGTTGATTCCCTTCTCATTCTTTCTGTATGCTTTATTGTCACAATGTTCATTCTTCATATAGATATATATATATATATATATATATATATATATATATATATATATATATATATATATATCTGTACATACACATACCAGCGGTGGTGGTGCTGCGGTAGCGTTGTCGGATACCTTCATTGAAGGTTGTGCATCAGAGCTGGTAACTCGGCACGTAAAAATCAACTACCAATCATTAGCGGACCGGAGTTCTGCTGTGGCAACCCCTAACCGGGAAAAGCCAAAAGACACAACAACATCTGTACATACACATGCACATACATCTACATAATTATATACATTTCTTATGCTGTTGCATGACTGTGCTGGACAATATGTTTGTGATAACATCAGTTTTATGTATATCTGCCATGGCTTAGTGGTAAATCACATTGGCTGTGGTGTGCAGGGTCTTGGGTTTGCCTTTGCAGAGACCATTTATTTTGTTGCTGCCAGACCAAGGGCCATTGGATACAGAGTGATTAAAGCACTTTTAAGCAGATGTGAGTGGGTGTGTGCACGACGGAAGGCTGTGCTATCTTCCAATTACAGTTTGTTAAATTCGGTTAGCTTCTACTATGCTTAATGTGTGTGGGCACTGCTTACACCTGCGCAAACGCACTTAGACTTGTTTACTGGTACTTATATATGTTTACTACTGCTTATTTGTGCTTACACCTGCTTAGTAGTGCCTTATTCATTATGACACTACCACTTTGATTGAATGACATTAAACATTTCATGCAGTACTCCAGTTCACATTTACGTGTTATTATGTAGGTTATACAGCAAAAGGATGTATAAATATGTCCATATACACATTCCACATGGAAAATGATATGTGTTATAGTGGGAATTGAACCGTGAATGTCTATTTCTTAGGCGGATGCGCTAACCACTACACTATTGACGTTAACTCTGATTTTGCATGTTATTTCCTATTTGGATGATTTTGATGGAGATGTGCAAACATGCTGCGCTTCGCTTACACTTTCAATAATGAAACAATACAAATGTAAAATAGGGACATGGGGAATTTAATTGTGATAGTTCTAGGGACAGGGCTCAACATTCCACTATGTGCTTGTGTGTTTACTACTTTGATATTATTTCAGTGCTCATGGACACTCTTGTATGCTTAGCATACATTTCAGTATCCACGGACACTGCATTAATTGCTTACTATTAGAGGCGAGCTCTAATAGTAAGCATCGTAGGTTGTGCAACTGTGGGGGCAAGTTTAAGCCTCCATAGAGCACTTAAACATGGCCCCTGCACTCGCACATGTTTCCTGTGCATGTCGAGGGTGCGGCAGCACACCCTCATAAATATTTTATGGTGCTGCTGCACCATCTGTAAGAAAGGCGCTCAGAGCAAGGCTAAAAATGTCCTTGCGCTGAGCTTCATGAATCCCGGGGGTTGTCTTATGCAAACTTTTTAGGTAAGCAAAGTTCTCATTTTGTAGCATACTTTTCTTTATAATCTTGAACTCAGGATTTTTTCTTTGTCCTATTTAATTTTAAATACATTTTTCTTTGTGATAATGATGGAGTAATAGGGAGTAAGGCAATTTAGTTCATTCCATTTAGAAATTGTAGTGGTACACTTAGTTTTGATACATTTATTTAGCTGTTCTTCAAGTAAGTTCTAATGATTTTTTCTTTGATAATTTCACATAAAATGCAGTTAGGTTAGGCCTTTAGTGAGTGTGGTGGTAAGTTTTGTGTTCCTTTTTAGATGTGGTTTTGCTCAGTTTAAACATTTATGGCAAACTTTCCTTTTTCTACAGTGCAGTTTAAACATTAATTTTTTGTTATAATGCAGTTTACAAATACAACAGATGTATTTTCAGAATATTTGTTACACGATTGGCATCTTGTTTCTTGATATTGTGTTTTCTTTTGATGAACTTAAGAAGGTTCAAAACCCTCTCTAAACTATTTTTCTTTCATCTATTCTATGAATCAATTAGATAAAACATTACAAGAAGCTCACATGAAACTGAATGTATTTGTTTATTTATTTATTTATGTATTTATGTATTTACGTATGTAAGTAAACCCTCTCTAAACTATTTTTCTTTCATCTATTCTATGAATCAATTAGATAAAACATTACAAGAAGCTCACAGAAACTATTTATGTATTTATGTATGTAAGTATTTATTTATTTATTTATTTATTTATTATTTGTTTGCTTTTTGGTTTGCTTACTTGTTTTTTGTTTATTATTTGCATACGTGAACTAGCCTAAAAGACAGTTTTTAGCTGTGGCATGAGATAAAGTCAAAGGCAGAAGAACATCAGAAGCAATTACAAATGCTGAAATCACCAAAGATAAAGAAATGTAATATGAACTGGTAGATACAACCATACAACTATATATCTATATCTATATCTATCTAGCTATCTATCAATATATATATATATATATATATATATATATATATATATATATATATATATATATATATATGTACACATGGGTCCCTATAAGTTGACTGAGTTTTCAGAATATTGAACTTCATATGATTGAGCTTTTGAAAATTCAAAGCTTTTGAATGAAGATTGCGGTACAGTGAGGATTGGGAAATTTATCATTTTCCTCACTGTAGTGTGTTCTCGGAGGTGGTGTATATAATTTTCAGGGGGTGTGGGTGAGGGCATAAAAAAGAAGATTTTTCTTTTGATATTTGAGTTTTCGGAAACTCTAAAATTTTTTTTCAAGTTTCAGAAAAGTTGATCATCTGACAGACCTATCTCTCTCTATATATACATACATACACACACACACACATATATATATATATATATATATATATATATATATATATATATATATAGGATCCCTTTTAAATCTCAAAATACTGAAAGACTGACTTTCATTATCTTGAGACGACAATATTGAAAGTGCAGTTAATTGAAACTGCACATTAACGAGTTTTATATTACCAAATCTGCTGTAGGTGTGTTATGGCTTCTGTTTGCAGTGCATTGTGGTCTGAGAGTTAGATATGGTGGACGATGTGTGGCTGTGTATGGAGATTAAGGTAGGTTGTAAGTATTTAAGTGTTTTGGGTAGGGCTTTTTGTTTTTTATTTTTGTGGGAAGATTTGGGAGTTGGATCGGTTAAAAGGGTGAGTGCGCGTGTGTGTGTGTGTAAGTTTTGAAGGAGGTGCTTGTTCCATGTGTAGTATGTGTGTTTTTTGCATGTATGTGTGATGGTGTGCAAAACAGTATGTTTTTTGTATTTTGTGGTAGTGCGACCTCGGAGTTGGTGTGTGTGTGTATATATAATATATATAAATATATATATATATATATATATATATATGTATATATATATATATATATATATATATATATATGTATATATATATATATATATATATATATATATATATATATATATATATATTAGTAGCGGGCTGTGGGGTGCAGGGGGGGCTTGCCCTCCTAATTATGCACAGGTTTTGTAGGTGTGTCTGTTTAGTGTCTTAGTTAAGGTTTAGGGATGATGTGATGTTTATGATGTTCTGTGGAGTTTATATTAAAAAACTGAACATCGCTTACTGAAAATTCAGTATTATGAATTTTTGGTATAGTGACATTCGTTTTTTTAAATAGTTTTGTATAGGGTGTGTTCGGTGTTTTAAGTCTCAAGATACTGAAAGTCGGTCAGAGATTTAAAAGTAGACCAAGATATATATATATATATATATATATATATATATATATATATATATATATATATATATAGATATATATATATATATATATATATATATATATATATATATATATATATATTGAGATAGATATAGGTATACCTCTATAGATAGATATTGATATTTATCTATACCTAGATATAGATATAGATATATACACAGACATAGAAACAGATAAATAGAAATAGATAAAGATATAGATATAGATATAAGTAAAGCTTCAGCATCAAAGACACTTTAATTTTAAAAAGCTGATGAAAATTTTGTGCCGCATATACAAATATTACATTTATGTACTAAACATATATAATGTATATAATACAAATGGACTAACAGAGAACCATATTACGTTCTCATACTGTTAATGAATAAAGGCATGCTATGCATTGAATGATGGCAATTAGGCATCAACCCATCCCATCTGTGATAGTCTTTAAAGCAGAAGCATTTATAGTCTTCAAACAGAGTATTTATAAACAGTCTGCTGAATGATGCATACTGGTTGTTTTCTGATTGTTTAATGCCACAGTACTCCATGTGGCAAGTAGAGCTTTAGAAAAATTACATGGTGGCAAAGACATGTGTAACTTCATGGTTATGGAAAGCCAGAGAAAAAAATATATATATATGTTTTTCATAAAGGAAGGTTGTATCACTTTTATATTGCATATTTATTTTAACATTACTTATTTAATAGTCTACAATATAACAGTTTGCAGCTATTCATGCTATATACAAGACTGAACAGAAACCATAATGTTGCATAACATCAAGTGAAGACTCACACTAATTACACAAACACACTCACTTTCTACAACATCTCCTGTTATCTACAAAGAATAATCAAAAAACACCCTAAAATCTTTTGAAGGCAACAGTTTCCAAGCAAAAGAAAAATAATTTCATGACTGATAAATCAGGAAGGATTCAATTCATTGCAGCCATCAGCAGATACTTAATCATTTATAGCAGTATTGCTTACAGACCTGGTTCATTATACAAATATACCAAAATTCTGAAACACTTTTTTACCCTTCGTATAAGATAGCATGAAGAAGACCTGGGTACTTAAAGGAAAAAGTTGTTGTTGTTTTCGGCTTTTCCCGGTTAGGGGTTGCCACAGAGGAACTCCGGTCCGCTAATGATTGGCAGTAGATTTTCACAAACGCCAAGGTACCAGCTCGACGTTCAACCTTCAATGAAGGCACGCCCATTTACGCATGTCTTTCGAACGTCCACCCAACCGAGGGGAGGACATGCAGACTCCACACAGAAGGCACTCCCCGCACTCTAGCCGAGAATCGAACGGGAGAACCTCTTGCTGTGAGGCAACAACACTACCGCTGCACCACCGCGGCTGTACTTAAAGGAAAAAGTATATTTCCTAAATATTGCACAAGGGTAGATGGTTAAATGCTCTTCTTTAATGATGAAGAACATTTACAATTAGTCTAGCACATTGCTTTTATCACACTAGCAATTACCTAGCTTAGTCTTTTGATGGCCAATGTCTTGCCCGGATTTTCTTTCATGACATCTAATATCCAAAAGTTCTAATCTACTGAAAGCATATTTATACATATATATATAAATTTTATATATATGTATGTATATATATATATATATATATATATATATATATATATACATGTGTGTGTGTGCGTGTGTGTGTATAAATAAATAAATAAATATATATATATATATATATATATATATATATATATATATATATATATATATATATAAAACCTGAAGTTGTACCTGAAGTATCTCAGACGCATTATGTTGGGCTACCAGTCTAGAGGTGTGCGTATACTTTAAATATATGGAGACACCACCACCTTTGGAGCTTCCAGTCATATTCTGGGGCCGAAAGGAATGGAATGAGTTGTAGCCTGGGTGTGCAGGGGTGCTTTCTACCTCTTTAAACCAGGTCTCCATTACAGCAAAGATGTCAACATTCTCCATTTTGAGGAGATCCTCGAGCGAATGCATCTTGAGATTTAGACTTGTAGCATTGAGCAGCATGACCTTCAGATTGCATTTGTTTGTAGCTGTTATGGTGGAATTTTGGTCTTTGGAACACTGTCTAAAAAAGGCACTATAGGGGTGGCAAGAGCCGTAGCCAGTAGCCGGAATCCCAGGGGTGACAGATGCAGGCCGTCTTTGGCAAAGCATCGAGGTCTGTCATCTCAGGCAGACAGATACTGGATCCCCTTAGAATGACACCAGAAACTTAGCCAATTGTTGAAACCAATCATTTACTTCTCGTACTGTGGTATCATTCTGGGTGACAGTAGAATACTGTTCCTGGTTAGGGTCATACCTGTCTGAGCCACATAACCTGAGAGTTCCATCACATCTCTTTTCATGTAGTCCAGGGAGGTACATCTCAGGCCATTCACACCCACGTGGACAATGACTGAGTCCCTTTTATTTTTCACTCCTCAGGATCTCAAACAAAATTGTTCTTGGGTATGGTCTGAGATATAAATCTTCTAGAATATAATTTGTTTAAAAGTACCACCATGCAATCTCAGAGCTAGTGCTAGGTCAGTCCTACTCCCTTGCTTACTCACGTCCTTGGAGAACATAATGCTTCACCCCTTACGGCTTACATATCTCCATACACCTGTCGAGTCATTCATCTCAAAACAATATGCTAAGATTACCTGTCATTCCTTATATTTGGCCCTACTAAAAAGTTTTTCCACTTTGGCTTAAAGTACCAAATTGAAGACACTGACTAATAAGGGGTTCTCCACATTTTTAAGGCAGTTCTTCCTTTTTGTAAAAAATCTTTAAAAAGTTAACATTATCTTAACTGGGTACATGACTATTACTTATCAATCATTTTATTTACATAAACATTACATATTCTCTAAATATCACTTCCACTAACCCAAAGCCTTGATTTGAATTTGACAACCTATTTTATTTTTAATTTAGTTTCCTGGAAGCATGCAATGTGGGACTTTGATCTCCAACTTTCTCAAAAACTTTGTTCAGAATTATTTGATGTGCACTTTCTGCACATTTCCATGACAAAACATGCAATTGTTTAAGTAGTCATTATTTTCAGTGATATCTGGATATATTGTAGATTGCTGCTGACCCCCCCCCCCCCAAGTCATACTTTTGATTTGGAGAAGATTAAGCCTAACCCATGGAATAGAAAAAAACAGCAATGTCCAGTCATATAAGACTGGTGACTATCTATCTGAGTCACAAAGAAAACCCCTAAGCCCCCTCCCCCCAGGATAAGCATGCTGGTGGTTGTGTCCATACTAACTCCTGGAGACAGTTCATCCAGTAATCAGGCTTGTGTCATCTGGGGTATAGGCAAGGTTTAATTCCACTATAAAATATTAAAGCACAGAGCCTAGCTGAAGAATATTGTTGAACTGGGTGGAAAACACTAAACAGGAGAAGTCAAGTTACTCAAAAATAATTTTAATGACTACTAATTTTCATGTCCCTATAGGAATTAAAATGAGTCTTCAACAGACTGAAGAATAAATGGAAAATCATTATGTAATAGACTCAGAGTCATAACTTCAACACAATCACAAAAATGAAAGAAAAAGTTATAAACATATCTACAATATTAAATACTTAAACACAGTTTAAAAAGATTAGTATAAGCCAGCCCCGAAATTATTACTGTTATTAAAACAACAGTTTTACTAACCATACTATGCAATGTTCTTTTTTAAACATCTATTCACAGTCATTGACAAAGTAGCCTGCCAACATAATATGCACTATAACCTTTTTTAACAAAGCTTTAACATTTGGTTCTTGCTTATTAACAAATTTTCATTCAGTACCAACAACCTGAAGTAAAGAGTCATGTCAAAAAATGCTTCACAATTTAGTTCTATGAATATTTGCCATGTGAGTGATATACACAATTGCCCTGGCATATGACTAAACTGAAATTAGAAGGTTATATTAAGCAAGGACCACATGTAAATGATTTAAATAGAAAAAGAGATCAAATTTTGAGCAATTTTTATTTTATTTTATGACTCCAAAACTAATGAGGGCATAAATGTTTCTTTTCCGCTGAATGTATATGGATGTTTCTGTGTATACAGATATATATCTATATGTCTACATATATATATATATATCTCTACATATATATATATATATATATATATATATATATATATATATGTATATATCTATATGTGTACATATATATATATATATATATATATATATATATATATATAGATATATAGATATATATAGATACAGATAGATATCTATGCGTCTACTTCTAATTACTGAAATACCACTTACCCAAATCTCACTAGACTGAGATGATAACACCGAACATTCACTTAAATAAATGTTCACATCGCTGGAATTTTAAATAGGGAAAGGAGGCAGCTGGCCAACATGGGGAAATTTGCCCTTTTCCCCACTATAGTCCGATCACAGAATTGGTATATATAGTTGGAGGGAGGAGGGGTGATACCCCCTACCTGGGTGGGTTTGACATACTTCAGTGTGTTTGTTACTGATTGCTGGCCAACTACCTCTATTTCCAGTTTAAAATTCTGGTGATTTGAATGTTCATTTAAGTGAACGTTTAGTGTTGTCTTATCAATCTAATGAGATTCGGGTAAGTGGTATTTCGGTAGTTGGAAGTAGATCCATATACACAAAAACACACAAACACACACACACACACACACACACACACACACACACACACACACACACATACATACATATATGTGTGTGTGTGTGTGTGTGTGTGTGTGTGTGTGTGTGTGTGTGTGTGTGTTATACGTCTACTTTGATTCACTGAAAACTCATTTCACTGAATTTCAAAACACTCGCACCAAATCACTGAAAGCTCAATTCACTGAAGACTCATTTCACTGAATGTAAGTACTGCTGGACAAATAAAATGTATATGCCCTTTTCCCTACTGTAGTGTGATAATGGAGTTAGTATATATAGTTAAGGGGTGTGTGGGTGGCGTAACCCCCGACCTACTTAGCTTTTATATTTATGAATCTAATTTCACTGAACGCTAACAATATAAAACCAAAAGTAGGTGGGGGGCTTCACTTCCCACACACCCCAATGGGGTGGTGCCCCCCACACCTCCCTAACTTCATATTAACTCAAGGATCACACTACAGTGGGGAAAAGGGCATATACATTTTATATGCCCAGTAGTACTTACATTCAGTGAAATGTAATTCAGTGAAATGAGTTTTCAGTGATTTGAGCTTTCAGCGATTTTTTGAGTGAAATGAAATTCAGTGAAACGAGTTTTCAGTGAATCAAAGTAGACACACACACACACACACACACACACACATATATATATAATATAGAATATATATAATATATATATATATATATATAAAAATAAAATGCATTTCATACACACACGCACACACACACACACACAGACACACACACACACACACACACACACACACACACACACACACACATCTTACTAGGCAGGGTTAATGTAGACAATGGATTGTTTAGAAGGTATTGGTATTAAGCAGGTTCTTTTACTATGACAACATATGAGTGGCATATATTGCAGCATGTTCTGATATAGTGTGCTTAATATTAGTAAGGTTAAAGGAAAATTATATCAATAAATATATGATCATTATTATATCATAATGGTTACAAAAATCAGAATAATATTTTATATGTAATATTCTCTTTTAAAAGAAAATCTGTTTAAAGTGATTGACAATACTTGGATGGGTCCTTGTGGTAGTGATTTTCATACACTGTTAGAGTATAAGGTACTGAGTTGGCAAATACCCATTAATGCTATAGTCGCAACAAATGTTTGTGTACTCTTAAGTTAATGTTTTCAGCACAATGCTTTTTTTGACAGAAGCATGATATTTTAATAATGACATTTATGTTTGACATAATGCTTCTTTAAAACACTGTGCCATATCAGTAATCTTGTGATACTTTAAATGTGATTTAAACTTGCTGAATGTTCAAATCAGTGTTTTGAAAATGTGTTTTTTATGTGACAGACAAAAATTTTTATCCTATTAAAGCTAAATAGAATTTCGGTGCAAATATTCCAGGAATGTGGTTTATTGTTTTAATGCTTTTTTTATTATTTCACATATTGCAATGTAGTCATTTTTTTAGTTTGGGTAATCTGCAGTGGTAACTAGTATGATACATGTCCAGTCTAATGTAGAACAGCGTATTTCTGTGAATATTTATACACATTCAATTACTATTACCCATAATTGCATGTACTACCTTTTTTCCTAAAACAGAAGTTTACTTATTTATCCTTAACTCTGTGCACTATTATAAAATGTAAATCTTTTATTTTTTTTAACTTGTCAATCAATTAAGTCAGTATTTTCTTTTTTTTTAAGTTTTTGATTGACTAGTATTTTTATAAATTTTCATATGGGCAGTTATGTATTTCTTGCTCAGTATGTATTTGTTTAATTATCATTTTCCCTCATATTATCTTCCAATGAAAATGGATGGTTCTTTAGTGTTGGGTTACTCTGGAGTCCAGAAGACAACAGAAAAGGAAGAGAAGACAAAAATACCCCTTTTCATGTAGGTTCCTGCTGATTCAATGCACTGCAAAGACATTATCAGCTTATTGGGACAATGTCTGCAGTGTTCCAGCCCTTGGTGAGGGCAGAGGTATGATTGAGTTCTAATGAGGGATTGGAAAGACTGATTTTGATGGGTCAGTTTCTCTAGGGCATTCTCTGCATTTTGATTTGCCAGTTTTTGTGTGGGAGGATCTTTATAGACTTTAAATACAAGGAGGGTTACTTAGTTCATCAGCACCATGAACCACCTAACAGTGATTCAGTATGTGAGAGGTGTAAGTATTTACTTAACTTAGGTTCATAGGTTCATAGGATGTTACTAGGCTATTGACCCAAGGGTCTTTATAAGCCTCACTGTTAAATCCCAATATAATACTAGATGAGAGATATCCTCTATGCCCAAGGGTTTTCTAGTAAAGATTACCCATGCCCAGGAGAGAAGGTGGGTCAATCCCCAGCAGAAATTTATGATTTCCCATCCAGTCATCCAGGTTGTATTTAAAGAGGGTCATGTATATGCTCTGCTTGATATGGAATGGAAACCATTTCCAGAGGAATGCACCCTCTGAGAGATGTATCTGTCTCTTCAGCAGGTCCTGTTTATGCCGCAGGCTAACTTGAGGTCCCTGGAATGGGTGAATCTAGTCCCATTTGACTTTGTGATTTGCAGCATTTCCATTAGATTTGGGTCAGAGATAGCTATACCAGACATAAAAACCTGAAAGTAGTCTATACACTGCTGAGTACAGTGAGAGAGACTTCAGTCTGCCTGTATAAGACATGTGCTGGAGACTCTGACTTTTCTTAGTTAGAAATCTGTGAGATTTCTTAACTTGCTATAGGTGTCTGGTACAGTACATACCAAAGGGAGCATTATATTCAATAACAGGCCCGATGAAGAATGAGTACAGGGGAGTTATAACATCTTTTGCTCTTGAGGATGTGTTTTTGCTAATTAGGTGAGTGTTGTAGAATACTTTCCTCACCACAGTAGATACATGGTGGTCAAAGTTGAGGCTGCAGTCAACTTGTGTTCCTAGGTCTTTCACTACTGAAGTGGTACTTAGGGTATTATTCTTTATTTTATAATCAGCAGGGACACTGTTTTTTACTGAAGGGAATGATGATGATTTTTTTAGCATTTAGTTTAAGACCATGGCAGAAATTATTGATTTATGTAAGCCCCTTTTGAAGTATGCTGACATCGCTAGGAGATTCAATGATAGCACTTAATTTGCAGTCATCCACAAACTTGGTTAGCCACAGCCTATCTGTTTTTCCTAGAGTTCTGAGAAGTATATGCCAAACAAGAAGGTGCCTAGTACTGACCCTTGTGGGACCCCAGTGGTGACAGGTCTGGTGGTAGTGGTAAAGCCTCCCACTTTGACTGAGTGTTGTCAGTCTCTGAGCCAGTTTGCAACCCACCTGACAACATATGGGGTTGATGTTCAACTGGCTTAATTTGTCAATGATGCCAGAATGTGGGATAGTGTCAAAAGCTTTGGCCAAGTCAAGATATGCTGTGTGGCTCTGGTCATGTTCTCAAAGAACTCTACCAGGTTTAGCAGGCATGACCTGCCCTTGACAAAACCAAACTGGGACCAATCCAGCATTTGGAGGTCACCCTTATCCTTGTGAAGGGGAATAACAGTCGCTGTTTTCCATTTAATGGGGGGACAAAGCCAATACTTAGGTTGTGGTTGAATAGAGTGCCTAATGGATTAATTAGCTCTTGTTTTGGAACATTAAGAATGCAGCCCAGAATGCCATCTGGTCCCATGGAGGCCACATTCTTAGCCCTGGATAGAGCATTGATAACTTGCTGTTTGGTGATGATGGGAGGACAAGATGATAAAAACATGGTTTGTGATATGCTCGGAGGGAATAAGGGGGTTGAAATTTTCACCTAACCTGTCTGCTAGCAGGTTTGCAATTTCTACAGTGTCAATGTGTGTGTGATGCCATCCACAATTGGTTCAGCACACATCTGAGTCCTACCTTTTAGGATGCGGACATAGCTGAAAAAAGCCTTATGGTTATCCTTGGCTATGGTTACTAAATATTTCTCATAGTTGCTCTTTGAAGATTTTACGAGTTGTCTTATTTGCTTATCTTGGCTGAGGGGGGTGCTCTTCTAGTTCTGGGATCTTACATTTCTGTTTTTATAAAACAGCTTCTTTTGCTTATTGTATAATTTATTAATCACTAGACGTCCACCAGGATGTTTTTTTTTTTCTTGAGGGTCTGGTTTTAATCCTATCCATCATGGCTATATCTATACATTTGTATAAATGTTTATATAGGGTATCAGTTTATACCTTAGTATAGCCGTCAATGCCATCTGTGGAAACTGGAGCTTGGAGGTCAAGTATACCTACCCTTAGGAGGGTATAGTTAGCTTTGCTGAGGTTTTATAGCCTAACTTCTCCTTTGGGGAGTTCAAATGCAATTGCTACTTCAAAAATCACTGATTTATGGTCAGATGTAACTAGTTCAGGCCCTACACTTGATGCGTTGCATTGGTCACTCATACTAGGGAGGGCCAGGTCTAGAATATTGGAGCCCCTTGTGGGGTGGTGCACCATTTGTTCCAGGACATTTGAGTTAAAGTCCAGGAACTATGGTGCAAGTGAGTTTGGGCTCATATAAGTTTCCCAGTTAATGGAAGGATAGTTGAAGTCACCCATAACTAGTGTGTTAGGTTGTACCTTACTTGTCCCAAGTGAGTCTAAATAAGCTGTGTGGTCATCTTCGTTCATGGAAGGGGACCTGTAACTGATAAGCTGAAGGGGCGTCTTTCCCATGGTAATTTAAGCATGAATTAGCATCATCAAGTTTTCTTGTCTAACCAGTCTAGAGGTGCAATTATCTTTAATGAGGATAGATGCTCCACATCCTTTGATTCTTACACCTTCAATTTGTGGTTGGAAAGTGTGGAAGGCATGGCAGCCTTGTAAGGCTGGGCTACATTCTGTGGCCTTGAGCCAGGTTTCTGTGGCTGCACAAATGTCAACATCTTCCAGGGAGTGGAGTGTTTCCAGAGAGTGCAGTTTCTATTTAAACTCCTAGCATTTAGCAACATGACCCTTAGTTTCTTTGTGTTTGATATTTTCATGTCAGGAATTTTGTTGTTGTGACCTTGCCTAAAAAGGCATTATGGGGGTGTCAAGTGCCTTAGCCAGCAACTGAAAACCTAGAGGTACCAGGTGAAGAGCATCTCTACCAATGCAGCGTGGTCTATCCACCATGTCATCCTAGGATGACAGGAACTGGATCCCCATAGAATGACACCATAAAGTAAACCAATAATTGAAGTAAATAATTTTCTGTTTCTATTGTGGTATCATCCTAGAAGAGGATAAAATGCTGTTGAAAGCTAGGGACATCCACACCTGGGACACATATTCAAAGAGCTCAGTCATGTCTCTCTTCATATAGTCCAGAGAGGTACTACTCAAGTCATTCACACCATGAACTATGATGGACTCATAATGGTGCTTGTTGTTGAAAGACTTCAGTGCATGTGGGTTCTGATGAATCCTTGCACCAGACAGGCAGCTGACAGTAACCTTCTCATTGTTCATCCTGGAGAGTGGGGCATCTGTATGACTCATTTATGAGTCACCTATAATGAAAACAATTGGAATAGTTGTGCATTGCCTTAAGGGCTTATTTGATGAGACACAGGTGCTACTGTTTTTATGTGTATTGGATGCTTTGTGTGTTGTGTTAGGTGTAGCATGTTTATGTTTTGGAGATCTCTGGTGTTTAGGTAGATTTCTGGAGAGTACCTCTGCACATTAAGTTTTATGTGTTGGATGCATTTTATGAATAGGTGTCATGATGTGTGGGTGACAACCTGTTTAGTGTTGCTTTTCTGGGTGCAAGAGAGCAGTGATTCCAGATTATTTGTGTAGGAGCTTGTCTCGCAAATTGAGTGATTTAGGAGTAAAGGGTTATCAGTGTATATGAGGCAACTGCTACACTGCCTCAAAAAGCCCATGTGCACCAGACTGGCAGGAGAAATAGAGAGAAACTGACAGTCCATAATGCAAGGTTGGAACTTGGCATCTCATCAGATAAAGAGAAAAGGATGGTGGTATCTGGAAGGGAGCTATTTTAGGGTGACTAACCTATGGGGTGTAAGGAGGTCTATAAAATAGGGGATCTATAGGGTCCTATGTTGATAGGTAAGAGATAAAAATCTCTGCTGGGTGGTTCACTGAACAGCTGCAAGCTATTCAAGAACTGTTCTGCTAGACAGGAGCCATTTCTAAGGGAAAATACTTCTACAGGTGCTTTTGCATCTATAACCGCCAAGAGTTATCCCCTCTGCAAGGTGGTGCACGATGGTGTGCTACGTGCAAGCAAGCGTAAAACAGCTAATACAAAGAAACAAATGAAAAAGCTCAAACTGAGCCCTGCACCAATGAAATAGTGCAAACTGAGCCTTGAAACAGTAACCTTCAATTAGATACTCCTACTGTATGCTCCTGACACAAAGGTACAGGAGGGCTTCTCCAAAAAAAAAAAAAAAAAAGATTTCCTGATTTTTAGTGCTGAATCTACAAACAGAACTAAATTCTTCCTGTCTGAATTAAAGTCTATACTACGGCCAACAAAAGTGCAACAGAACAACAGAAAAAAACAAGGATTTTTTTTAATTAAATAGGCAACAGTGTAAAAAGCAACACAGTTTTTCTTAAATTAATAATAGCAACAGAATAAAACAGCAGAGATCTTTTCTTAAATTAAGTAAAAGCAGCAGTTGGTATGAAATATGAAGTGCAACAAATGCAGTAGTAAAATACAGTGCAAAGCAGCAGCAAACAGCACATATTTTTTTTTTGTTAAACTGCTGTCACAGTATATAAGAGAAGTACAAAGGAAAAAATACTTACAGCCCTTCTGTGGCTTTCCCAGCTCAAAAAGGCCAGATAAACACCTACAGCCACTAGATGAATAATCCCAGTCGCCCTAATGTAAAAACACAGTATTATTTAACTCGGAGGTACCTTCTCATCTGAGATCATATTCGATAAGCACAAAGGACCATAGTATACAACAGGTCATCATTGCAGACATTTCATTGTCTTCCATGCCACAGTCAAGCTGTACTACTGAGACTGATTTTACTACTGATTTATTTCATACAGTCAACTTTTTTTTTTTTTTGCTAATTAACTTATTTACTGCACTTTCTGTAGATACAGTGCTGAAATTACTATGTTTGTTCTGCTGACTTTTATGCTATTAAGTTGGGCCTCAAATTGGCATTGTATTGTTCACATTTGCTTTGCTGACTGCAGCGATATTATGTTTAATTAATACTGCATTACTGCACATTTTATTTGTATTGTTTTTGTTGCCCACTACTGAATATATCAAAGATAATTCTGGAGTGCTGCTTTTTCCCAACACTAGGTGTAAAATACATAAATAAAAATAATTCTTATCTCAGTTACTGATTGCACTTTTTGATCATTAATGTTGTTGCTGTTTTGCTACTTACTGAGCTTAAAGCTACTGCACTACAATACTAGCCTATGTGAAATATTCTTATTAAATGACAATACTTGCCTATGTGATATAGTCTTATTACATGACTGACTCCTCTAAAAACCCGCGGTGGTGGTGCTGCAATAGCGTTGTCACCTCACAGTAAAACGCTGTCCGGTTCGATTCTCAGCTAGAGCATCTTCTGCGTGGAGACACACGTGAATGGGCGTACCTTCGTTGAAGGTTGTACGTCAGGGCTGGTAACTCGGCATGTAAAAATCAACTACCAATCATTAGCGGACCGGAGTTCCGCTGTGGCAACCCCTAGCTGGGAAAAGCCGAAAGACACAAACAAACATGGCTGACTCCTCTACTGATACATCTCTGAAATAATTTTCTTTACACTTACTGCACCTGAGAGTACTCATTTAAATATTTGTAGTTATTACAATTACTGTACCCAGATCCGTTGGGTTAGACTAGCCATTGTTTATTGTTTATCTAGTCTGGTAGCAGCCACATTACCTTTCTGCATAAAGATACCTAATTTAAATGTGCCATTTGTTTCTGATTACCATATTGATCCTCCAAATTTATATCACTTTTGCAGTTCCTTTTTTTATGTACTTGTGAATACTACAGAAATCACAGCTCATATTCTTGCATGCTCTAGCCATGCCCATTATTATGACTTTTTTCCATTCCAATCTATTAAACCCACTCTGACTTTTAGCAAGATTAAGTTATTAACCCTCTTTTGGTAAACCTACTTTGTCAATACTGACCAGTTTGGAATCTCAGTCAGATTTTGCCTTCTGTAGTTAGCCTGACAGCATTACTTATTTTTAGGAAGTGTAGTATCTGCCTCCTGCTTAACAGAAACTCTTCATTGCCACCTAACAATGGTTCATTATGTAAGATGTATAAGTATGTACTTAACTTCGAGTCTACATTCTCACCTCAGATCACATTCAGTAAGCACAACTCACATGCACACAGCACATACTGCTTCCGCTAAATACATTTTTGTTGAGGTTGTTAGGAGAATGCTGTCTAGGTCTCCCAGGCTATGGATTAAAAAACTCAGATATTTGTTCACACAACACATCCACCTGCCCCCTTTACAACCCCAGGCAGAACATGTTTCTCTAAAAGTCACAAGGGTGCAGTCTCTAAGCCCTTATGGCCCAGTAAGACTATATGTAAACATGGCAACTGTTTAGTAATAGGTGACTGTATTGATGGGCATAAGCACACCAAACTCTCCGGGCAGGATATGGATAAGATGCTGATGATTTGTCTTTCTGGAGCTGGGATTTACAATATAACAAGGGTTCCTTGACCCCCTCCCCCCCATTCTGACAAATATGATTTTGACTTGATAGTTGTCACATAGGGGCGATTGACTTTAAGAGTTCTACCCAGAGAGTCATGCAGAAGGGTATGACTGAGGTTGCCATGCATGTGTTTGAGGTAGGAAAGACAGTGGTATTTTGCTATCACCCAGAATGATGTCAAGATTTTTAGACAAAATATATGGCTTTAATGATTGGGTATGTAACTGGTGTCATTCTTGGGGGATTCAGTATGTGTTAGCATGGGATGAGATGGAGGAAAGACCTTCCTACTATATCAGGGATTGTTTCCACCTTTCTTAGCATGGCTTTTACATTTTCACTAAAGTAGTTACAGCTGCCATAGAGACAATGTTAGACAAAATACATTGGATGGACATTATGACCTAATAAACTCTTAAGTATGGCTGCAGGTAGTAGTGTAAAAAATGGTGATCGCAGTTCATGTTGGATATTGAAGCCAATAAATTCTTTCATCAGTGCAAGTATAATGCAAGCAGAATAGGAGGAGGAGTTTCTATTCATGCGAACAATAAGTTACCATCAGCTTTTACTTTCAACTGTAATGCACACGAGATGATGGGAGTTAAGATTTGTTTTAATACAATTGCTTATTATAGGCCCCCAAATCAATCTAAGAGTGATCAGCATTTATTCACTGTATCGCTCAGGAGAACCAAATAAGGGTACAGACCAGAACCAAGCGCAAAGCAATCCAAGGCAGTTTATTGAAAAAAGTTCCAAACGCTGATGTACAAAAATACGTTTTCGAAAGTCTTTTTCAAGGCAAAAACAACGTTCACAAATCACTTCCCCTTAAATACAAATTTAATTTCTTACACAGACCAATAAAATGTTGAAACCAATTACCTGTTTGAATTGGTAATTAAATTAAATAAAAAACAAAAAACACATGTAAAGGAACCTAGGGCAACAATCTTCTTTACTTTTCTCTTAGTATAATGAATACTCTTTCAAAGCCATTTTATATGTATATAATTAATAAAATAGTTAATTCATTGTTGTATCTGTCATAGTTAAAACATTAAAATAGTTTGTTTTGTAAGTTAGTAATTATAAATATATGTATATATATATAAATAAATTTATCTAGTATATATGTACAAAAGTGATATTGATGACATCTAGTGGAGATTTGTAGTTTTACACTTCTTAGCTTTAAAACTGACATACACTGATATACAAGAATAGATTTGCAAAATCTTTTTCCAAAACAAGCAACTTTCAAGGTCAATTCCATTTAAATACAAATTTTAAATCTTGCTTAAACCAATTACCTATTAGAGTTAATAGTTAAAATCAAATATACTTATAAAAGAACCAAGGGAAACAATGATCAATCTCTTAATATAAAAACTCATCCAAAAAACTCTTGAGTGGAAATGAAAGAAATAGAAACTTATTGTTAGAAAAAATGGAATCTATTAATTCAGCTATTATGGATGATCTTTTGTTTAGTGTGGAGTCGGAGAAAGTACATTATTTTAATATATTTAAACAGAATGATTTGGACTGTAAAAATAATATGATTAGAAAGCAAGGAAAATTAGAAAGGGATATTAAGGAATATCATAATGGTACTGCTTATCCCAAACCAAGACCCTTTTATCCATACACTACGGAAAGGTTTAATAAAAACAATTATAAGTCCACTACCAACACCAACCCGGTGGGTGATGAAAACAATGAAGTTTTCAATGAATCCCATCACTTAGACCCTTTGGATTTTCCACCCCTTCCACGGAGATCCAACAGGATTCGGAACCAGAAACCGGCATATTACAACCAACCCTGCCACTACAGGGGGAGCCCCAGGTATTAGCTTTTAATTTAGGAATTCAACATCATGGTAACATTTTTGAATACAACAAATACAGGATTTTCAACTATAGTTCCGAATCCATTAATTTGGAACATTTCAAATTGTTTTCCAAGGGTTTTAAAAACATACCCATTAGAAAAGGGAATATTCCTCAGTCTATTATAGACTTGAAATTATTTTTAAGTAAAAAGAATTTGGCCTTGGTATTGGCAGACCCACCATTTGTACACAGTCACTCTACCTTAAAGAAAAAAGTACCTTTAATCCACCCCTTCATCCCCAGCTCAAAAACTTAGAAATTATTATGGAAAGGGAGATTAGGAAATCTATTAACACACACAAGATATTTCCCAACCTTTCCCAGGATGAGAAATTGCTTTTGAATCAACTTAGTAACAACACATCCTTAAGAATTATGCAACCTGATAAAGGAGGGGGCACAGTTTTAATGGATTATATTTTATATGAATCAAAAATAAAAGATATGTTAATGGACAATCCAAGTACTCCAAAGCCTCTATTAATGAGGTTAATATTGCTCAAACCAAAATTGGTTTACTTTTAAATGATTTGTTATTGGAAGAATCCATAGATTTGGACACCTACAACTATTTGTACAACAGACATCCCAGGACCCCCTCGGTCTTTGGTATTCCCAAGGTCCATAAGGATTCTTCCGACCCACCTTTAAGACTTATTGTTTCTTCGGAGGGGTCTATGACAGCCCCCCTAGCCAAATATCTACATGTAAAATTAAAAACCCTCTCTAACTATGGGAGTACTACGCTTAAAGACTCCTGGGATTTTTTAAGATACATTAAACCTGAACTTTTCCATCCTAACTTAATATTTGTTACTCTAGATATAGTTGACCTTTTTGGTTCTATCCCACATGAAACAGGTCTACTATGGTTGGAGGAAAGTATGAGAGACTTTGGTAATTTTAGTTCTGATAATTTTAACAACTGTTTAACCCTTATGGAAATAGTGCTCAAAAACAACTTCATGTTTTTTGAGGGTGAATTTTTTAAACAGGAGAGAGGGGTTGCTATGGGGGCAAAATGTGCCCCTACTTATGCAAACATTGTTCTATCTTGGTGGGAGAAAATATTTGTTATTAACTGTGAATTTTCACACTGTTGGTGTTTTTATAAACGCTTTCTGGATGATATTGTTATTTTTTGGCATGAGTCCTATGAAACATTTACAGAATTTCTTACATATCCTAAAGGGACAACTGATTTTCTTGATTTTACATATTCCTCCAACCACAGTGAATTAATATATTTGGATATTTCCTTGACCAAATTGGACCACTATTTTTCTTCCAAGGTATATCGGAAAAAAACTTTTTCAAATTCATATTTACATTACAATAGTGGTCATCCTTTTCTTCAAAAAAAGAATTTGGTCAAGGGACAGCTAGTGAGAATAAGTCGGATGACATCTGAAGAAGACGATTTTGTTAAGGAAGTAGAATTTGTGGCTCAGATGTTTCGAGATAGAGGTTACCCAGATAAACTTATTCAAGACATCATAGAAGAGGTGGTTCAGGGTAGGAAAGGGAGGTTTGCACCTATTTTAGGACAGGACGAAACATTGAATATCTCTAATAATGACTTACTCCCCAACACTTTTTATGAAGGGGCATACATCATGGATTACACGGGTGACTCACGCAATATTAGGGAACTAATTAAGAGAGAATGGGAACGTTTTCTCCAGTTCACTGAACTAAAACAAATTCAAAACCCACCCTTGAGGTTTATATATAGGAGGGATACCAATTTTAAAAAACTTTTTGAATTTGGAGGCCCCAGATTTGATCATTCCTCTAGAAAAAAGGGGACCTACAAATGTGGTTCATGTTCCCAATGCCCTCATGTTGAAAATGGTTCCAGCATTTTTATTCCAAGTAGGAACAGACATATTAGGAGCAATACCTTTTCCAACTGTAACAGCTATGGGGTAGTCTATATTGCTGTGTGTTCCCCCTGTGGTTCCTTTTATGTTGATAAAACTGAGAGGAAACTAAAAACTAGGATGTATGAGCACCATTACGAAATAAAAAAGGAAAATATCAACAATGCACTTTTTAGACACATTCTTTTATGTCCAACAGCTTCCTTTCATTTTTTTGTTATTGAAGTGGTTCCCAAAGAAATTAGGGGAGGTATGTGGGAGACCAGGTTAGAATACAGAGAGCTGTATTGGCAGATTATATTAGAAGCCACCAGGTCTCCTGGTCTAAATGACACAATTTCCTTAATGCCTGTTTTAAAGTTAAGAAGTGCTAAATTATAAACTGTCACCAGATGTCACTAGCATCACTTTACCATATATTTTAGAATTAATTTATGTTCACATAGATACACATATTTATAATAATAAATTTATACAATTAATTATTTTATTATAAAATTTTAACATTTAACTATGTCTTATATAATGCAGAACTTAATATTTATTAATTCACATATACATCAAGAGTTTTTTGGATGAGTTTTTATATTAAGAGATTGATCATTGTTTCCCTTGGTTCTTTTATAAGTATATTTGATTTTAACTATTAACTCTAATAGGTAATTGGTTTAAGCAAGATTTAAAATTTGTATTTAAATGGAATTGACCTTGAAAGTTGCTTGTTTTGGAAAAAGATTTTGCAAATCTATTCTTGTATATCAGTGTATGTCAGTTTTAAAGCTAAGAAGTGTAAAACTACAAATCTCCACTAGATGTCACCAATATCACTTTTGTACATATATACTAGATAAATTTATTTATATATATACATATATTTATAATTACTAACTTACAAAACGAACTATTTTAATGTTTTAACTATGTCAGATACAACAATGAATTAACTATTTTATTAATTATATACATATAAAATGGCTTTGAAAGAGTATTCATTATACTAAGAGAAAAGAAAAGAAGATTGTTGCCCTAGGTTCGTTTACATGTGTTTTTTGTTTTTTATTTAATTTAATTACCAATTCAAACAGGTAATTGGTTTCAACATTTTATTGGTCTGTGTAAGAAATTAAATTTGTATTTAAGGGGAAGTGATTTGTGAACGTTGTTTTTGCCTTGAAAAAGACTTTCGAAAACGTATTTTTGTACATCAGCGTTTGGAACTTTTTTCAATAAACTGCCTTGGATTGCTTTGCGCTTGGTTCTGGTCTGTACCCTTATTTGGTTCTCCTGAGCGATTCCATTCTTGGTTTTGGTTCTGATTTTTTCGCTTCCATCTCCTGTTTTGGGTATTTATTCACTGTAGCCTAGAGTCGCCTTGGGTTGAGTGATTATGATATTGCTGTCGATGAAGTAAATTCCCTGAAGACTGATTGGATATCTTTGACAATAAACATCAACCACTGAGATTACTGGATAAAGCTAGCAAAGGCTTAAGCTACAGACACATTGTCACAAAGTCAACAACAAACAACATACTGGATATAGTACTAGTTAAGAAAAGATTGATACAGTAGCTGACGACTATAGTTCTCTGCCTGAGCTGGATAGGTCAGACCACTTATGCCTTAGTTGGTAATTATTAGATAATGCTTTAAATCGACTGAATGGGTAGATAGCTGAGGAGAATAATTTTGTAGAGTCAACTACAAATAAATAATTAGACAGATTAAACACTGGAATGATAAAATGAACTGTAAGAACATTTCAGTCTTGTGGTCTATTTTAAGATTTTATAAAGTATCTACTAAAGCAATTTGAAACATACAGCTATAAATAAAGTCCACAGTGGAGGTCAAAATTAAAAAAAAATGAAGAAACAGCATAATTGGAGGGATTATAAAAGGAGAGCAACTAAAAATAATAAAAATGATATAAAATGGCAAAATTAAGATTTAGGAAATTATTAATATCCTCCTGGTACAGTTAACTTAAGAGTATAAATTGGCTGAAAACAGTGCTATCAGTAAGAAACATATTATAGGAAGGATAAGCTATCAACTCTAGCTTTACCACCTCTAGCGGTTATGTTAACAGAACCTAAACTGTTTGTAGAAAAACACACAAGCTAACTTTGCCTCCAAATATGCTGATTTAACAATTGACCATCTTTAGGGAAGAAATGTGCCCTACTATTATAGAATTAGTATAGAAAGTTATTAATGCACTTAAGGATACCACTGCAGCAGGCCAGGATGGACAAAATGAGTATTTTTTTTTACTAAAATAGTTGGTCATTTCATCATTTGTTTACAGCATCTACATCACTTAGCTGTGGTGTTCCACCATGATTGAAAGAAGCAAATGCGGTTCTTGTTCATTAGGGGAGGGGCTCTGCAACACAAATTAACAACTATTGGCTGGAAAGCCTGACAAGTACATTAACAAATGTTTTGACTGTATCTTAAATAATTTTCCACTCAACAGCTAGAAGTAGGTCTTGACTTTTTTCAGTATGGTTTTATGTAGGGTCATTCTTGTTTAAATAATGTCATTCATTTTACGTGATAATTAAATACAGCAAACCAGTGAAAACAGGCAGATGTTGTGCATATGGACATTGCAAAAACTTCTGATACAGAGCCCCATGACAAAATCTTAAATTTTATGAGATTAAAAAATTATTTACATCATAAGATAGGTTTGTTGTTGGTTAGAAGTAAGAACTTGCAGGATTTATGTCAAACTTCCCTAGAAATGATAAAATCAGGTGTAGCAAATTTGCCAATAACAAACATGTAGGCTTAACAATATCCAATATAATATATCAGCATAGACTCCAATCCTTTTTTATAACATGGAGTATCACACTACATCTAAAGTGATTAATTTTTGTAAAGTAACCCTAATTACCCTTCATAGGTTCATATCATGTAAAGAGAATATAAATAGTAGTTTTATAAACACATATATTTCGCAAGAAGTCAAAACAGCACTATATGATTATAATATTTTTAAATATATTTTAAATTTTAAAAATATCAGGCAACCCCAGATTCGTTTTCAACTCTCGGTTTTGAAATTTTTTGTAGTTTTTTTTCAAGTTTGAAATGGCTGGTCAGGCCTGAATTTGACTCTATTTCACTGAGCAATCTAGATACACGTTATTATTTAGAATAATAAAATGTATATTTTACAATTTAAAACTTTAGCAAATTACACATTAGATGATGATCTTCTTTGGAAAGCATTTGCTTTTGTTTTTGAGTGGATGGGACATATTTATTTGATTCACCATATTATGCCTTTGACCTTTAAAGAGTTTGTTAACTCTATGCGCTAGTCCTAATAAAGCCTTTTATCATCCAGCTTTTGGTTATTTTTTGGAAGGTATTTTTAGTTTTATTTTTTTTATTTTATTATATCACTGGATTAGTTTTTTATCTGAAAATGGATCAATCTGACACTTTTGAAGACATAATACTGTTTCTGTGGGGACCGAAATTCTAAGACTGCTGCTGTTGTACCTGTTATGACAGGGTCTGGTTCTACTGTTGAAAAGAACCTGAAGTTGGTAAACATGAAAAACCGTAATAATGTTCATGTTTCAGACACCAGAGAAAGACTGCCCACAAATGATCTGCCCAAACAAATAAACTGGTTTATTGATGGTTCAAAAAGACTTTTCAACAATTGCATTTAATAAATTATTTTATTGGAATAAAATCAAATTCAGCATGTTCCCATATGACTATGCTATACTTACACAGAACCCTTGAGAAGCCTTCCTGTGGTCTGTGAAATCATGTTCAGTTTGGGGGAACTTTCAGGTTTAAGAATTAACAATTCCAGAAGTGAAATGTTCACAGCTAACATTGCAGCCAAAATAATTTGCTGTGTGGCTAAATCTTTACCCTTCAAATGGAACAGGTTATACCACGGATATCTGGGAACTAAACTTCACTCAGATATCCAAGAAATCCTTAAGGCAACCATCAGCAATATATGGAATAACATTTTTGTATGGGTTCATGCCTGGTCCCAGTTGCATTTACCACTTAGGGTATTATAGCACACATCAAAATGATGGTTTCCTCCTTGTTTTATGTATTAAGGCATCTCCCTACTCCATTATCTGATTCATACTTGAGGAAAATTGTTTAATTAAGTTCCATTTTCATTTGCATCAGTGAAGGGAGGATAGTGCCTTGACCAATTCAGCATGCTCCCACTCAGGATTCAGGACTGTGAATCGCAGACTGGGGCAGATATGTAAGGGTCTTTACACTTTCTACTTTAATATGTCTTAACCACTCTACCTTGGTTGGCAAAATCAGAAACTAAACTAAGATCTAAAACTCATTTTACACATAGGCTGTGACCTGGTACCCAGAAACCCTTGTTAAGCATTGTTGAACTTGCCACTCTATTTCTTTAACACACTCTGCTCTCACATTTCTGGCTGTCACGACATGTTTCCTGTCAATATGCAGAATGGCGGTTCCCCTCTGAGCTAATCCCTACTTTATCTCTGATGGTTCTTTAAGTGTGGTTCCAGGACAACCTGGGCATGAGATGGTTGGCAGATATTAAAATAATGTTAGATGAAAGGCATGGTCTAAATGGTTTATGGATTTACAGAAAAAAAATATGTTTACCCAAAGCTGATTTCTGGAAACATACCTCTTAACTATCCAGATTTATACAGCATCTCCAGATTTTTCTCATATTTTTAGTCTTTTTCTCAAAAAATGTGTGTTTTTCTGGTAAATCACTTAGCATTAAAGCCATTAAATAATGACACATACATTCATATCCTTCAGAAAATGCATAATAACAAAAACCCTGTTATTTTAGCAAATTTCTTAGCGTATATGAGCAATATTTCAAATCTGTTGCTATTTTTGGGCCATTACCCCCCATTACTTCAGCTTTGTCCAGATTTCTTGTGCTAAGAGGTTGAGATATATGGTTAAGAGGTATACCCCACAAATACAAATTACATGATGTGATTCTCAGCTTTGAGGGAGTTGTACCAAGCTCTCAAAGTAGATTTTAGGAGTGATTGCTCAAGATTCTACTTCTTGTTTTTTTCTCTTTAGGCACTCAGATTTCTGACAGTTATATTACAGAATTTTTAGGTTAGTGAGCAGTATTAGGACTTGACTTATGTTTTCAAGGGACCGATTCTGCTTACACACAATGGCTTTTGGGATCCAGCCACTATTGTTAATAAGGGCTTGTTGCATGAAATTCCATCAGAATTGAAGGGTGATTAACTCTCCTTTGCAGCATCACAAACTTTTGATACTGTCCCCTGATTAAATATTTGTGGAATATATCTGTTTTTCGTTACAAATGTCTCAAACAGCCATTCCCTTGTACTAAAATGGCATTATGAGCTAGCATCCTTGAAAACTTTAATCAGCCTACAGTGTCTATATATTGTGAATTCTTAAATACTCAGTGGCCATTAGAGCCTATATTGCTGCAGCATGGAAGACTCCATCAGCTATTTTGGCAGAAGGGTTCATAGGTTCATAGACTCATAGAAGGTTACTAGGGTAACAACCCTAGAGCCCTTACAAGCCTAGCCATATTTATCCTGAATTGCCCCAATTGTCAGTGGTTAGGTGAGTGAAGTTCACAGAGGTAAGGGTCTTTAGTAGTTAATAACCACTTCCTCTGTCCAGGATAGACATGGACACCACCCCAGGAGTGAATTTGCAGTCACACAGCCATTGATCTAAGTTGCATTTGAAGAGGGTCAGGGAAAGACTGTTTCTTGTGAACTGGAAGCTTGTTCTAGAGAAGTGACAGTTTCTGGGAAATGTAAATATCTCTCTAGCATGGCCTGGTTATTAGGTTGGATTTTAAAAAAAGAGAGGAAACTTTCTCTAATCATTATTTACAGTGCCTTTGGATTCTGTACTCCTAGGAATCATGCTATTAACTGAAATGGGGTTATTTTTATTCGGCATTATTTTTTTTTAATTCCTGACATCCCAAGTAAATCACTAACTCTAGTATATATTTTCCTACTGGCTTGTTTATATATTTTTTTCCCTTAAGGTATCATTTTACTCAGGCTTTGTTAAGTCTCCTTGTTCCCCTTGGCATTCCTTTGTTCTCTTTCTGACAGACATCAGTTTCTAAATCTATATAATCAGTATATCTTGATTTCTTTTGCTAAGATGTTATTCCTTTGAATATAGTTATAATGGTGCCTATCAAATCATTGCTCATTGATACATTCTAAGTCAAGTGCTTGTACTTTATGTTTTTTTTTTCTTTTGTAATGTGATGCATTGTTTTGCTTTCTTTTCAATGATAGTGAATATTGGTAACGGTTTTATTCATTGTTCTTCATTTCTTGTAAATGGTTAATAAAATGATTTGCAAAATAAAAAAGAATAAAATTGAATTCAATGTCTTTTATAATAAACTTTTTCGAGGAACAGCATTTGGCATTGCAGATCGCAGCTATCATTTAGTTTTGGTGAAGATTAAATTAATTTGAAAGTACAGTGGCAGTAGGCTGCATTGGAGTTTTCTTTTGAATGGTTATATACTATAATTGAGTGAGATCAACAAATACATAATGCCCTCATTTTGGAGATTTCAGATTTAGAAAAAACATTTAAATTATTGCTTTTCATGGAATGTTTAGTGAATATTTTGAAATGGTAAACAATAAAGTGCACAGAATAAGCTTATCAGGAATAAAAATCGATTTTCAACAAAACTGTGTTGTTAAGTGGGGGAGCTCTTTTCCCACATGCAGTGAATCCACTTGCTAGTGATTACATAAAAACATGCTGAAAGGAGGAAAGGTCAACGTTCAGTTTCTTTTGTATCAATTACCCATATGGTATGGTAACTACCCATTACTGATAGATTTATTGCATATCAGCCAGTCAAATGGCATTACAAATACATGGCATAGGGATCTAAACCTCTTTTGCAACATGAACAGAATGGGTTGGAGGGACAGGTGTATTTCACAGAAGATACAGCTGCTATAGAACAGACTCCCCATCAACATAAAACAAAGTTCATCCCTGTCAATTTTTAAATGCAAATTAGATCTATGGATGGGAAACAGAAAATTTACCCCAGGACTGCACTCTGTACTACTAATGGACAGCTGCAGCTCCTAAATGCTTTATTCCATGCATGGGTCCCCTCAAATTATTTATGGTATGATCCCAGTTCTCATTAGGGGTAATATATAATTATCTACTATGGGATGTGTAAGGCCAGTCTATAACTAAATGGAATAGGTTATTTCAAGCACAAAAGGGGGATTGGCCAGCCTTAAAATGGCCCACAAGGGTTGCTAACCTAGTACTTACCTATGAACCTATAAACCTACGATCCTATGAACTGATACAGGGTCTGCTTTTGTAGCAAAGGATAACTCAGGTTGATCCTGTGTGGCTTCAGGACAATGGGACAATTTATCATCTACCACTAGAGACCCTTCAAATGATGATGCCATGGGAAATAAAGCTTTGGAGCAGAAAAATAAAGTGCATAAAATAAAATAAAATAAAGTGCAAAAATTGAATGGGAGGAGTGTATAAAACAGGTTGTTACCCACTTGTGTGACCCAGTTCCCAAGAACTATACTGATAAGTTTGATTTGTTTTTAATTCAGTGACATTCTAAGAACAATGATTGGGGCACTAATTCTATATGTATATTTTGACATACTAGAAGTTGTATGCCAGGTTTGTTCTGGTGTTTATTTTTTCCTTCATTTTTTTCTTGCTTGCAATAATGTTGTACCAAGTGTTGAACCTATGACCCTGAACATTATAGTCAGAGGAATGTACCACTACACCAGCTATATATATATATGTTGTATAACATAAATAGCATTAGCAGGATGAAAATTATTCATAAAATGAAGGCTACAGGCAAACACTAGGTAAACGTTTTAAAAGCCTATTTCCCTTTCAAATGTAAGAATCAAATCATGTACCTTACAACTTTGAGGTAAATAAATTAACCATTATGCCAATGAGTTATGCTACTTGCCAGTCTACAAGGACTATTACATGAGTAGCTGCTGTAATCATGTTTTTATTTGTTTAACTCAGTAAGTTGTCTTTAACAGGAATGAAAGAGGAGCATTGGCTGGTTAGGTGACTTTTTCAGTCACACAGTAGGTGCATAGAGGTTGAAGGAATCAAACCCTAGACTATATTCTGAATATGCTTAGTAGCTTTTTGCCATAGTTCCGTGGACTGAAATGTAAGACAAGAGAAAGCCTAAGCAGATATAGGAAGAATATGCAATTTCTACACAAATACACACAAAGTTACCAGTGATGAGGCATGAACCCTTGACTGGTATTAAGCTATAAAGCAAAATCCATAACCACTATAAAAGCTGTTGACATTATTGAAACAACAACAAAAAAGTTGATTGGTATATATTAAATCTGGCTTCCATTTGGTCTTGAAATCAAAACATGTGGGTTTCTTTTTAGTTATTAGCAGCACAACCTGGTATCCAATGCACCACAGGGCCAGAAATACATTCTATGTTTATAACAGCCTTTGTTTGATGCAATGTTTTTATCTACATGCCATTCTATCCAGTTATTTCCTTCTTACTTTCTACTTATCCATCCACCTCTCTGTACATCAGTTGTCAGTGTACAGACCTAGGTAATAATTTTACAGAATTACAACAGAACATTTGAGAATAAAATACAGTGAGGCCTGTCATTCTACCCTTCAATATTTCAATGTACTTCAGTGCTTTATTTGACTGCAGTACACTGTTCACTTAGCAAATGGAGTTTTGTTAATACAAACAAAACAATCAGATAATTTTGTTCTTTTTCTTGAGAAATTAAAAAAAAGGATCACTATCAATTACCATCTAACAGTGATCATGAAAATGTCATTTTTGTTACTATACAGTCTCTCTCCTCACCTCCCACCCCTGTTCTGTCTTAAGTTTAGTTACTGTAATGAAAGAGCAGTAATGGCCACAGTGAAATGCTTTAACTTATTGCTTTCACAAGAATGCACTATCCTTCTTGGAAAACTCGCAATTACTATCTAACAGTGGCCATGTAGCGTTCATTGCTTTCAGTCTCTCCAACACCCAGCCGTTAGATTTTAGCATCTGATTGGATATCTATCCTGACTGAAGGGTAATATATAATTATTATCAACCCTGCCTGAAGGGTAAAAGATAGTGAGTACTTTAATATGTTTTATCTTGAAACTCATGCACGGCCTTCTATACCAGTTGATTACTGATGTGAGCAATGTGTACTTTACTCCTGCAAACAGATTTATCTTGTGTTCTGTCAATAATGCACTGTAGTGCATGGGCCTCCACAATTACACTCTGAAATTAGGAAAAAAGAGGCTTGTTATGCATTTTTCTTTTTTTAAAACAGCTTTATTAAAATTGAAATAGCTAAATAATCATTGTCTTTAATTATGTACAGTTTTCAATATAAATAACAAAACAACAATGAAAGAAACAAACAGATCTAAACTATGTACAATGGCATTCTCCACAAGTACAAGTAAATAAAGTAGCAATACTTTTGAATATAATAATTACAATAGTATTAAATTACTTGTCTAATGAATCATATACCTTCTTCACATATTAAATACAGTAGTATTCCTAGTAGATCTTGCTTTATTGGTCACCATTTCTACATTGCTGAGCTCTCAGAATAAACACGCCCATGCAATATAGAACAGCAGAAAGTGGAAATAAATGAGCGAGGCCACCCATAGGTGTCCGCATATCCCAACCAACAGACCCCCATGTGTACAACAGCAACAAGACATATAAATAAACCAATGAACACCCACTATATTCATTTAAATCCGAGTAAAGTTAACTGTAGGTGTGCGGGTGTGCCCATCGCTGAGCTACAGTTAAAGCAGCTTAAAAGGCTGAAGAGGATAACAAGGAAGATATATACAAATGAAGGAGCAAAGCAATAGTGTAGTGGACAGAGCATCCACCTAACAACCAGGCATTCCCAGTTCAAGTCCCACTGCAGCACATGCCATTTTCCATGTGAAATCCGTATATGAACAATTTTTTCACGTTGTTTGCTGTATAACCTACTAAATAACATATAAATATGAACTGGAGTACCGCATTAAATACACATGTGAAGTGTCAGTGCCATAATGAATAAGGCACTAGTAAGCAGGTCTAAGCACAAATATATAAGCACTAGTAAGTGTGTTGAAGTACGGTTGTGCGGGGGTAAGAATTACCTACACTTATTAAGCAAAGTAGAAGCCAACTAAGTGTAAGACACTGTAACTGGAAGTTGGCAGTGTTTACCTTCGCACAAACCCGCTTACAACTGCTTTAAAGTGCCTTAATCACTCAGTATCCAACCGCTGGTGTTCTGTACCACCAACAAAATCAGCAGCTCCTGCAGGGGCCACACAAAGAACCCTGCACACCATCAACAAAGAGATCTACCACTAAGCCAGACAGATACAAATAATGTTGATGCTGTCAGAAACATATCCAGTCCAGTCATTAAACAGCACAGAGAATGTATACCAACAGCCAGATGGACATGAGTGTGCACATATATTACTATCTAAATGGATATAACATATCTATAGATGCAATCACATATATATATATATATATATATATATATATATATATATATATATATATATATATATATATATATATATATATATATATAAATATCCAGAGATATATACAAATATATGAACAGATATACATGCAAATGCCAACTACACATATATATATGTCAACATCCATATGTCCACATATATACAGCAAGTTACACATATGTACGCAGATAAATGTCCCCATAGGTATATACGGACAGAGTTAGAAATATCTAAGCAAATATATACATACACAGAGGTATATATTGCCAGACATCTGTAGATAGCAATGGTAGATTAACAGGCACATATATGTCCACATGCACCGTGAATGGCCTTGACAGGCCCCAAACAATATACGTCACATACGAACTGGCATACCCACCACCAAGACAAACATGTCAGCCCTGCAAAACACTACCAAGCTCAATGTAATGCACGTGTGTCATTGAAATAAGGATTTAAATTAGCCCTCGGACATGTTCCACATGTTGACATCACATCCCCCTCTCCCTCACCCACTAGGTGGCCCGAGCAGTACAGGCCCATCCAACCAAGGCCGTCCCTGACCCATAAATTCATTACCCCACAGTTCTGCTTTTCCCCACCCACTGCACAAATTCAGCCACCATCTCAACCCTGGTTACTGGCCTGTAGCTACCACACCACCACACACTGCTCCCCCCTCCACACCCCCCGCTTCGGGACCAATCCCGTATGTTGTCTCAACCCAAGTACCCTAGGTCTGGCACACGTCGTAGTCCATGCACATAGCCATGGGTATCTATGTAATTCTGGGTGTAAACAAATGTCGTATACCCAATGTATGGGCTGTCCTGCATGGGACAAATGATTACCTGGTACTAACGATAGATTTCATGTGTGACTCTGTGTACACTAACGGATTTAGTTGTAGGTATCACAAAGCATATATGGCACAAAAGGTTGGCCGATATGCACATGAAACAGTACGCAGCAATAACAGGCAACATGACAGGATATGTAGCTACATATGTAGAGGCATGTGTGTGTATGTATATATATATATATATATATATATATATATATATATATATATATATATATATATATATATATATATATATATATATATACCCATAACTACATGGAGATATACCTCTTCCTCTCGGTAGCACAAATGTAGACTTACATAAACAGACATATATATATAAAGATACCCACATACATACATCCACATGTTGTGATATATATATATATATATATATATATATATATATATATATATATATATATATATATATATGCATACATATACAATATATATGTGTGTGTGTGTGTGTGTGTGTGTGTGTGTGTGTGTGTGTGTGTGTAAATATAGAGATATATAGGTAGGATATGATACAGCAGTTAAGACTTATATATGTTTACAGGCCATGCCAATGGGTGTGAGAGGCCCAATCAACAAACGTGTAACACGTGGCATCAACCCCCCAGCTAGACAGGTACAACATACAAACACACAATAAAAATATACAAACCTCTGCTTCCCAGACTACAGGCAGGATACTACCAGTGGGAGAGACCCGCCAAATCTAATCTTGAAACAAAGTCAAGCATGTCCCTTGCGGGACAGCCCAAATATTTAATGGCTATTTGCCCTGGATAACCTACGGCAGGGCACGCATGTTCCCGGACTACAAGGTTGGAGAAACCTGATGACCCATGGGGCGAGATAATGTACATGATGGGTCCCAAGAAGCGGAGAGTGGGCAGTGTGTAGTGGTGTGTTTAAAACCAATCTGCACCCAGAGTAAGGAAGAGTGCTGAAGAGGATGTGCGGGTTGGGAACTATGGGTATGTAATTATGGTCTTAGTCGTGCAGGTGTTGGCTGGAGCTGTTCTATATGGACCACCCCAGGGATGTAAGCAATAGTGTGCATTGGGCAGAGATGATGTCTAACGAGCAGCCACGCCTTGTACGAGTCTCACTGCAGCAAAGTCTAGTGTACATGGCAAAAGACAGTATAACCAGATGTGTTGTTGCAAACCCACTAAATGACACCAAAAAACACATGGTCACAACACCCCATGGTAGGCGTGTAAGCTGAACTAAGTGGCATTACAAGGTATTATTGCTGTCCTCTCCCCACCCAGGGGTGTGAGTGTCCAAACCTACCCCCAAATGCAGGGTATATACACAGCTGTCACTGTAGATGAAATGGCCAGCTGTGGACCTTCATGTCAGCCTTCCTGCACATCTCTGGACATGTCCCCTACTATCAGCCCCTCTGTGTGGCCCAATAACACCACTAACCTATCGACCCCTGTTTTATGACTGGTAATGTTAACAGTCACAAGTAGGTGACACGCTAATCACAACTATATTGCCAGAATCTGAAAACCGCAACCCACGTGTATTACCTCAGCTCTCCCACAGGACACATGCAAATAACATATGGAGGGAAACCACAAGCACACCTGGATCACCACCTGCTCACCATCTGGCGAAGTCCACCCCCCACAATTAGCACTCCATACCCCTACACCAGCTAGTGACAACAACACCTCCTGTCCTGCCTCACATACAAATCCCAGCATCCTGTAAACCTGCACTACTGCTCCCCCACCAATCAGTCCATTGGCCTACTATACAGTTAAAATGTCCCCCCCTCCACCTACCTACCTACCTATACTTTCACTATTCACATCTACTCTACAACACAGGTATGGCATAACTAAACCTAACCCGAATACCTGAGTGCAACCTATCCAGAACTGCTAAACTGGAATCCCACTTCACCTTACATTGACCTTCGTCAAGAGTCATACCTGACATGTACACCTGACTTAAGCATGTATCATACCAACATGTTAATGAAGTAGCACGGGGGTATGCGGCAGCAAACGGGATTACACCTGTTTGGGTGGTGGTAAGCAATGCCCACACTGGTTAAGAAATGTGGAGGCCAACCCAGTGTAAGACTCCATATCCAGAGGTCACCAAGTCTGAGCCTCAAGCACACCAGCGCATACCTGACAATACTTCCCCCACAGTGCCTTATGCACTCTGTAGGCAACAGCTCTCGTCGTTCCCAGTAACAAAATGATCAGCACTCCCAGGCCCCCCCCCCCACACCCTGCACAGTATAGTACAAGTGAGTTACCACGAAGGCATGGCAGATAGACAGTCAGCTGCTGTTATCACGAACATAACATCCAGCACAGGCAGTTAACAGTACAGGAAATGTATGTAAGTATGCAGATTAATACCAGCAAACGTGCACATTGCTCAATCACAGTATTCTGAGCAGACTACGAGTATCAATAAACACTGCCTGTCCACACAAACTGTGAGAAGAGTAGTCTTGCATAATAATGAAGAGAGGAATGAAAAATGGGGCACGCCGTGGGGGCGTGCTTCATCCACGCAAACGGGAGATGAGGCTAGTCTGATGTGTGAGCACACCGCTGCATCTCAAACCCCTGACAGGATGCTACCAGTGGGAGAAACAGTGTAGACCAGCAAAGTCTACTCGTGCCACAACAACAGGTTCATCCCTGGTGGGATGAACCAGACTTTGTGGGTCACAAAGATGTGTCCACCAGTATCAGAAGAGGATCAAGGGGAGTCTCAAACGTACGTGGACTAACTGGATGAAGAGCCTGCAGAAGGTTGCGTCGAGACAGTATAATGGAGGAGTACCAAGACGTGCAGAGAGGGAAATGTGTGGAGGTGTGGTATGGCAGGGCTTGCAACTGGAGAATGGATGGATGCTGTGTACGCGGAGCTCGGGGGGGGGCAGGGAAATGGAGCATGGGTATGACATTAAGGTAAACATATGCAAATGAAGCAGAACATCAATAGTCTAGTGGGCAGAGCATCCGCCTAACGAGCAAGCATTCCCACTGCAACACATTCCATTTTCCTTGGGAAATCTGTATATCAACATCGTTTTGCTGTATAACCTGCTAAATAACATTTTTATTTGAACAGGAGTACTGCATTAAATGTACATGTGAAGTGTCAGTGTCATAATGACTAAGGCACTAGTAAGCAGGTGTAAGCGCAAATAAGCAATAGTAAGTATAGATAAGCAGTTGTAAGCATGTATGTGTGTTTGCGTGGAGGTAAGCATTGCCTACAGAGATTAAGCAAAGTAGAAGGTAAATGAGTGTAAGAAAACGCACCAGGAGGTTAGCATCACTTAGCTCTGGGCAAACACATGCACACCCGCCTACAACAAATCAAATGTCCCTTAATCATGCTGTATCCAACAACCGGTGTTCTGTTCAGCAACAAAATAAACAGCTTTTGCAAGTCTTGAACTCAGAACCCTATACACCACAGTCACAGTAGTTAACCACCAAGCCATCATAGCAATACATACAAACGAAGCATCAGCAAACTAATCACCACAGGAAAATCAAACTAGACATGAACTGAATCTATGTACAGTGTGATGTTGTATAACCTGCCACAGAACATATATATATGTGAACTGGAGTACTGCAGTAAGCATAGATCTGAGGTGCTATTGTAGTAAAGTGTAGAAGTCCCTAGGACCCCATACAGTGTATGTACACATGAAACACGGATACCAGACACATATATAACCTGTAATAAAGAAAAAATCACTGTCAAAAGGCAAATATAGTGCTAATTAACTATTAAGCAATGCTAACCACAGCACAGCTCAACTCAGTAAGTGTAAGCAATGTGTAGGAGAGCCAATTCAATCTGCCTAGTGGTATACCTCTTTAAGCACTGCCAACCCTAGGTAAGCAGGTGTGCCCATAGCTTAGCTTTTTCAAAACCGGCCAATCACAGAAAAGTGTGGGTAATTGGCCATATTTAAACCCCACAGGAGGGAATACTTCCCATAAGTGGTTGTAGCCTCCTACTGCAGGCAGAATGGCTGGTGTGGGTGAAGGCACTTGATTTAGACTGCAGCGCTGGGGCATCAAGGAGTCAAAATTTATGATATGGCTCCTGGTAAAACACCATGAGCAGAGACTACTGTAGGGCCAGTACCAGGGCTCTCAGTATAAAATGGGGGCCTGGGACAGTCTCGCCCGTGACCTCACCAGTGCCACAGGTATCCCCCGGACTGGTGAGCAGGTCAGGCACCACCATGCTGATCTGAAGCAGTGGAGGGGGGATATACTGGAACAGTGGATCCTCTCAGCGGATGCCTAATGCCACACTATTGAGTAAGTACTCAATCTACTAAGTACGTAATAATTGCCTAGCTTGTGTATACTATGGATAGGTATGGCTAAATACCACTTTATTTCTGGAACAGAATCCCAGTCCATGTTAGGCAGAGCCCCTCAATGACTCTATTCAAGAGAAATCTCGACGAGTGGATGGGAGATCGTAGGTTTACCCCGGGGGTCATCTCTTTGTCACTACTAGACAGAGGCATAGTAAACTAAACCCTAAAAGGGCATAGTATTCTCATCCTAAGGGGTGGTGTAAGCCACATACACTCAGGCTAGGCTTATAAATGCCCTAGGGCAGATAGCCTAGTACGAACCTATGAACCTATGA
Organism: Protopterus annectens; assembly: GCF_019279795.1. Classification (NCBI taxonomy): domain Eukaryota; kingdom Metazoa; phylum Chordata; order Ceratodontiformes; family Protopteridae; genus Protopterus; species Protopterus annectens. The sequence continues at coordinate 261,242,837 of NC_056730.1, forward strand.
ACCTATTTGACAGCTGCAGATGAGCGGGCTGCGAACCAGCAAGCCCATGATGCTAGGTTGCAAAGGCTGTGTTTCGAGGCAGGTTAATACTCATTCAGCATGTACTCTCAGAACAAATAAATATAAGAGCCTTAAAAAGTGTTGTAGCAGTAGAAATAAATGTGTAATATCCTGTGAATAAAAGTATAACCCCTGTAGTGCTTCTGTTTACTCTTCTGTCATATGTTGTTGAACTGTTGCATACTATACATAGTACTGTTGTATTAAGCAGTGTTACCCACACTGTGGTATGCAGATAAAATGTGCATGAAGTTCTGTATAACAATGTTGGAAGTGCCAAGAGGTCAGTCATATCGTACAAGTGAGGAAGACTTACATAGAAAAAATTAGAACACTTCACATCAATTTCCTGATAGCACATTGTACTGTGATGTTATCTGTAATTTTATTTGTCACACACCGCAGGGGGTTGAATCCTCGGAGTGCTAGTATGTTGTATGCATAATCATACCCCAGAACTGTACAGATTTTGTTACAATGTTCAGATAGAAAGCTGTATGCATAATTACACCCAACAACGGTACAGAATTTGCTAGAAGGTTCAAATAGAAAATTGCAGGAATATCCATACCCCACAACTGTTCCAATCTGTCCAGCATATCCAGATAAATGGCCCACATCACCAGCCTGGTACCCTGTTCCCTTGAAAAATCAGTGTGATGATCCAAGAAATGTAGGCAGTTGTTAATGACATATAACTGATAGTCAGACGTGTACATACTCAGAGAATGTATATGAAAACAAACCTGTCATTCTAGCATCTCACCCAAAGTGTATGAGAGCAGTTTTCAACATATGTTGCATTAACACCTGCATCTTGTCATGTCTGTATGTAAGACACAGGTCATGTATATAATAATCTATAAACATACCCGTGTACAATATAAGGCCATTGGGTAGTGTAATCATACATGCAAGGGAAAGATCAGTGCAGTGACTAAGACTGTTGTGAAAACTACAAGGATATATTTGTTGTTAATTGAATCTCTCTCTCTCACCCCTACCATATGTGCAAAAATAACACAATGACACACCTCAACCAGTATGTGTACACCCCAAAGTTATGTTGGAACATATGTCCTAATGGTTTATAAATATTCACATTTGTTTCTATGCACGTGTCATGTTAAAATATACCCCTATTGGTGGCTTGTTGCCATCAATGAAACCTGCATGCTGTTGTAATGGCCACTGTTGTTCCATAAATGCATGTGTTCTGCTTGTTCTGCAACTGTGTTATAGCTGGTGTTTTTGGGTTAATGGGAATAACTATGCATGCTGTTATAACTAATCTCGAATGCTGTTGACTATTACTAACCCATATCTGTCATAAACCTGCTACAACATAGCTCATATGGGAAGGCCAGTCCCAGCAGACCCACCTGTCCCACCGGGCACCAGCACATCTAGAGACCAGCCTAGGACCTCTTCCTCTGTTGGACCTGTGCCACCTTCGGGTGGAACCTCTGCAAAGGATGGGGCTCGCCCCCCCCCGGGAGTAGGCACAGAGAGGAACATGTCACCCATTGTCAGATCCAGGCTGTGGTGCATAGGGAGCTCAATATGGAGTTTTGAGACTGGCTATGCCAGCTTGAGGGCCGAGTGGTGCAATTAGAGGGTAAGCCTGCCCATCCTACACAGCCCAAAGCACAGCCACCTTTGGGGCCGTGAAGGTGCAGTGGTGACTGCCCATGTGTGGGGACCTCAGTCCCAATGTTTCCATTTGGGGGCCCATGGGCTTGTGACTTCCAAGCACCCCTCCCCATCCAAGGTGTCTCCCCCCACATGTGTCATATATTGCCCCTGTATGCTGTCTTGTATGTCATCCTACCCAACTTACCCCCCCCCCGAGTATACCTACTCTCCTTCCCCAACATCCCGCTCTCACCTTAAAAAAACAGAAAAGAGGCAATCTGTTCCCAAAAAAAAAATCACGCCCCATACATAGCTGTTGCACACATGTCCACTGGACACATGTAATCTGGTCTAATTGGCATCAAAACATATTATTATTGTCCTCATCCCTCTCCCAGTGGTCGGAGTGTTCAAATGTACCTCCAAATTCATTACATATGCACAGCTGTTGCTGTAGAAGAAATGTCCAGCTATGGACCTTCCCTATACCCTTCCTGCACATCCCTAGCTATCTTACCTACTGTCTTTCCCTCTTTGTGCCCCTTTTTCACCACTTTCCTATCACCCCTTTTTCTTTTCTTTTAAAGAAATTAGCATGGGGGTAAGTGGTAGTAGGCACTTTTAAGCAGCAGTAAGTGTGTTTCAGCCTGCTTCCATGGGGGTAAGCACTGCCTACACAGGTTGAGCAATATAGAAGCTAACTGACTGTAAGTTACTGTAACCAGAAGTTGGCTGTGCTTAGCTCCATGCAAACCCACTTACAACTGCTTTAAAGCACCTTAATCACTCTATAACCAATGGCCCGTGTTCTTACCAGCAACAAAGTACACTGCCTCAGCAAGGCTCGAACCCAGGACCTTACACTCCATACACAAAGTGATTTACCATTAAACCATAGCAGATGTCCATAACCCTGATGTTTTCACAAACATAACATCCATCACAATCAGTCAGCAGTGCAGGAAAGGTAGTAATTTCATACCACACAACCTGTTAATGCAAGAAGTCTGGACAAAGTTAACTGTTTTGTCTCACCCACCCACCCACCCTCCCTGTTTTTGGCTTGTAGTTTAAATTTGGTGGCTTATGCAGTTGCCTGTCCCACTGTAGATTTGATCTGGGACACTCCCCCAGTCCCATCTCTTTACCACATTCTACCTAATAAACTCTTTCTGCACTTGCTTTTAGTCCTTTTTAATTTAATTGCATTTTTTAAACTGTGTTTGGTCTAATATTGCTACATACTCAAGTGTGCTAGCTGCATTGCATGTGAATTGTTTTTACTACTGTTTTTGCTACTTTTCTGTAAAAATAAAAAAATAAATAAAAAAAACGGTAAGCCTGTTTCCTACCATTCCTGTAAAAAGAAGTTATGTACCTACCATAACGTTCCATGTTAGTTGTCTTCATCTCGCCTTCCTTCTTGCTGTTTGGGTTCGGAGCCGATCCTGGGCTCTGACTCGGCCATCTTTAATAGCTTGAGAGCTGTTTACTGGCTCGAAGCTACCCCTTATCCCATGATGCCTAGCGAAAACTACTCAGATCTCGTTTGTAATAGCTAATCCCAGACATAAGTTGAGAAAACCAGTTATCTAAGAACTGGTTGTTCAATATATCTAATTATAGAACAGGTTATGAAAGAAACCTGGCCAGGAGAGAAATAAGGAAAAAAATTCTCAGACAGTGAAAACCAGAACTCCTCTCAGTCCACTAGGACAGGGGAAGGAGGGAGGGACGCAAGAAGTAAGGCGAGATGAAGACAACTAACATGGAACATTATGGTAGGTACATAACTTCTTTATGCTAAGTTGTCTATCTCACCTTTGTTCTTGCTGTTTGGGACAGCGTCCCTAGCACCTAGCATCCTGGGTGGCTCATTGGAACAGACTCGTCAGAACAGTGGAACCAAAGTCAGCTCTGATCCGGGAGACAATATCCACAAATGAGATATAAAGGTATGAGGGCTTGCCCACGTGTCCGCTGCACAGATTGAATCTATGGGCAACCTAGACTGAAAAGCTATGGAGGTGGCTAAAGCCCTGGTAGAATGACCTTTTGGTTTAGCTGGTAACTCTTTATTTTGTAACTGGTAAATAAAGGTAATAGTATTAGATAACCATCTGGATAAGGTCACCTTGGAACCTGGGAGGCATTGTTTGTTGAAGGCATAAGAGAGAAATAACTGGTCTGACTTCCTTAGTTCTTTAGTTCTATGAAGGTAAAAATGCAATTGTCTATGAACATCCAGTTGGTGGAGCTTGTATTCTGCCTTGTTGCTGTGATTGGGAAAGAACACTGGGAGATCTGTGGATTGATTTAAATTGTTCTCGGAGCAAACTTTAGGAAAGAAAGGATGGACTGGTCCTCAGAGAAACACTGTTCTTGTGAAACACCAGGTAAGGAGGGTGAACACATAGTGCTTGAAGTTCTGAGACATGCCTAGCTGAAGTGATAGCAACCAGAAAAAGTGTCTTCCAAGACAGAAACTTAAGGGAACATGATGCTGCCAGTTCAAAAGGAGGCAAAATTAAGGAAGTTAAGACTAAATTAAGATCCCAAGGAGGAAGGGGATCTCTCACTGGAGGTCTAAGAAGAGATGTTCCTCTCAAAAAAGCCTTACAGAGCTTATGAGACATGATGTTAGAATTCAACAATTCAATATGAAAAATTGAAATGGCTGCTAATTGTACTCTAATAGTAGTGGAAGCGGCACCGGAATGAAAAAGCTGTGCTAGAAATTCAAGAATTTCATGGATTGGGGCTGAGAAAGGATCCACATTCCTAGACTCTGCCCAGCAAGAAAACCGTTTCCATTTACTAGCATATGTTTTTCTCGTAGTAGACTCGTGTGATGAAACGATAATATCACGGACTGCTGCCGAGATACCAGGAAGCCTGGCTAAGGTTGGAATTGGAGTAAGCAAGCTGTAAGCTGGAGTGTTTGGGGGGATTGATGCAACCCACCTGACTGATGAATCTGAATATCTGGAATCAGGTCCAGAATCCTGGGCTGATCGACAAGGTAGGGGTGCAGGAACGGAAACCATATCTGTTGAAGCCAATAAGGGGCAATGAGGATCATTTTGCAACCCAACGATTTTGCTTTCTGTATGAGTCTTGGTATGAGAGGAAACAGGGGAAAAGCATAAAGGAGTCCCTGATGCCAGTCGTGGACTAGAACATCTCTGGGTATGTGACCTGGAAGTGGGAGAAGGGAGAAGTAGTTGCTGCATTTGCTGTTGAGAGGAGTGGCAAACAGATCCCAGCAAGGATGTCCCCATTTGCGGAAGATAAGATCCGCAACTTCCTGATTCAGAGACCACTAATAAGGCATGAGAATAGCTCTGCTGAGCCTGTCCGCTATGATGTTGGATCTCCCAGGGATGTGCTTCGCAATCAGAAAATGTTGGGAGGAAATCACCCACTGCCACAGTCTGAGTGCCTCTCGACAAAGGGGGTAGGACCTGGTTCCACCCTGTTTGTTGATGTACCACACCACTGACATGTTGTCTGTTTGAATTGCAATGGTCCCAGAAGGAAGATAATCTTGAAGGGCTTGCAACGCTAGAAGGCACGGCTCTCATTTCTAGGACATTGATATGCAGATGGTACTCGTGAGGTTGCAAGTGCTTTGGACTGTCCTGCCCAGATAATGTCCCCTCCACCCTATCAGGGAGGCGTCCATGGTCACTGTAGCTACCGGTGGAGGCTGTATGAAAGGTCTGCCCTGAGACACTACTGGGGAGTCCATCCACCAAGACAGGTGCCTTTTGCATGTTTCTGTAATCAGGATCATGTGAGACATGGGAAGCTCCTGAAAGGACCACTGCATGAAAAGAAGCCACTGAAGAATTCTCATGTGGAAACACGCTAATGGAACTAGAAGATTGGCAGCTGCGATGGAGCCCAGAGCTTGAAGGACATATCTGACTTGAATCCTTTTGATCTGCATTAGGATTAACAATTGTTGACGAAGCGTGGAAACTCTTTCCAGTGGTAATCTTACAAACATCTCCCTTGTGTTTAATTCTGCTCCTATGTAAGTGATAGACTGACAGGGCAACAAGGCAGACTTTTCAAAATTTATTGTGATGCCTAGTTGAGTTGCATGATGTGATTGTATAATCCCGCGCTTGTAAGAGTTAATGCCTGGTGGTAGCAGTGAGGAGCCAGTCATCTAGATATGGAAACACCTGAAATCCTTGATGCCTCAGGTGAGCCGTGACTTCTGCCATACACTAAGTGAACACCCTGAGGGCTGAGGTCAGACCAAAGGGCAGAGCTCTGAACTGGTAATGACTGGCCCCTACCCGGAAGTGAAGAAATCTCCTGGAGCGGCTGTCCATCTTGATATGGTAGTACGCGTCCTGAAGATCTATCGAGCACATCCAATTGTCCTGACCCAGAAAGGGTAGAATGGACTGTAGCGTGACCATCAGAAACTTTTCTCTTTGTACAGATTTGTTTAGTCTGCTGAGATCCGGAATCGGTCTCCAGTCCCTTGTCTTTTTTGGTACCAAAAAGAATCTTGAGTAAGTTCCGGATCCGAGCTGGTCTGCGGGGACTTCCTGAATGGCTCTATTTTTCTGGCAGTTTTGAAACTTCTATGACTGCTTGCTCCATCAGATTGGGTGAAACATCTGGAAGGGCCTTTTTTGACTGTAAGGGGGATTGATGGAAGGGAATTTTGTAACCTCCGGATATAATGGATAGTACCCATCTGTCTTTTGTTAAATTTTGCCAGGCTTTTGGGTACAGCAAAAGTCTTCCCCTGACTGCCTCCAGAGGTGAGCAGCTGGGCAACCCTTCAGGCATGCTGGAAGGGCTTGCCAGAGAAGGATTCTCTGTCACCCTGGTTCTGTGGACCCCCTCTGCCATGAGGACGGCGTCTGTTATTGTTGTTTCCCCCTCTGCTTCTGGAGGAAAAATCATCAAGTGTGTCAGGCAAGGATCCCTGGGATTTCTGGAACCACATCTTCCCACTCTTCTGACCCTTGGGGTAAGGTCTAGAAGGAGTGGAAAAATGGACTCCCATGGCAGAGAGAGTCTTGCCTTCTTGCTCACACCTGATCAGCGTGTCTTTCACCTGAGACCCAAAGAGAAAGGAGCCATCAAAGGGAGTATTGGTGAAGGACACTTGAAAGGGTTCTGCAAACTGACACAGCCGCATCCAAGCATGTCTCCTGAGGGTGACACCTGTGCCAGCGGCTCTGCTTGCTCCATTGGCTGCATAGGAAATCAGCCTCATGGAGGAGTTGACTATAGAATTAAGAGTAGCCAGCTGGGAAGCTACTTTGGCTTGTACTCCCTCAGCTGTAGGATCTTGAAGGGCATCTCCAAGCTCTTTCAGGAGATCCCTTTGAAGTAGAGTAAAATTACATAGATAGTTCAGGGACCTCATCGAGAAGGTCGCTGAAGCAAACATTCACTTTCCTTATCTGTCCATCGTCCGAGATTCTTTGTTAGGGGGATGAACAGATGAAGAGGTTTCTGCTAACTCTTTCTTGGTGGCTGCTGCTACTACCATGGCATCAATGGGCACACCTTTGGAAAGGAATTGCTTATCCTGGGGGGCTGTAATAAACTTTTTAGGTCTCCTTGGAGTTGGTTCCACAGTGTCTGGAGATGATCAAGCCTTTCAAGCAACCACAGACATGAGTGGGTCGAAAGGAGGAGAAACCCAGGAGGTGGAAGGTCGGGAACGGAATGCATCCAGGAGAACAGACTCATCCTCGGTAGGGGCTAGGGAAGTCCAGTTCCCTCTCTGCCTAAGCATTTCAAGGATGTCCGAAAAGGAAACATCTTCAGAGGGGGACCTCGGGGACCCTTCCGATTCATCCAAGTCTGTATCTGAAGAGACAGACTCAGGGGAGTCAATGTGCTTGCTCTTGCACATCTTCTTCTGAGGGGGCTCCTCTGAGTGTTCAGGGGAGACCTTGGAAGAAGAGGGAACACCCAGTGGGGTGACCTGGGGCATCAGTTCCCTATGCTTGGGGTCTGGAGGAGGAGCAGAGGTTGACACAGACACTATGGGGGACGGAGCCGATGGAGCTGGTAGTGGAGCTGTTTCTGGGGACAGCACACTCCGCATGACCTCAAAGGCATCCCAACCTCGAGGCAGAGAAAGCTCCAGTTCCAAAGTAATAGGAATCTTTCTCCGCACCGAGGGTGACAGCTCTGAGGCAGATGTTGGAGCCGAGCTCACCTGCGCTGAAGCTCCGAGGGGGACAACAGGGTTGGACAAGGGTCCGATGCCACTCCCCCCTCGGAACCGACGAGAGAGCCCTGGCATCCAGATTCCTCGATAGAAGGAACAATCGAGGTAATTGGAGCCGAAGGAGAGATGGTGATTGGAGCCGACAGTTCCACTACCCGCAACGAATCCCGGCTCCGAACTCAATGGAGTCGGAGGAGGAATGGAAATATAGGCGGTTGGAGCCAATACCTGTTGAGGAGGGCTGGACAGTAATTTAGCTAGTGCCTGTGACTTAAGCAACCTACTTACTGCTCTCTCCACATCATGATCCGAAAGCCTAGTGGATCGAGAGGAGTGTGAAGAATGGTGGCTACGTTCACTTTGTAATGATGGTGACCGAGGAGCCGAGTGAATGGACTCTAAGGAAGGGGACCTCAGCCTTTTATGGCTCCGTGATGGCTCTGAAACATCTGATGGAGCCGAAGGAGGAGTTGTCTTATCGGTGCCAGCCAGAACCGACATACTCAGTTGTTCCAGTACAGGAGTCGGCTCTGAAGGTGGAGCCAATGGTTTGGCAGATTTGTGGGATTTCACTGGCTGGGAACTCTTTGCTGATGAATCCTGAGGCTTCAATAAACCCAGAAGGATTAATTTGTTTTTGCACTCCTGCAGGACCCTTGGACTAAAGTTGTGGCAAATAGAACAAGAGTCCTGCAGGTGAACAGCGCCCAAACAATAAACGCAACTAGTGGGCCCATCTGTCAGAGACATTTTCTGACAACATTAGTCACACTTTTTGAAGCCAGAAACTTTTGTATCCTTGGATATAACTCTAGCACTACACACAATCCAAGTACCACAAAACAGACAGACAAAAAAATCTCTACTACTAAACGAACACACAGATTTTTTTTTTTTTTTTTACAGTAACAAAAAAAAGGAAGGGAAGGAGAGCCTCTAAGTTAAACGGGTGTCCTAAGGGAAGGGGAAGGGAGAACTCTCTAATTTAAATGAGTTCTTAAGAAAAAAAGGGACTGTAGAAAGAAGCGACGTCCACAAACAACACCACAAGGAAGAAAACTATAAGGCGTATTACACTAGTTTTTTAAGAAGTTTAAGCAAATACAATTATAGAAATATCCAAAAGTATACAAGCCTGAGCTAGAAAAGACACACCTCATAGCTGAAGCAGCAAACGAGATCTGGGTAGCTTTTGCTAGGCATCATGGGATAAGGGGAAGCCTCGAGCCAGTAAACAGCTCTCGAGCTATTGAAGATGGCCGAGTCGGAGCAAAACCCAAACAGCAAGAATGAAGGCGAGATAGACAACTTAACATCTAGTGTTCCACATACAGATTTGCTGTATCCAGGACTGTATGTAAGCTTCTGAGCCCTCCAAGCCTTTCTTTGTTGGAGGGAAGCCTTCTAGCTTATCAGTGGGAGTGGTAAGAACTAGGTAACCTGTCTACCACATAAGAAGTGGTTCTGGCCCAGAAATTGTAGTTATTGGCCATTTGGGCAATCTCTTCCATCTCTCTCAACTTTCTGATTTGAAAGCCTGCATTTGCACTTGCTTCTGTCCTGTTACTCGTCTAGTGCAGATACAGTTTCTTAGTTTTAGCACTTAAATTTGCTTATTTGTGCTCAGCACTTGTTCAGAACTTGTAAGCACTAAATAAGCTACTAATTACTATAGCACTCAACCTTCCTCATTACCTAGAGGAAAACAGTTTTTGTATTTACTTTTCTCACTTGCTTAGAGAAAAACAGCTCTTGTACTCACTTTCCTCAACTATCTAGAGGAAAATAGTTTTTTATTCAGGCATCTCCAAGGGTCAGCTCCCACAGCATCTTGAGGCAATGTAGAAATTACCTCATGTACATAGACAACCCTCTCCTCCTACCACCCAACACTACAACCTGTGAGAGATGCACTTATCTAGCCAAACTGGAGGTAAAGCTCTCTTCAACCAAGACTGAACTTGACAGTCATAAGGAGAAGGTAAACATTTGCACCACACTCATCCCATAGTCTCACTAAATCTACAGTACCAAAATCCACACATAGTAACACAAAAACATTCGTGGAGGCTCTCAATAATAATCTGTCTAAGCAACAGAGACCTCCAAAGCAGAATCGCAAGCAACCTCCACCCCCCAACACAACCCAAATGACACACAGCCCACAGACTCAGTGTGCCACTTAACCACAGACAATAAGGCGAAACAACATACCCAACACACTAGTCATAGGTGACTCTATAGTCAGGCACACTGATGTCCCACGCACCAGGCTAAACAAGGAGAAGGTTACTGTTAGCTGCCTGTCAGGTGCCAGGATCTGCCACATAACCAACGCACTCAGGTCACTCCATAACAAGTACAAATATGACTCTGCCATTGTCCATGTTGGTACGAATGACCTGAGACATACCTCCCTGGACTACATGAAAAGAGACATGGAAGAGCTCTCCGATCTTGTAGCCCAGGCAGGTATGACCCTAGCCCTGAGTAGCATTCTGCCATTGCCCCAAATGATACCGCAGTACAAGGACAAAATGAGTGACTTCAATTGGCTAAGCTTCAAGTGTCATTCTTAGGGGAGCCAGTATCTGTCTGCCTGGGATGACATGGTCGACAGACCACGATGCTTTGCCACAGATGGCCTGCACCTGTCACCCCTGGAATTCCGGATATTGGCTAAGGCTCTTGATGCCCCTATAGTGCCTTTATTTAGCAAGGTTCAAATAACAAATTCACCACTGTAACAGGAACAGGCAAGCAAAAACTGAGGGTAATGCTACTCAATGCTAGAAATCTAAATCTCAAAATGCACTCACTCGAGGCACTCCTTCAAATGGAGAACATAGATATCTGTGCAGTGACTGAGACCTGGTTCAAAGCTCCAGGGAGCACCCCTGCACTACCAGGCTATAACTCATACCACACTTTACGGCCATGTAACATGGACTGAAACACCAAAGATGGAGGTGTGTCCATATTCATTAAGTATATCCACACCTCCAAGCTAGTTGCTCAGCATAATGCATCCGAGGTTATCCAAGTGAAACTAACTCTGGGCAAAACAGCAATCCAAATTGTAGCTCGCTACAGATCTCCCACCATGCCCCAGGATTCCCACTCCTCGTTTTTTGATGTACTGGAAAATATTAGGGTTCAACCAAACACCCTAATAATGGGCGACTTCAGCTACCCCACCATTAACTGGGAAAACTACTCATGTACTAACTCCTTAGCTCAATGCTTTCTGGAATTCATAAACTCCAATGCCCTGGATCAACTTATCCACACCCCCACCAGGGACAACAATATCCTAGACCTAGTCATTACCAACATGAGTGACCGGTGTTCCACACCTGATGTCAACTCCTTGTTGGTCCAATCCGACCATAAGCTAATCACCCTTGATATCCAAATCCCGCCCCCACCCACTATTAAGGAAACCACTGTAAAAAATTTCTCCAAAACCAACTTCATGCTTCTTAAGATAGAAGTGGTGAACTTCATGACACCCATGCAGATGGACAATACAGTTACAACTGTTTAATCCTACACAAATGCACTCTATAAGCACTTACACGAGTGCATGGATCGTGCTATCCCAAACAGAACGAAGACGCTGTCCTCCAAAAAAAAAAGAAGCCAATCTGGTTGTCCCCTGCCATAAACAAACTGTACAGCAGAAGGAAGAAACTGTTATAAAAGAGAGTAAAATCCCATGAGTGGAGGAGCTCCCTGGTCAGCCTCAGTGAAGCTGAGATCCCTTATATGATCCTCCAAAGCTAGCTACGAAAACAAAATCACCACTAATTCTAAGGACAACCACAAAGCATGCTATAGCTTTGTCAGGAATCTCAATGGCAACACCCAAATCTGCTCTGAGTTACAGCACAACGGCACAAAAATTACAGAACCAACTGATATTGCCAACATCCTGGCAGATACGTTCAGTGCTAACTTTATCCCCCTCACCCCCTAAAGGGCCCATATCTATACAGGAAGAATGCAGAGACCCCGTAATCCCAACTACGTAGGTAAAAGTTGCACTCTCTAAAGCCAAAAACACAGCATCCATGGAACTGGACAACATCCCAGGCTGCATTTTACACGAACTTCAGATTGAACTGGCTCCCCACTTAAGCACCATGTTCAATAATAGCCTCGCATCAAGCTTTGTGCCCACTGAATGGTGCACAGCAGCAGTTATCCCTCTCCATAAAGGGTGAGCCACCACTGATCCTGGGAACTATCGACCTATTAGCCTGACGAGCCTGGTCAGCAAGGCCATGGAACGCATCATCATGGAACTCATAAACAAAGACATTGGTAACCTCCAAACTCTAAATCCCACCCAGTTTCGGATTGTGAAAGGCAGATCATACATCCTGAAACTGATCGACTTCTTTGAGGCAGTCACCAAAGCCATAGATGAGGGTAAGGTGGTTCACACAGCCTATCTTGACCTCACCAAGACTTTCAGCACCATCCCCCATTCTGGAATTATAGCTAAACTCACTAAACTAGGTATAAATCCCTACGTTACAAAATGGGTTGCCAACTGGCTCACTGACAGAGCACACACTGTAAAAGTTGCAGACTCCAAATCTGACCTCAAAGCAGTGGCAAGTGGAGTACCACAGGGTTCCATCCTGGGACCTCTCCTGTTTGGTATCTACTTCTCTGAAGTACAGGCTAACACAGAAGGCCTCTGGCTAACGAAGTTCACAGATGACTGCAAACTAGGAGCCATAGTCAAGTCCCGAAATGATGTGTACATTCTACAGAAGGGCCTCGCTGAGACAGATGCCTGGTGTCAGAGCCATGGCCTCAAGCTCAATGCCAAAAAGTGCAGTGTCATCCCCTTTGGTAAAAACTCTGTACCCATGAACTGCCACATAGGCAGCAATCTACTTAACACCAAAAGTGTGATAACAGACCTTGGGACCCAGGTGGACAGTAGTCTCTCCTTTGATAGTCACATAGCCACAGTAGTCCGGAAGTCCTTCTACATGGCACACCTCATCATAAAAGGATTCTCATCCAGGAAAAAAGAGGTCATTGTTCCCCTCTACTTGACACTCATTAGACCCATTATAGAGTACAACGCCCCTTTTGGAATGTACCTCACAAGACATCTGCAGCAGCTGGAAAGGCCACAGACGTAACTCACAAAGAGGATTACTGGCCTCAAACAAATGCCCTACACTGACCACCTCAAAAAACTCCAGCTTTACTCCGTAGCATATCGCCTACTCCGAGGTGATCTCTGCCTAACATATAAAGCTATGTCAAACCCAGAGCTATTGGACATGCTACACCTAAAGAAATCCCAATCCCTCCAAGCTACACGCTCTAGGGACTTAAACCTTGTCACCACAATAAACAGGACACACTGGAGGGATACATTCCTGTCCAAGAGACTTCCCATACTCTGGAACAAGCTACCCATCTATGTCAAGCAAAGTTCTTCATTAGCACTCTTCAAGAAAAATCTTGATGAGTGTTTGGGAAATAGGAAATACATCCCGGGGATCACTTCTGTGTCTCTACTAGACAGTGGCACAGGAAAATAACTTTCTTGGGTGGCGTAAGCCAGGGAACCTTGTTGGCTAGGCTTACGTAGGCCCTTGGGCCAATTGCCTAGTACCTATCTATGAACCTAAGTGTTCCACAATGCGGGTACAAATAGGAATATATGTCAACTACTGCTCTAATACACTTACAATGTTGCTAGTTACACAGTTATATGTATTAAAACACATATGTAGAAGAAGATGAAGTCTGAAACACAAAAGTGTCGGCACTAGTTACTGACTTCAATGCTGAGATCATCCATGTCAATTGCCAAAAGAATGAGGCACAGGCCAAAATATGAGCCGAACATGCATGGACATATGGACAGATATGTATCTGTAAATGTAGACAGATAAGACAGCTATATGTATATATATATATATATATATATATATATATATATATGTATGACTCACAATTATATCACATCAGTTGTATATAGATAGATAAATATGTTCATATGTATATATATATATATATATATATATATACATACATATATATATATATATATATATATATATATATATATATATATATATATATATATATATATATATATATACACACACACACACATATATATATATATATATATATATATATATATATATATATATATATATATAGCTATATGAGATATATATAGGTACATACACATATACACAGACAAAAGGTATTAGTAGCCATACATATGTAGAAGTAGTGTGGAAGTACTAGGTGCAAGGTATATCCCTCTGCCACAAGCCCTGCAACTGGCACCTGTGAAATGTGTAGTGTGGCATCCATTCCCACAAATGAGAATACTTACATTAAACATATACCTACCCACAATTCAAATGACATGACATGACACACAGGCATGCATACACAGAAAACCTTTATTTGTGTACTATATAATCATGTATGCCAGTACCTACACCACATACATTTTGAAATAAGTAATCAGTGATGAATGCAAGCCCCACACAAAACAGTAGATGCAAGCTATGTAGATATATACCATACTATGCTGTCCAGGCCAAGGCCTTCAATTAGTACAACAGTAGACACAGGATTTGCCTTTGTTACTATAAAACAATTACAGATGCAGTTCAGCAGCCTCCAATTACACCCTGTAGTCAAGCCCTAGGGGGAAATGTAGCACTTGTGGTAATGTCACAGTATTTCATCATAACATTGCTTAACCTAACATCTCACTATCACACTGAATGATCCTTGTCTTAACACTTATATCCCTGAAAAGGTGTCACAGCCTAGGTTAATGACATTGAACCCCCCCCCCCATAAACAGCTGTACAAGGGTAAGGGACACCGTGTACCACACACTGACCTCTGGAATGTACAAGGGCACATATGTGTTGTCCAGCTGTTGCCCCCATATATACAGACTTTGCCCAACAGTTGGTGTGGGAGTCCATGACATGACTGGGATGATAGCAGTAATGTTAGCAGTAAATAATGATAGGCCATTACCTAACAACCCCTGTCTGTATCACAGCAGGACAAAGACTGGCATATATGTGGACGACAGAGGCAGGAACATAGGGCCATATTTGCATTATTGCTGTTACACACCCTGGAAATTGCTGGTGTTAAGGATTTGTTGCAACATACCCTTATGAAGGAATACAACATCAAAACACAAATGGATGTAGCCATGTCCTGATAGCACTCAACAGACAGAATGCCACTGATATATCTGGGACAATACTTGTGTGGTGCACAGACAAAACCTAACAGCCAATCCTCTGACTATCATACGGATAAGCCCACAGTTAAGAGCTACTACTCAGCCCCTCCCACCCACACACACACACACACACACACACACACACACACACACACACACACACACACATCAGTTGTATGGCTCAGCCTAGGCCTCTGGCAAACCAATGACACACCCTGTGCATATGATGATACCTGTGCCACATCCTGTCATCCATAGCATCAATGCAGGGACAGGACAACATGGTACTGATGCACAGAGTGACTGTACAACAGTGTAGCAATGGAATTATGTGTAGCATGTTGTCAGCAGTAAAGTGAAATGCTAACATCCTGGAAGGTGTAGCTGTGCAGCCATGATGCATTATAGCTGTAATTAACAATGTTGTATTATTTTCACCATTATCTATTCTGACTATGTTGTGGTTGTCCATGTGCCACATGACTGATGGGTGTAGTGGTGTCAGCAGGCCTTCTACAGTGGACACCAGTAAGTATAGTGGGTGGTACACATGACATGGCTGGGTACAACACACAGAGTCTTTGGTTTGGATGCAGTACAGATACAAGACTGTACACATGGACGTATGTTCCTGTGCAAGTAACACATCTGTTGCCCATGTGATCCCACCAAGACAGGATAGGCACAACCACACATTGGTATATATGCAGTCTGCTATTTGAATTACATTGAACATGCCAACAGCAGGGTGTATGTCCCTTTCCCCACTTTACTGCGTTCCTTACCTCAGTAACATGGGTGTGCCAATGCCGGTGGCATAGCCCTACCCTTAGGAGGGTGTGAGGTGCTGTACTACTGTGAATGGTGTAAACAACAACTAAACAACCTGATAACATACACTGTACAGTATTACACACAGCTATGTGGGGGGATAGACGCAACAGTAACTGCAATGATGGTGGATGTGTTCACGACAGCCACACCCAGTGAGTTATGGCAACCCCAGTAATACTGCACACCTCTACAGTGTGAAGGAGGGCATTAACACATCCATGACCTGTGTAGGACTGTATGTCCAAAGGATGGCACCTGTGGAATGTTAGCAAATGCCAAGCAGTCCTGAGAAAACATATTCTGTGAGCGGAGGTAAATCCCTTAACATCGACACACATTCCTACATGTGGGATGGTGTACAAAAGACTGCTATGATCTATATAGGCTGTATGCACCTACTAACCTTCACATACACCTGTCATGATTGCGTCAAGGAGGTATACCAGGTTCAGGTTGTATTCTCTACCTTTGACAAGTCCAACATTGGCGGGGTCCAGGGTTTGAAGACTCCCAGTGACATTGGCTATGGGTTCATTGTTGATATGTTCCATGTCCCTGCAGACCAGGCTCATCAGGCTACTGGGTGGTAGTTCCCAGCTGACATGGTGGAACTGTGGTTGTCCTTGCCAACATTGGTGAATCCATTGTCAGGTGTAGGCCTGTTGGATTGTATGAGGGATCCCAGCTACTTACTGTGCCTGCCCAGGGGGTTCCCCCAAGCATGACACTTCACTTGACTGTACTGGATGATATGTTAGTAATGCGAGCCTGACATCCTACAAGTTAACATGTACTGCCCTTGATGTGTAGGGTTCTGGTTATGGGATCTCCTAATGTTGGTAGTGTATTGCAGGCCAGACATGTTTGGCTGTGGGGGGGGTACCTATCTGTGCCAGATGTATGTTATTTGGGTCTCTCAAACCCATTAATGGTGCATGTGGACATATATGTTTTGGTTATGGTCCCAAATTCATCTACAGATATATGTCCATATATACCTATATAGATATATATGGGTTTACCTTTGAAAGGGAGACAATAATTTCTGTGCATGGCCCTTTCTGCAAACCAAAAGGACAAATCAGTCATTTCGAATTGCACTGAAGTTCAAAACTCAGCAAACTGAAAAGCAGAATCACTGATTTCCAAACTACAAGTTGGAATATATATTGGAATGCGGGGGGGGGCAAGCCCTCCTATATCCCCCTTCTACGGGCTACAGCTCCCTTACCCTCCCAAGTTAATATTCTAACTCTGAGATCGCACTACAGTGGGGAAAGGGACATTTTCCTGATCCCCACTATAGTGCAATCCGCACACAAAATGCCAATTCTGCAGTGACTGAATGCATAGTGACATTCCCTCATTGCACATTCAATGCATCTATTCCAAGATTGTGCAATGTTGAAAACCTACTTTCAACCTTCCAGCTTTCGGAGAAATTATTTTCTCCCTTTGAAAGGTGAACCATACATATATATATATATATATATATATATATATATATATATATATATATATATATGTATATATATATATATATATATATATATATATATATATATATATATATGTATGTATATTGCTGTATATATGTGGACATATGGATGTATACATATATATCTATAGATGTATGCGTATCTATGTATATATGTATAGATGTATATATTGGCATACATATATGTATATATTCCTATATCTATATCTACATATATAGATATGTTATATCCATTTAAATATAAATATATATATACACACACATAAATCTACATGGTGGAATACATTCCCCATAGTGTTGAATACCATGGCTGGATGATATGTTTGTGAAAACATCATGATTATGCATATCTGCCATGGCTTAGTGGTAAATCACTTTGTGTATGGTATGCAGGGTCCTGGTTTTGAACCTTGCAGGAGCTGTTCATTTTGTTGCTGGTCAGAACATGGGCCATTGGATACAGAGTGATTAAGGCACTTTAAATCAGTTGTAAGCAGGTTTGCGTGGAGCTAAGCAAAGTCAGCTTCCGGTTACAGTAACTTACAGTCAGTTAGCTTCTATATTGCTTAAGCTGTGTAGGCAGTGCTGACCGCCACGCAGACCCACTTACAACTGCTAGAAATTGCCTAAAGCTGTCTGTATCTAACAGGCCGGGCTGCCCAGCAACAAAACAAACAGATCCTGCAAAGCTCAAACCAAGGACCCTGCAAACCATACACAAAGTGATTCACCACTAAACAATGGCAGATATGCATAATCCTGATATTTTCAGAAACATATCATCCAGTCCAGTAATGCAACAGTACAGAGAATGTATACCATCATTTAGATGTATGTGTGGAAATATATTAATCTGTAAACAGATACAACATATCTATATATGACATAGATTATATATATATATATATATATATATATATATATATATATATATATATATATATATACACACACACACACATGTGTGTATGGCTGTACGAACATGTATGCCAATATGGTACCATGCAGTGGGGCAGCATGTAACATCAGATAGGAGGGGAGCTAGAACAATGACATCTACCACAGTCTGTACACAGGCTAAAGTACATATTAACAATGCACACACTGCCGACATTCACCATAAGTACACAGACCTCAGTACTGTACAATCATCTACAGAATGTCCAGGTTATGTCATGAAATATAACCCCTACTGTACATAGTATGTGTAGCAGTCTGATATATCACTGGCTTGTTATCAGATATGATGACACTAATTATGGTGTATGGCACATAAGCACCACTTCATGCACGACATACGTACAAAGGTTGACAGAGGTGTGGCTGGAAGCACATACACAGGGCCAATATTGACATGTTGCTGTGTTACCCTCATACATTTACTGTTGTAACAAGGTTTGTTGCAACATATGTCCTATGAGGGTTATGAAGTCAGTAACTGTCACAGCCTTCAGCATTTACAGACTGCAATCCTCACAATACCTTCTGCAGTCCACAGATAGATTCTCCGTGGCTAACACATGAAACCAAAGGCACAACAATGGCCATTCTGCAGATGACCCTGCAGATGGGGATTCCTTATAACCATGGAAATGACATGGCAGATGTTGCAACATGTATGACATCCATACCCCGACAAACACTGTTAAACCAACATTACAACAAATGCAGTATAGCAGCACTTACAGTCTGTATTCAGGTCAGGCACATCCCCCTCCAGTTTGTTGCCCTCTTTCCCCAGTTTATGTTGTTAGAGGTAAATCCCCAATCCATCTGAGATGCTGTTTGCCAAACAACAGATCTAGTTCCTGCACACAGTGAATGAAAAGGGCCAACACAACCATGATGTTCCTAGATATTTGTGTGTGTTTCCATGCAAATGGCTATGGGAATATTACCACAGCTGCCCCACATGCAACCAGCTAGGGGAGGGCTGCAATTCATGCAGAGGCCATCAGCTGATCATGAGCATCACTTAAAATACACATGCTGCTGCCTACGCATAGCAGGTGTGGGTCTCCACATCCACCGGAGAGGGGGTGGAAGAGGCAGACAGAGGTGAATACCAGTCAGGGAGGGGTGGGAGATTAAAACTGTGGCATGTTTGTGTCACACACCTACTAGCACAGGATATCAAACCCCTGACAGCTATGTAGTGCTATCACAGTTAGATGCAGTTATGGGATGCGCCACATGGGTTACCTGTTATAGAGCACTCAGGACATATATGTGATGGTGAGTGACATCTGCAACAGGGATACATTACATATGTGGTAGGTGATGTACACGTACCTGTCTGCATGAACAGGTGCCAGCATCAACACAGCCACAGTCTCACAGGGACACACACACATTGACACACTTGGCACGGCCAGGAATACACCTCATTTATTTATTGATTTATTTATTTATTTATTTCAGTTTGAACTTTAAACTAGTGCGGAGTGAGTGCTACTTAATTTATTCCCTGCCTACTCTAAGCCGTAGTGTTATGGCATACAACTCTCTCCTTTAAACTAGTGCAGAGTGAGCGTTAATTATTTTTCCCCTCAAACTCTTTTTGTATCTGTATTTAGTCTTACCCCTCATAGGCTACAATAAATGCTAAAGGCAAGATAAAACAAACTAGTGCCAGCAAATACCCAATGTACTTTTTGGCTATATTGTAGCTAACTTGTCTAGGTGTCCTGGATTTTCGATGTCTATCCGAACAAATTTCTACTCTGCAAAGATAGAATGAAAACCATAACTATAAAGGGCAATTGGCTTGTGCTCGTGGTTTTACTATATAAATGAGGTTTATATTGCATAAACTTCCATTGCAATCTTGCAATAGTCCTGCTCCTGGCCAGCGACTAGACTAAAATTTTCGTTGGGCTTACCTGTTAATTGTATTACTATCCTAACAGTTTATATTGTATTATTATGACCCTGGCTCCCCTTAGTGCGTTGAGGTAAAAAGCTTAGATACTCACTAACCTGTGCACTACTTTTATATTGTTGGTGGCCTACTCATGCGGTCTATAATCTATACCTTAGTAGCTAAATTCTTTGCTGCGTAGCATGTTTACATTGGATTAATTTAGCATTTGAACTGCTTTGTTAATACTTTTGTTGCATTTCTATATTACCTACTCTGTATTTGTACATAGTTCCAGTTAGATGTGCTACTTACTCTCATTCCAATACTGATTACTGTTTTTTTTAGGTTTTATTTTGCATATAAATGTGGAAAGCTGTGTTGAGACTGGGATTACAATACTATAGTTATTGGTTTCTGTGCTTGCTTTGTATTTCATTACTGTCCTTTCTACATCTTCTCCTTTAGCCTCCCTAACTTCTGCCCATTGTTGAACTTTGAATTCACCCTACTGGTCATGGAAAGAAAGCCGGAACCTTGTACAGTAAAAGACCTGTTCTACCCACTCCCTGAACTATCTCCACAAACTAAAGGACTATTGAAAGTATGTGTTAATAGCTGTTTTGCCATTTCCACACCCCTGCTAGGTGGTTAGGAATTGCTCTGTACCTGGTGTTGCAGCTGCCTACCACCCCACCACACACTCTGTATTATAATCTGGCCCTCTTTTTTGCCTTTCCCCCAGAGTTTTAAGCTCCTCTTTCAGCTTTTTATGCCTTTCTCCTTGAGTTTTAAGCTCCTCTTTCAGCGCTTTCCCGCCCGGGATCCACCGCTGCCCTGAGTCATTTTACAGCGGCTGGCCACTAGATGGCAGCCTTCACCTAATCTTCATTTCTTGCCCTGGTGTAGCACCTCCTATCCTTTCTAGTGCAGTTTCCCGATATCTACTTACCTCCTTTACTCCTTTAAGAGTGTTTTCTGTTTCTTCTGCTTAACATCCCTGTGTTTTTTCTCTACTCCCTCTGTGCCTACTCTACCCCAAGTGTATTGCCTGTTTTACTGATTGTTCCTATTCTGACTCTTACCTTTGGCTCTTCCCAGCTCTGTTCACCCTATGGGCTCACTCTGCTCCCCTACCCTGCCCCCAAATCTCACCCGCCCCCACTACTCCTACATTTATACCTAACCAATAACCTCCCCCTTCTCACTCACCAATTATTTCCTACTATCATAACTCAACCAACCAATCTCCTCCACTCTCTACCACTCCCTCTTGAACTCCAACTCCCAATCACAACCTCTCCTACCCCATTCAAGCTCCACATACACTCATTGTCCACCTCATCTAATACTCTCCTCTCTGCCCCACTAAATCCTCCCTCTAATTCTCATCCTCACCACAACCATGACATATCTTATAACTCAAACAGTTCAGACCCCACTTATCTTCTTTCTAATCTTACTCCCCTTATATCATGCTACCTCATACCATTCTAACCTACTTCACCCCTACTACCTATTCAACCCCCACACTCCCACTCCTCCTCATCCCACTATAAAACATTTTCACAGCATATCCGCCTCCCTATTTCAACCCAACCTCCTCCACTACTTCACATTAAAGCTTGTCCCCCTCCAACCTACATACCACAAACATAAACTAATTCCCTACCATCCACAACTATTAAAAAACAGCTCTAAAATGTTGCTACCCTTCCTCAACTTCCTCTGCTTAGAAGGAGACATACTTCCAAACCCAAGAGCAAATTCTTCCGCTTCTCCAATCTCTACTGTTGCTAGCAATAAAACTAGCCACAACCACCTCAAATTCTTCACCTTGAATGCACAAAGCCTAAATAAAAAAGTAACCCAATTCCATGCCTGGCTCAACCATAACCTACCCAATATTGTATCCATCTCAGAAACTTGGCTAAAACCCCACATCTGTGATTCTGAAATCTTACCTCCCAGGTTCCAAGCCCTGCAAAATGACTGCTTAAAAAGAAATGGGGCAGGGTAGCCTTAATCTACTCTAACTTGCTGCCCATATCTCCCTACCCTAATCCTATCCCTCCATTCAACAATGCTGAACTAGTCATAGGCCTTCTATAACTAAAATAACCATAAAAGCATATGTATAATTGCCCTCTACATCCCCCCAGGTAATAACATCTCCACTCTTGAAGAAATCCTCCTCTGGACCGCTACCAATATTGAACTTGAAACCTTCATACTTGGAGATGTAAATATTGACTGGAATATAATCAACAACCCAAATCCCACTATATCCATCAATCTATTCAACTTTACCTAACTAACACTATCACCAGACGTAACAAAACCAACCCTCCAGGTACATCTCTAGACTGGATGCTAGCAACCGACCCCAACAAAGTCATAGACTCTGGCACTGCTCCTGACCCTATAGGTGACCACTTGCCATCTTTCATCCACAGAGCTACTCACTGTTCTCCTCACCTACACCAATATACCCACACCCGTAACCTCACACACTGCAACCACAGAACCTTCTTGGACACCCTAAAACAAACAAACTGGATCCCACTAAAAACATTGCCACTAGACAATGCCGTAGAATTCTTCAACTCTACCTTCTTAAGCATCCTCAACTCCCTAGCTCCTCTAAGAACAAGGAGGGGTCAAAACTAAGTACACCCCTTGGCTAACCAAAGACACCAGAAAACTAATGCTACAAAGGGACAAATCTTGGAAAACCTACCACCAAAATAAGCTGCCAGAAACTCTTCTTAGATATAAACAACTTTGTAAACTGTTTAAAAAACATATCATTAGTGATAAAAAGTCCTACTATATTAAACTCCAGTCTAACCAATCTAACAACCCCAAACATTTCTGGAACTCAATTAATTCTCTTCTTAAACCAGGTACCAAAAATAACCTCTGCCCAGACCCAAACAAATCTGACTCTGAAATAGCCTCCCTATTCAACTCCTTCTTTACCAATTCCATGGCTGACCTGACTAAAACCTTCCCTAACAACAATCCACCCTCCCAACCCATCCAATCTCCCACACCTCCTACCCAACTCTCTGCCTCCAATCCCCCACCTATATTTGAACTTACATCCATCTCTACCTTCCTCATAAAAATATTACTCTCTAAATTAAAACCTTGCACCAATGCCCCTGACAATATTCCTTCTTCATTCCTAAAAATAGCCTCAGACAGTATTGCTCTTCCTGTCAGCATCTTAATCAACAGATCCATACAGGAATGTTATGTGCCCAAAGTATGGCATGCTGCCTTTATCCTACCTCTCCATAAGGGAGGCAAAAAAAAACAGCATCTCTAACTACCAGCCTATTGCTATCCTCTCCCCTATCTCTAAAATCCTAGAGAAATGTATCCACCTACAGCTTATGCCATACCTATCCTTACATCAACTAATTACTCCAACCCAACACGGATTCCGACCAGACCATAGCACTACCACTGCCTTGCTCTCATTCTTAGACACAGTGAATCTAGCCCATGACTCTTGTAACATTGTCTCTACAGTTCTACTAGACCTGTCCAAAGCACTCAATACCATTTCCCACACCCACCTCTTAAACCACCTCTCTAACTTCCATCTCTCCAATAATTCTTTATCTTGGTTCTCAAGCTACCTCTCTGGTAGGTCTAAAGCCGTGAAATGGGGAAAAGGCACCTCCTCCTTCCTTCCAACCCCCACCGGGGTAGCTCAGGGATCTATACTCGGTCCACTGCTGTTCAACATCTTCATTAATGACTTCCACAAAGCCATACCCAATACAAAATTGTACAATATGCTGACAATTCCACTTTAATCTGCTGCACCCCCACCCTCCCTCAGCTACAAATAATAACCCAAACTGCCTTCTCCACTGAACAATGGATGCTCCAAAACCACCTCTCACTAAACGCCAACAAATCCAAAATTCTCTCCATCAAAAGCTTCCACTCTTGATAAACTTTCTTTCCAAATTGTAAAAGCCACAACAACACTGCCTTAGAGGTCTCTCACTCCGCTAAACTTCTTGGGGTAACTATTGATGAACACCTAAAATTCGACATCCACATCCAGCAAAACATTAAGAAAACTCATATTAAACTTGGTCTGCTATACAGAAACATCCACTTCCTTTCCCCTCCCACCAGACAAACTCTTGCCACTACCTATCTGCTTCCCTCACTTTTATATGGTGCTCCTCTCCTATCTAACATATCAGCATCTCTCTCCTCCAAAGTTGAAATCTGCTATAATAAAATTTCTAAATTTGCCACCAAAGCCAAATTTTCCTCCCATCACTGTACTGCCCTTCATTTGTTAAACTGGCTTGAACTCCCCAACCATCTAAATTATCTCCAAATTACTACAGCCCATAAACTAATTTTCCAAACTACTAAGTGCCTAGCCCTGTCCAATATCCTCCAACCATACTCCCCTCCAAGAGCTCTAATATCATCCCACCAAAACCTAATCACTGTCCGTAAACCCAATCGACCTGCTGGGCAGTATATGCTATCTTTTTCTTTAGCTAAAAAATGGAATTCCTTGCCATCCTCCCTAAGGACTTGTGAAAGCTCTGACACCTTTAAAACTCTTCTACACTCCTACCTTTCTTCCAAATGGAAATGCAACTGCTCTCTCCACACATAACCTCATGCCTCACTCTCCCCATAAACCTTTCTCTAACTCTGAGCCTAAACCTAACCTGACATAACAGTAAAAGTAATCACCTGTTCAACCCTCTTCTACCTTTACCACCTCTGCTCTCTTTCACTTCTTTTTCCCGCTCTTTCCCAGTTGCCTTTTTCTCCTTTACACTTCAAATACCTCCTAACCTGTGATCATACTCCCAGTCCTCAGCTAACCTGTG
The DNA here is from genome assembly GCF_019279795.1 of Protopterus annectens. Taxonomy (NCBI): domain Eukaryota; kingdom Metazoa; phylum Chordata; order Ceratodontiformes; family Protopteridae; genus Protopterus; species Protopterus annectens. The sequence continues at coordinate 261,268,091 of NC_056730.1, forward strand.
ATCATACTCCCAGTCCTCTCCTAACCTGTGATCATACTCCCAGTCCTCTCCTAACCTGTGATCATACTCCCAGCCCTCAGCTAACTTCTTTAGCTAAAAAATATAATCTGCAACGACGTATTCCTGTACTGCGAACACACTGTGTAACATAATTTTATTTAATTGTACTCTCCTTCATCTAATTTGGATTTTTATCTGAACAACTGGGTATAACTGCATATATATTTTCACATCACTTAATTTGATTTTTATGTGAATAACTGTGTATAATTTCTATGTAATGCAGATTTTTATGTGAATAACTGTGTATAATCACTATGTCATGCAGATATTTTGTGAATAACTATGTATAATCACAATGCAATGCGGAGATTTTCTCCCTGGGCCTCCACTGAAAATGGGCTCCCTGAGCCCAGTGGACCTCCCTGGTCATCAAACTGAAATAAATAAATAAAATAAATAGGATGTGCACACCTCTCACATGCATGTACAGTGACATGTGGAACTGTACCTGGGGTATCTGGCCCATGTTGTGAACACGGATTATCATCAGATGTGCCAGTCTTACCCACCTGTGGCAGGAACTGGTAATGGGCAGCAGGTGTACCCTGCACCTACATTGATAGCATGCTAGTAGCATTCCCTGGTGTCAGTGGCATCTGTCCATACAGGGCATGTTGTCAGGCGTGGTATGTTCATTGTGGGTCACATGTGGAGGCACCACGGGTGATGCAGGTGTCCACTGGGGAACCTGGGGGAGGTGCACTGTCTGCATGTATGTGCATAATGGACAGATGGGCAAGGTGACATGGCCTCTGTAGCCCTCTGCTATCACTCCATAGTCACTATCGGTGGCCAATATGCAGTGTACTACCCACATACTGGCTGTTGCCTAGGCATGTGTGTGAATGACACATTGGTAGAGAGTGTGATCTGGGTAGTACTGGGGTTGCTAACTGTCATTGCCTGGCCTTGATGTCACATGTATGGGTATGGCTTTGCACCCCAGCCTCTCAGATATTTTACATCTGTTATCCTAGTATGGTTGACATTGTGATGTATAGTAGGGCCACCATATAAAAATATGCAAAACCCACTCCACATTGGCCAGAGGTGTCACACACTCACAACCACCTCTACACTGGGTATGAGTTGCAAACACACACACACACACCTGTCATGTCTTGGAGTAGAGCCCCTATCTAACAAGGTCATTACACTACAGCACTACGCAGTTATAGTACATGCCACGGATATTACTGGAGTTTTCCTTCCTCAAAGGTGTATTCCACAATGGATGATATCAGCAGGATTACAAAGTAGGGCATTTCATATGTACTGCGTGTGACTAGCCTATACTGCATTGCTCCATACACAGACATTGGAACACACACAAAACTTCCAGAACTGCCACACTCCAGCAGTATGCAGTTACCGGACGCGCTACAGGGATTACTGGGCTATAACCTTCCCAGAGGTGTATTTCTATATTTCTAGGTTGGTGACATCAGCAGCCTTGGCAAAGTTGAGTATATGAATTGTAAGGAGTGTGAGTACCCTGAAAAGCATTGTTTTCTACACAGTCAGAGACAGACACACACACTTGCCATGTCTGGGATTAGAACAAATAGCTAACTATTTTATTCCACTACAGCATTACGCAGTTATAGCATGTCATGGAGATTAGTGGGGTATTTTTACCCCAAAGGTGTATTACACAGTTGTTGATGTCAGCAGACATGCCAGAGTAGGGCAATAAAGGCTGTAGTGCCTGTGAATGACCTCAGAAAAATTATTCCCGACTCTAACAAAGGAACACACACAAACATTCACACTTATAATGTCTGGGGATAGACCTCCTGCCTGAATAGTTTATTACACTACAGCACTACACAGTCATAGCACGCACTACGGAGATTACTGGCGTACTCCTCCCCCAAAGGTGTATATCACATTGGATGACATCAGCAGCCTTGCTAAAGTTGAGTATGTGAATTGTAAGGTGTGTGAGTACCCTAAAAAGCATTGCTCTCTACACAGTCAGACATACACATTCACAATTGCCAAGTCTGGGGTTAGAACTCCTATCTAAGTACGTTATCACATTACTGCAGTATGCAGTTACAGGACGTGATACAGAGACGACTGGTCATTAATCTTCCCAGAGGTGTATTTCTAGGTTGGTGACATCAGCAACCTTGGCAAAGTTGAGTATATGAATTGTAAGGAGTGTGAGTGAGTGTTTCCTTTAAAGATATTCAAATCCAGATCACTAACTTAAAACTCAATAAAGCACCTGGAAATGACAGCATCATACCAGAAATGTATAAGATCTTACCAACTAACTTTATAACATCTCCCAAAATAATAATTTAATACCTCCTTCATGGAAATATACTTTTATCTCCCCATTCTTAAATCTAATAAAGACCCCATTAAAGGTTCATCCTATAGACCTATCTCTTTACTAAACATCGATTATAAAATGTTTATGCCAATATTTGCAGATAGACTTAAAAATGTTCTACCTATACTAGTTAAAGATGATCAAACTGGATTTATAGTAAACAGAAACTCTTATGATAACATCAAAAGAACATTATCTTGAGTCAGTTCTTCTTTCTTCTTCTTTCGGCTGCTCCCATTAGGGGTTGCCACAGCAGATCAACTGTCTCCATTTTTTCCTGTCCTCTGCATCTTGCTCTGTCACACCAACCACCTGCATGTCCTCTCTCACCACATCCATAAACCTTATCTTAGGCCTTCCTATTTTCCTGTTACCTGGCAGCTTCATCCTTAGCATCTTTTTCCCAATATATTCTGCATCCCGCCTCAGCACATGTCCAAACCAACGTAACCTTGCCTCTCTGGCTTTGTCTCCAAACCTTCCAACCTGGGCTGAACCTCTAATATACTTATTCCTAATCCTGTCTATCCTCATCACACCCAGAGCAAATCTTAACATCTTCAGCTCTGCCACGTCAAGCTCTGACTCCTGCCTTTTTGTCAGTGCCACTGTCTCAAACCCATATAACATAGCTGGTCTCACTACCCTCTTGTAGACCTTCCATTTCACTCTTACTGGTACTCGTCTGTCACAAATCACTCCTGACACTCTTCTCCACCCACTCCATCCTGCCTGTACTCTCTTCTTCACCTCCCTTCTACACTCACCATTACTCTGAACTGTTGATCCCAAGTACTTAAACTCATCCACCTTCGCCACCTCTACTCCCTGCATCCTCACTATTCCTCTATCCTCCCTCTCATTCACACACATATATTCTGTCTTAGTCCTGCTGACCTTCATTTCTCTTCTCTCTAGAGCATATCTCCACCTCTCCAGGGTCTCCTCCATCTGTTCCCTACTCTCACTACAGATTACAATGTCATCTGCAAACCTCATAGTCCACGGAAACTCCTGCCTGATCTCGTCTGTCAACCTTATCTTGAGTCAGTTAAATATTTAAATAATAATCTAACATTAATCAGTCTAGCCATAAATTTTGCTTTTGACTCAATAAATTGGGATTATTTATTTATCTTACTGGAGGAATTAAATTTCTCTAATTTTATAAATTTAATTACCCAGTTATATCAGGGTAGTCAAGCATATATTAAAATAGGCACAAACATCTCCCAAAATATCCCAATTATTAAAGGAACCAAGCAAGAATGCACTTTTTTCTCCTTTACTGTTTGCATCAATTATGGAAATTTGGGCTAATTTGATAAGAGATGACGAAAACATCGAAGGATATAAGTTAAGCCCCAATGAATCTTCCAAAATACAAATGTTTGCAGATGACATACTCATTACTCTGTGTGGTAATAATACATCCATTCTTGCTCTTTTTAAAGATGTTCCCCCGGATTCTTGATGCCCTTCACGGCATGCATGATTATTGCAGGGGCCCTAGCAGGCAATATATCTGCCGTGCGATCCAGGAATAGCCTGCAGGGGTGTGCACGAGAGCTCCTGCACTAATCATGCACGGACTAAGCCCTGGTATGCAAATCACCTCATTTGCAGGAGAATTACATGCAAATAAGGTGATTTTGCAATCCAGGAAGCTTGTAATAGTCTGTGCAAGACAAGTGGTATCTGCAGAAATGTATTCGGTTAGTAACCAAGTACATTTCTGCAAAATCCGAAACGGAGCTATGACAGCTCCAAATAAAGGCTACATATCATTGAGAAAGCATGCCAATGGCCAAGTATAAGGCCTTTGGCATTGCAAACACTAAAAAAAAATAAGAAAAACAACTTTAAATTTTTTTCACCCATCTCGGCTGTTTAAGCATAGGGCATCGGCGCACAAACGGGATCTGGGGAAAAATAATAAAATAAACTTAAAATAAGCATTCTAACTAAAATCAGTATGCCACATGCAAGTCAATGGCAGGCAGAAGACAATCTGGCCAGTGAGTAATGGTTGCCAAGAGGGGAGGCTCAGTGTGAGACATGTAACTATGCATTAGCAGGCAATCCTATTCAAATGAGGGTAAGGATATTGAATCCCACCTTTCCCCCAGCATGTGAGGCAGGTCCCAACAGTGTATGAGTGTGAATAGCTGGGTGCAAGACTAAGATATAGGGGACATCATGGGGGGGGGGTGTCAGGCAGATTGGAGCCCTGTGGCTGGGGAATGCTCCTAGCTTAGCATAGCTTAGCTAGGGGGTGTGTCTAAACCTGCCTTGCACTGTTCACAAAGCCTAAACGGGTGTACGCTCCGTGCACCGGGTTCTAAAGAAAAAAGAAAGGTAAACCAGGAAATAGCAGCTCTGTGCACATTTGCGCACTCTGTTTGCGCAGCACGCCCCAGCCTTAAACAAGAAGGCAATGGGAAGGGAAAACAGCAGTAGAAGGTAATCAAGGAGAACTAGCTTAGCTGGCAGGTGAAATGTATCACAATCAGACAATTACACAGGCAGCAGACCAGCCCAGCCCAGCCCAGAACACTACTATAAACTAAGTAAACACCTTCCCCTCTGGTCTTTCCCACACTCTACACCACCGGTGTATACAAGTGGGGAAATTTTAACAAACAAGCCTACAAAATGAGAAGGTCTGCAGCAAGCACTATAGAACAACATGTTCAAGAGGCTGAGAGTGGTGAAGATGTGAATGCTGCCGAACAACCCACAGTGAGGAGACGGAGAAGAGTGTACAGACCTAGGGTAACCTACCAGGGCTACATGAGTTGGAAATATTGGAGATCTCTAGGGTGGAGAGAGACCTCCTACAGCAAATTGTTGAGCTGTATCGGCCACACCTGACACACCAAACTGACCAAGGGGAACCCATCCCAGTGGATACCAAGGTATGTGTAAGCCGGTGGCCTAATGGTTAAGGTGTTTGCCTTATAAGCACAAGGTGCAGGGTTTGAGTCTCGCAAGGGATAATTAGCTAGGCTTAAAATGACTCGCAAGGGCAGTTAGCCTAGTACTAATCTATGAACCTACTATGAACCTATGAATCTAGGTATACTAGCCACAGGTACCTCCCAAAGCACAACTGGGGATCTCACAGGCATCATCATCCAGAGTATTCCACTCATTCCTGGATGTCATGTCAGCACATGCCAGTGAGCACGTATATTTCCTCAACACACTTGAGGTGTTGACCAGCAATATGCGTCTCTTCCACCAAATAGCAGAATACCCTGTGGTCATGGGTGCTATAGACTGCATGCACATATGTATAAAAGCACCACCCAGTGAGCAGGGTAGGGCCTACATCAACCGCAGGGGCATCCCCTCCATTAACTGCCAGGTCATATGTGATGCTCAAGGCATTATAATGAATGTGGGTGCTGGCTGCCCTGGAAGCTATGACGATTCACACATATGGCATCTGACGCAGCTGTACCAGAGATTTGCCAATGTGGACATCCCCTACGGTCACCTAGTGGGGGATGCTGGCTATACACTGGAGCTGGGGCTGATGACATTCATCAGAAATGCACACACACCTTAACAATGCCATAATGAGGCACATGCACAGGCCAGACACATAATAGAGCATGTGTTTGGGATGCTCAGGTCACGGTTCCAGTGTCTGTACACATCTGGTGGAGCCTTGCAGCATTCATCAGCCACATGTACCCAAATTGTTATGGTATGTGATATGCTACACAATATGATCCTGCAGAAACAGCTGCAGCAGGAACAGCATGGGCAGGGCCACACAGCCCCACCCCCACCAATGCCAAGGCCTGCACAGACACAGAGTGACTTGGAGGAGGAACAACCTGAGCCTGCCCAGAAGAAGGAGGCGTGCCCAGTATGCCCTGGACTTGGCAAAGAGACAACGCATAGCACATGCACTTACACAGTAGGGACCCAGGGAATGACACCTCTCTCTGACTTGCACATACAGTAAAAAGGATGCCAAACATGACACTACCTGTGCTCAACCATGTATAGGGAGTGTACTACGTGCATCCGACATAGGCAGCTCTCCAGCACCATCTGCAAGACTGGTACACCCTCAAGGTAAGTCAATCAACCTACAAACGTCCAAATGGAGTAGAATGTGTTGTTACCTGTAGCTATGGTATTGATGTGAGCATGCAAGGGAATTGGGTGGCCGAACGTTATGGCAGCAGACACTAGACACCCATAGTGGCACCATGACATCTGTAAAACATACTGGAGTCACTATATTAGCCAGTACTACACAGGGTGACAAAACCCACTGCAGGAAATTGGCTGAGCGACATATGTGTCCATAAGACCCACACATGCCAGTCAAGAAGGTTCACATACCCAACAACAGTCTCAGCCAGCAGGACAGGTGTAGCCAAACCCAAACAGAGACTGTGCCATGCCCCCAGAATGATGGCTATGGTTAAACTCCCCCCAGGCCTACACAGACAGACCACAGCAGGGCAGGCAGTGGGATGATAGTTCTGAAGGGTAGGTAGTCGGACAATAATACGTAGGGCAACCAAAGCCATGATCTGTAGTACACTGGTATGTCTCTAGTCAGCATGATAGTTAGCAATACAGAATGAAATGGAGTACCTGACATACCAGTACAGTCATAGCAAATGTGTACAAGTGTCACGTGTGCCCCCCACATCCTACATAGTAATGTAATAACAGTCAGGTGTGCCCCCCAACCCTGTGTAGAAATGTAGAAATAGTCAGGTGTGCCCCCCATCCTACATAGCAATGTAATAACAGTCAGGTGTGCCCCCACCACTCCTGTGTAGAAATGTAGAAACAGTCAGGTGTCCCCCCCCCGCTATACAGAAATGTAGTAACAGTCAAAGCCAAATGATCAATGGATACCCTGCAGAGACAGCATGCTACCTGTCGGTGTACAACAAATGTCAGCACTGCAGCACAAACTACCTGGACACGATCCACACATTCAATACAGACAGCCATACTGGGCATGCTCACACACTTAAACACATGAAGGCCATGACTACAAACACCAGTGGAACAGACATATCTGGCAGTTGCAGTTGTTAGTGCGGACACTCATCAGTATGCACCACTCATGCCTTGCACACACAGGGAATAGGAATACAGACATATATGTCAGGACAACACACTATAATAAGCCAAAGGTAGATGTACATAGATGTGTGGAAGAGGGTGACTGTGACAAGGAGCCATCCAGATCTGTCCCACCCAGCACACAGCCAGAGGGCCCCAAACACATGAGGTGCAGATGTCACTCACTGCAGATATTAGCCACCGGTATCTGTCAGCATTACAGACTATGTGATGCACGTGTCAGCTGTGCAACATGACTGTACAAGGAAGTAGTCATCTAGCATCTGTATACACGTACCTGTGACATATGACCCCGTGTGTGCCTGCATTTGGTGTGTCAACCCCTAGATGAATGGGTTATGGCCCATGCACACACCGCCCTCCCCATAGCCCTACTATGACAAGCCTGCTGAGGTCATCCAATGTGAAATACACCTTTGGGGGAGTTGTACCCCAGTAATCTCTGTAGCCTGTCCTGTAACTGCATACTGCAGTAGTGTGATAAAGTACTTAGATAGGAGTTCTAACCCCAGACCTGGCAATTGTGAGTGTGCGTGTTTGTGTGGGTGTCTGTTTGTCTCTGACTGTGTAAAGAGCAATGCTTTTTGGGGTACTCACACTCCTTACAATTCATATACTCAACTTTGCCAAGGCTGCTGATGTCACCAACCTAGAAATACACCTCTGGGAAGGTTATAGCCTAGTAATCTCCGTAGCGCATCCTGTAACCGTATACTGCTGTAGTGTGATAAAGTGTTTAGATAGGAGCTCTAACGCCAGACTGAGTGTGTGTATTAGTGTCTGACTGTGTAGAGAACAATGCTTTTTAGGGTACTCGCACACCTTACAATGCTATAACTGTGTAGTGTTGTAGTGTAATAAACTAGTTAAGTAGGAGTTCTATCCCCAGACATTGTAAGTGTGAATGTCTGTGTGCGTTCCTTTGTCAGAGCAGGTAGCATTGTGTATGAGGCCATTCACAGGCACTACAGCCTCCATTGCCCAACTTTGGCATGTCTGATGATATCATCAACTGTGAAATACACCTTTGGGGTATAAATATCCCAGTAATCTTTGTGGTATGTGCTATAACTGCATAATGCTGTAGTGTGATAAAATAATTAGGTAGGTGTTCTAACCCCAGACATGGCAAGTGTGTGTGTGTGTCTGACTGTATAGACAGCAATGCTTTTTAGGGTACTCACAGTCCTTACAATTCATATACTCAACTTTGTCAAGGCTGCTGATGTCACCAACCTAGAAATACACCTCTGGGAAAGTTATAGCCCAGTACTCTCCGTAGTGCGTCCTGTAATCATGTACTGCTGTAGGGTGATAAAGTACTTAGACAGGAATTCTAACCCCAGATTTGGCAACTGTGAGTGTTTGTGTGCGTGTCTATGACTGTATAGAGAGCAATGCTTTTAAGGGTACTCACAGTCCTTACAATTCATATACTCAACTTTGTCAAGGCTGCTGATGCCACCAACCTAGAAATACACCTCTGGGAAAGTTATAGCCCAGTAATCTCCGTAGTGCATCCTATAATCATGTACTGCTGTAAGGTGATAAAGTACTTAGATAGGAATTCTAACCCCAGACTTGGCAACTGTGAGTGTTTGTGTGCATGTCTGTCTATGACTGTGCAGAGAGCAATGCTTTTTAGGGTACTCACACACCTTACAATTCACATACTCAACTTTGTGAAAGTTTGCGTGTGTGCCTTTGTCAAATTAGAGAGCAAGCAAATCCCCCTACACATCCACATCCCACCCGCACCCCCATTAGGGAAACCACCGTAAAAAATTTCTCCAAAGCCAACTTCACACTTCTTAAGACAGAAGTGGCAAACTTCATGACACCCATGCTGACGGATAACAGAGGTACGACTGCTGAATCCTATACAATTGCACTTTATAAGCAATTACACAAGTGCATGGATCATGCAATCCCTAACAGAACCAAGATGCTATCCTCCAAAAAAAGGAAGCCAATCTGGTGGTCCCCTGCCATAAACAAACTCTGCAACAGAAGAAATAAACTGTTGCAAAAAAGAGTAAAATCCCATGATTGGAGGAACTCCGTGGTCAGCCTCAGTAAGAAGCTGAGATTCCTCATAAAGTCCTCCAAAGCTAGTTACAAAAACAAAATCGCCGCTGATTCTAAAGACAACCACAAAGCATTCTATAGCTATGTCAAAAATCTCAATGGCAACACTCAGATCTGCTCTGCGTTACAGCACAATGGCACTAAATATACAGAACAAACTGATATTGCCAACATCCTGACAGATAGGTTCAGTGCTAACTTTACCCCTGTCTCAACCCCTAAAGGGCCCATCTCTGTACCGGAAGAATGCAAAGTTTCTGTAATCATGGCTGCACAGGTAAAAAACACACTCTCCAAAGCCAAGAACACAGCATCTATGGGACCTGACAACATTCCAGGCTGCGTTCTACATGAACTACTGAACAAACTGACACCCCACCTAAGTACCATGTTCAGTCATAGCCTCACCTCAGGCTTTGTGCCCACTGAATGGCGTATAGCTATAGTTATCCCACTCCACAAAGGGGGAGCCACCACGGACCCCGGGAAATACCGCCCCATTAGCCTGACAAGCCTGGTCTGCAAGGCTATGGAACATATCATGGAACTTATAAACAATGACATTGGTAATCTCCAAATTCTGGACCCTACCCAGTTCGGGTTTGTAAAAGGCAGATCATGTTTCCTAAACCTGATAGACTTCTTTGAAGTGATCACCAAAGCCCTAGATGAGGGTAAGGTGGTTCACACAGACTTTCTAGATCTCGTCAAGGCTTTTGACACCATCCCCCCTCTGGAATTATAGATAAACTCACTAAACTAGGTATAAATCCCTATGTCACAAGATGGGTTGCCAACTGGCCCACTGACAGAACCCACACTGTGACAGTAGCAGACTCTAAATCCAACTTCAGACCAGTGACAAGTGTAGTACCACAGGGTTCAGTCCTAGGTCCTCTCCTGTTTGGTATCTACTTCTCTGAAGTACAGGCTAACACAGAAGGTCTTTGGCTTACAAAGTTTGCAGATCGCTGCAAATTAGGAGCCATAATCAAAAGTCCTAATGATGTGGATATCCTACAAATGGGCCTCAATGAGACAGATGCCTAGTGTCAAAGCCATGGCCTCAAGCTCAATGCCAAAAAGTGCATTCTCATCCCTTTTGGTAAAAACTCTATACCCATGAACTACCACATAGGCCGCAGTCTACTTAACACCAAAAGTGTGATAAGAGACCTTGGGACACAGGTGGACAGTAGTCTCTCCTTTGATAATCACATCACCACAGTAGTCACTAAATCCTTCTACATGGCACACCTCATCACAAAAGGTTTCTCATCCAGGAAAAAAAGAGGTCATTGTTCCCCTATACTCATCACTCATTAGACCTATTATAGAGTACAACGGCCCTTTTGGTATGTACCTCACAAGACATCTACAACAACTGCAAAGGCCAAAGAAATACCTCACAAAGAGGATTACCAACCTCAAACAGATGCCCTATGCAGACCGTCTCAAAAAACTCCAGCTTTACTCTGTCGCATATCGCCTATTCAGAGGCGATCTCTGCCTAACATACAATGCTAAAGCCTAGAGCTGTTGGACATGCTCCACTTAAAGAAATCCCAATCCCTCTGAGCTACATGCTCAAGGGACCTAAACCTTGTCACCACAATAAACAGGACATGCTGGAGGGATAGATTCCTGTCCCAGAGACTTCCCATACTCTGGAACAAACTACCTATCTATGTCAAACAAAGCTCCTCATTAGCACCCTTCAAGAAAAATCTTGATGATTGGATGGGAGAACGTGAACAGGAAAATAATTTTTTGGGTGGCAAACGCCAGGGTACCGTTTGGCTAGGCTTATATAGGTCCTAGGGCCAATAGCCTAGTACCTATCTATGAACCTATGAAAACACTGGGAGATGACCCTTAGACATGCCTGGATAGGTGCGTATTTATTAAGTACTAAAAGCTGTTTTCCTCTAGACAAGTGAGGAAAGTTGAGTGTTGTAGTAATTTGTAGCTTATTTAGTGCTTACAATGAGTTCTGAACAAGTGCTGAGCTCAAAGAAACAGATTTGAGTGCTGAAACTAGAAAACTGGCTAGATCTAAGAAACAAAATTAAGCTAGAAGGCTTCCCTCCAACACAGAGAGGCTTGGGGGCACAGAAGCTTGCAAACAGTCCTGGATACTGCAAATCTGTATCTGGACAAGACGATTTACAGGAAAGGCAGGAAACAAGCTTAGAAATTTTTTTTTTGTAAAGTGAAAAGGGGAAAGGAGGAGCAGAAACTAACTGGGTTGGCCTTCTCAAATGTTCTCCCTGGATTAGGTAGAATGAGGTAATGACACTAGACTGGGAGGAGTATCCCAGATCAAATTTAAAGTAGGGGCGGGCAACTGCAAAGCCACCAAGTATAAAAACAGGATACCAATATGGAGGGAGGGTGGGAAAAAATCAGAACAAACAAACCCAACCAAATGCTTAACAATTGTAGAAAATTTCTAGTTAATACCTCACACACACTGAAACTAGCTGGCAAAGTACATACAGGCAATAAAAGTGCTATAAATAACTCAGAAATAAGCAAAAAAACAGGATACTTAATGTTATATATCACAGATTAGTTGGCTCAGAGCCCTTCCTCCAACTTCCTCCGATTAGCTCAGTGTGAAATGGCAGAAGCACTCACAAGTTAACTTCTTAAGTAACAAAGTTAAAACCTGAAACAACTTTAAAAAAAAGCTCGAAAGAAGCAATGAGGTGCTTACTCCAAGCCATAGTCCAGGCAACCCCAGTCAGCGAATGACCACAAACAATTCACTCTCACTGAAATGCTATACTGGCTTTGGCTAAGCTATGATGGCCTGGAACATGTGCTCAGACACACAGCCTCTACTAACAAACAACTAGGCCCAAAACACAAGCCTGAATATGAACAATGCTACACTACCAACACTACTTAGGTAGAAAAAATGCAGAAATGTTTAAACATATAAAGGATCAAGGAGACTCTATTGAATATTTTTAACTGCAAACAAGTTATATGATACACTGCTTGGCAGGAAATTGGAACAAACAAACCCAACCAGATGCTTAACAATTGTAGAAAATTTCTAGTTAACACAGTGAAACTAGCTAGCAAAGTATATGCAAACAATAAAAGTGCTATAATAACTCAGAAATAAGCAAAAAAACAGGATACTTAATGTTACACATCACAGATTAGTTGGCTCAGAGCCCTTCCTCCAACTTCCTCCAAATAGCTCAGTGTGAAATGGCAGAAGCACTCACAAGTTAACTTCTTAAGTAACAAAGTTGAAACCTGAAACAACTTTAAAACAAAGCTTGAAAGAACCAATGAGGTGCTTACTCCAAGCCATAGTCCAGGCAACCCTAGTCAGCTAATGACCACAAACAATTCACTCTCACTGAAATGCTATACTGGCTTTGGCTAAGCTATGATGGCCTGGAACCTGTGCTCAGACACACAGCCTCTACTAACAAGCAACTAGGCCCAAAACACAAGCCTGAATATGGACAATGCTACACTACCAACACTACTTAGGTAGAAAAAAACTGCAGAAATGTTTAAACAGATAAAGGAAAAAGAAGTCTCTAGAGAATGCTTTTAATTGCAAACAAGTTATATGATACACTGCTTAGCAGGAAATCGGAACAAACAACCCCAACCAGATGCTTAACAATTGTAGAAAATTTCGAGTTAATATCTCACACACAGTGAAACTAGCTAGAAAAGTATAGGCAGACAATAAAAGTGTTATAAATAACTTGCTATAAATAACTCAGAAATAAGCATAAAACAGGATACTTAATGTTATATATCACAGATTAGTTGGCTCAGAGCCCTTCCTCCGACTTCCTCCAATTAGCTCAGTGTGAAATGGCAGAAACACTCACAAGTTAACTTATTAAGTAACAAAGTTGAAACCTGAAACAATAAAAAAAAAAGCATAACCAATGAGGTGCTTACTCCAAGCCATAGTCCAGGCAACCCCAGTCAGCCAATGACCACAAACAATTCACTCTCACTGAAATGCTATGCTGTCTTTGGCTAAGCTATGATTGCCTGGAACATGTGCTCAGACACACAGCCTCTACTAACAAACAACTAGGCCCAAAACACAAGCCTGAATATGGACAATGCTACACTACCAACACTACTTAGGTAGAAAAAAAACAGCAGAAATGTTTAAACAGATAAAGGATCAAGGAGACTCTAGAGAATGCTTTTAACTGCAAACAAGTTATATGATACACTGCTTAGCAGGAAATCAGAACAAACAAACCCAACCAGATGCTTAACAATTGTAGAAAAGTTCTAGTTAAAACCTCACACTCAGTGAAACTAGCTAGAAAAGTATAGGCAGACAATAAAAGTGCTATAAATAACTTGCTATAAATAACTCAGAAATAAGCAAAAAACAGGATACTTAATGTTATATATCACAGATTAGTTGGCTCAGAGCCTTTCCTCTGATTTCTTCCGATTAGTTCAGTGTGAAAATAAATTTCAAAAGGTACGTTTCTAAGAAATCTTTCAACAATTTCAAAAGGTATGTTTCTAAGAAATCTTTCAACAATTTGGCTGAAGCTGTAATTCTTCTTTTATTATGAAAGGTTAATTCTTTGTTGTCTAAAATACAATTAAATCGCCCGCTATTATTATATATCCCTTAGAAAGTTGCACGATATGATCAAGATGTGGTTTTACTGTATTGATACCTATTCCTGAAATCCAATATAGTTTTATTAAGGTATAGATTTTCCCCCAGATTCACTAATCCTCCATGCAGGGCTACTCTAGTCCTGCATGGAAGTGCCAGTTTAAGAGGAGGATGGCAGCGTGCCATGCATATTAAGGAAGGCGCACTGCCTGAACACCTAATGCTACATGGAGCATGGAAGAGTGCAGGGGGCATGGCTGAGAGCAGAGTTCTCAAAATAAATATGCTCCTGCAAAGTAGAACAGAAGAATGTGTACATAAAAGAGCGAGACCGCACATAAGTGTCGGCATATCCCCACCAACAGTCCCCATGTGTTCAACAGCAACAGTACACTGAAAAAAAAAAACACGGAGAAACCCTTGTAGCAATGTTTTTAAAACTGTGATTACAGCTAACCTTAGGTGCACGGGTCTGCCCATCGCGTAGCTATGGATAAAGCAGCATGAAAGGTTGAAGAGGATAACAAGGAAAATACAGCAAATGAAGCAACACAGCAATAGTGCAGTGGTCAGAGCATCCGCCTAAAGAGGAGGCATTCCCGGCTCGAGTCCCACTGCACCACATACCATTTTCCAAGTATAATCTATATACAAACAATTATGTACATTTTATTGCTGTAGAACCTACCAAATAACAATTAAATGTGAACTGGAGTACTACATGAAATGCACATGTGAACAGTCAGTACCAGAATGAATAACTCAGCAATAAGCAGCCGTAAATACAGATATGGGATGACATGCTTGACAGGCCTCGTTGCTTCACAAGAGACGGCTTGTCATCTCTAGGCTTCCGAATACTGGCCAGGGATCTTGCTGCCCCTATAGTGCCTTTTTTAGGCAAGGCTCAAAAGTCAAACCCACCTCTGTAAACAGCACAAATAAAAAAATGAGGGTTATGCTGCTCAACGCCAGGAGTTTAAATCTCAAAATGCATGCGCTCGAAGCACTCCTCAGTATGGACAATGTCGACATCTGTGCAGTAACTGAAACCTGGTTCAGGGCTCCACAGAGCACCCCAGCACTACCAGGCTACAACTCATACCACACATTTCGGCCATAGAACATGGACCGAAACACAAAAGGAGGGGATGTACCCATATTCATCAAGGATACCTACACCTCCAGGTTAGTGGCACAGCATGATACCTCCGAGATCATCCATGTGCAACTAACATCAGGCAAATCTGCAATGCAAATTGTGGCCTGCTACAGATCACCCTCCATGACCCAAGACCACCACTCTGCCTTTCTGGAGACACTGGAAAACATGAAGGTCCTACCGAACACCCTGATATTGAGCGATTTCAACTACCCTACTGTTAACTGGGAAAACTACTCAAGTATAAACTCCCAGGTCCAGCGCTTCCTGGAATTTATCAACTCAAATGCCCTGGATCAGCTGGTAAACTCCCCTACCAGAAGTGAAAACATATTAGACCTGGTCCTCACCAACATGGGCGAAAGGTGTTCCACACCAGAGGTCAATCCATTACTGGTTAGATCAGACCATAAACTAATCACTCTGGATGTCCACACCCCACCACCACCCCCAACTAAGGAAACCACAGTAAAAAACTTTTCTAAAGCAAACTTCACCTTACTTAAGACAGAGGTGGTAAGTTTCACATCCCCCACGCTAAAGGATAACACTGCCCAAGATGCAGAACCTTTATAAATGCACTCTATGAGCACCTACAAGGATGCATGGATCATGCCATCTCTAGCAAAACCAAGAATCACTTCCCTAAGAGAAGTAAACCAGTCTGGTGGACCCTTGCCATAAACAGGCTATACAATAGAAGGAGGAAATTAGTTCAGAAAAAAAGCAAATCCCAAGAAGTAAAGACATCCCTCATCAGTATCAGTAAGAAACTAAGGTCCCTCATAAAATCCTCTGAGACTAACTTCAAAAGAAAAATAGCCAAGTATTCAAAAGATAACCACAAAGCCTTCTTTAGCTATGTCAAGAATCTAAGTGGCAACTCGCAGATATGCCCTGAGCTAGTGCAAAATAGCATAAAATATACTGAACCTACTGATATTGCCAACATCCTGGCAGATAGATTCAGTGCAAACTTTACCCCCCTCTCACCCCAAAAGGGCCCACAACAATACTGGAAAAGTGTAGTGTCCCGGAAATCACAGACGCACAGGTGAAAACAGCCCTTTCAAAAGCCGAAAGCACAGCGTCAATGGGGCCAGATGGTGTCCCAGGCTGCGTCTTGCATGAACTACAGAACAAACTAACCCCCCACCTAACACACTGTTCAACCTCAGCCTCTCCAGAGGCTACGTGCCCACAGAATGGCACACAGCAACGGTTATTCCACTCCACAAAGGAGGGGCCACAACTGACCCTGGTAACTATCGCCCCATAAGCCTGACTAGCCTGGTCTACAAGGCTATGGAGCGCATCATCATGGAACTCATTAACAAAGACATTGGGAACCTCCAAACACTTGACCCAACCCAGTTCGGCTTTGTTAAGGACAGATCATGCCTACTAAACCTGGTTGACTTCTTTGAGACAGTCACCAAGGCCATAGATGAGGGGAAGGTAGTTCACACAGCCTACCTTGACCTCGCCAAGGCTTTTGACACCATTCCCCATTCGAGAATTATAGAAAAACTCACCAGCCTGAACATAAACCCCTATGTCACGAGATGAGTTATCAACTGGCTTACAGACAGAACTCACACGGTAAGAATAGCGGGCTCCAGGTCCGACTCTAAACCAGTCACAAGTGGTGTCCCACAAGGCTCGGTCCTGGGACCCCTACTGTTCAGCATATACTTTTCAGAAGCACAGGCAAACACAGGAAGACTATGGCTAACCAAGTTCACTGATGACTGCAAACTGGGAGCCATAATTGACTCACCGGCTGACACAGACATTCGCCAAATGGGACTTACTGAGATGGACACCTGGTGTCAAAGTCATGGTCTCAAGCTAAATGCCAAAAAATGCATAGTCATCCCGTTTGGGACAAACAAAACACCCATGAATTACCACATAGGTGGCAGCCCCCTTAATACTGAAGAGGTAATAAGAGATTGGGGACCCAGGCAGATAGTAATTTCTCCTTTGACAATCATATTGCCAAAGTAGTTAGGAAATCCTTCTATGTAGCCCATCTAATTACTAAAGGGTTCGCATCTAGAAATAAAGAGGTTATAGTGCCCCTCTACTCATCACTCATCAGACCCATCATAGAGTACAATGCCCCATTTGGGATATACCTCACAAGACACTTCCAACAGCTGGAAAGACCAAAAAAGTACCTCACCAAGAGGATCACTGGTCTCAATCATATGTCCTATGCAGCCCGACTGAAAAAACTCCAGCTGTACTCAGTGGCATATCGCTTACTCAGAGGTAATCTCTGCCTGATTTACAAAGCCATGTCCAACTCAGAACTGATGGACATGCTCCACCTAAAGAAATCCAAGTTACTGCGAGCCACTCGCTCTAGTGAGCTAAATCTCGCCACAACAATAAATAGAACATGCTGGAGGGATAGATTCCTGTCACAGAGACTCCCCATGCTTTGGGACAAAATTCCTAACTACATTAGGCAGAGCCCCCTCACTAACACTCTTCAAGAGAAACCTTGACGAGTGGATGGGTAACAGAAAATACACCCCTGGGATCACTTCATTGGCTCTTCTTGACAGAGGCTCAGTTAATTAATCAATGGGGTGGCTAAAGTTGACACACTCTGGCTAGGCTTATAAATGCCCTGGGGTAGATAGCCTAGTATCTACCTATGAAGTAGAAGTAAGCAAATGTAAGCAATAGTAAGCGTGTGCAAGTGCATATGGGCGGGGTGAAGCACCGCCGACACAGGTCAAGCAAAGGAGACGCTAACTGCATGTAACACACTGTGACTGGAAGTCAGCAGTGCTAACCTCTGCACAAACCCGCTCACAACCGCTTGAAAAGTGCCTTAAGCACACCGTGTCAAATGGCTGGAGTCACGAGTGGGTCTGTGTATATTAACGGAGTCAGTTGTTGGTATCACAAAGCATAAGTGGCAAACAAGGTTGGCCGGTATGCACACGAAACACAGTACCCAGCAATACCAGTCAACATTACCGGATATGTAGCTAAAGAATTACAGGTATATGTGTCTGTATGAATACCCATAACTATATAGATATATACCTCCCCTCTCTGTAGTACAAATGTATACATACAAAGATAGACATATAAATAAATACCCACAAATACAGATATACATATGCAGACACCCATACATCCACATGTCATTAGATATATATACAGCAATAAATATATATATATATATATATATATATATATATATATATATATATATACATATATATAAATATACAGACATATATATGTGTGTGCGTAGATATACACAGATATATACCTATGATAAGATACAGCACCCAAGAATGACATATGTTCACAGGGTATGCCGATGGAGGTGAGGGGCCCAAGCAAGAAACGTGTAACACATAGCATAACCCCCCCCCCAGCCGGACAGAGGAAACATACAAACAAACCCACAAACAATGTAAATAGTACACTGCTCCACAGACCACAGGCAGGCTACAACCGGGGGGCACAGTAGACCCATGAAATCTAATCTTGGAACAAAGGCAGGAGCGCCCCTTGCAGGACACCCCAAAAATTGTGATATTATGGGAGGAAGCCCATGCGATGACCTATCAAGGCGGGGTGTGAACATATACAGAATACAAGGGTGGGAAAGCCTGATGACCCATGGGTTGAGACAATGTACGAGATGGGTCCCGTGAAGTTGAGGGTGGGCAGTGTGTAGTGGCATGTTTAGACCTGACCAGCACCCAGAGTAAGGATGAGTGCTGCAGAGGAGGTGCGGGTGGGGGAACTATGGGTTGCTAATTATGGGTCTAGGTGTGTAGGTGTTTGCTGGAGTGGGTCCATATGGACAGCCCCAGGGATGTAAGCAATAGTGTTCATTGGGCAAAGGCACCGCCCAACAGGCAGCCACACCAGCTATGAGTCCCACTGCAGCAAAGTCTATTTCACGTGGCAAAGAATGGAATAACCAGATGTAGATGTATATATGTTGAGGTATGTGTGTGTATATCTACCCATAGCTACTTGGAGATATCCCTCTCCCTCTCCGTAGTACAAATGTATACATACAGAGAGAGAATACATATAAATACCCACATATAGATATATACATATGCAGACACCCATACATCCATATGTCGTTAGACACATATCTAAATATATATATATATATATATATATATATATATATATATATATATATATATATATATATATATATATATACATACATATACAGATATATAGATATATGTATATAATTATGTAGATATATATATATATATATATATATGTGTGTGTGTGTAACTATACACATATATATATAGCTAGGATATGATACAGCAGTTACGAATTACATATGTTCACAGGCCGTGCCAATGGCGGTGAGGGGTCCAATCAACAAACGTGTAACACGTAGCATCAACCCCAGCTAGACCGGTGAAACATACAAACACACAATACAAGTAAACACTCCACTGCTTCCCAGACTACAGGCAGGATACTCCCAGTGATAGCGACCCGCCAAGTTAAATCTTTAATCAAAGACATGAATGTCCTTTGTGGGACACCCAAAAATTCAGTGATATTCGGGTTTCCAGCCATTACACCGATGTCCAATGGCAGACCACGCATGTACCTGGTCTACAAGGTAGGGGAAGCCTGATGATTCATGGGGCGAGACAACATACGTGATGGGTCCTGAGAAGTGGGGAGTGGGTAGTGTGTACTGGTGTGGCCAGGCCCGACCTGCACCTGGAGTAAGGAAGTGTACCAACGTGGCTGTGCAGTATGGGAACTATGGGTATGTAATTATGGGCCTAGCTGTGCAGGTGTTGGCTGGAGTGGTTCTATGTGGACCACACCAGAGATGTAAGCAATAGTGCACATTGGGCAGAGCCAAAGCCCAACAAGCAGCCACGCCTAGTACGAGTCTCACTGCAGCAAAGTTAAGTTTACATGGCAAAGGACGGTTTAACCAGATGTGTTGTTGTAAACTCACTAAATTACACCAAAGAACACTTGGTTGCAACACTCCACTGTAGGCATGTAAGCCAGACTAATTGGCATCACAAGGTAGTACTGCTGTCCAAACCTCACAACTGTCCCTGCTATACACTCCGATATTAGGTCTGTCCCTCTCAATCCTCGTGAAAACTGGTGAGTGCTGAAGAAAAGGTGGTGAATTGCCCTTAATAAATAATGATAGTAATACAAAGTTATAGACGTTTCACATCAGAAATCCTATATAAATCCACATTCCCTTATTCTGCAAATGTTTCAGGTTAATACTACAAATATATAGAAAATGTCCCTGATTGTCCCTGATTATGTGAGGAGTTGTCTCTGATTCTGTTGAGGTTTCCTCCGATCAGTTAAGAGCTATGTTGCTGTCCTCACCCCCACCCAGGGGTGTGATTGTCCAGACCTTTCCCCAAATGCAGGATATATACACAGCTGTTGCTGTAAAAGAGATGCCCAGCTGTAGACCTTTCCTTCAGCTGTCCTGCACATCTCTGGACATGTCCCCTACTATAAGCCCATCTGTGTGGCCCAGTAACACCACATACCTATCGACCCCTGTTGCGTTCATAGTAATGTCCACAGTCACAAGTAGGTGACACCCTCCACACAACTATATTGGCAGAATCTGGAACCCCCAACCCAGGTGTATTACCACAGCTGTTCCAGACTACACATGTAAAAACACATGAAGGGAAAACCCAAGGACACTTCACATGGCGAAGTCCACCACCACCCAACACTCCAGACCCCTACACCAACTACTGACACTGACACCTCCTGTCCTGACTCGCATACATATCCCAACACCCCGCGAACCTGCACTACCGCACCCCTACCAATCAGTCGAACGGCATACTACACAGTGAAAATGACCACCCCCCCACCTTCCCGCCTACACCTCCACTATTCACATCTACTCTACAACACAGGTATGGCATATGTAAACCAACCCCAAATTCCTGAGTGTAGCCTAACCAGAAATGCTAAACCGGAATTCCACTTAACCTTACACTGACCTTCATGAGCAGTCATATCTGACATGTACACCTGACTTAAGCATGTATAAAATCTGCATGTACATGAAGAAGAGCGAGGGTATGTGGCAGCCAGCGGGAGTACACCTGTGTGGGGGGCGCTACTCATATTAAGCAAAGTAGAAGCAAACAGGTTCAAGAAACTGTAACCGGAGGTTAGCATTGCTTACCGTCACACAACCCCAGGCAAACCTGCGTGTCCTGCCCAGCAACAAAATAAACTGCCTCTGCAAGGCTGGAACCAAGGACCCTGTACACTATAGTCACAGTAATCACCCACTAAACCATCATAGCAATACAGATGAATGAGGTATCAGCAAACTAATCCTCACCACAGGTAAATCAAAACAAAGATGTGAACTAAATATATGTACAGTGTGAGGTGGTTTACCTTGCTACATAACATAAGTATGTGAACTGGACTAGTTCAGTAAGCATAGATGTGAGGTGTTATTGTAATAAAGTGTAGAAGTCCCCAGGTCCCTATACAGTGTATGTACACATGAATCATGGATACCAGACACATAAAACCTATAATGAAGAATATATTACTGCCAGAAGGCAAATATAATGCAAATTAACTATTAAGCAATGCTAACCGCAGCACAGCTCAACTTAGTAAGAGTAAACAATGTGTAGGGGAGCCAATCCAATCTCCCTACTGGTATACCCCTATAAGCACTGCCAACCTTAGGTAAGCAGGTGTGCCTATAGCTTAGCCTCTTCAAACCTGGTCAGTCATGGGAAAGTGCGGGTAAATGACTGTATATAAACCACACAGGCAGGAATACGTTCCATAAGTGGTGGTAGCTTCCTACTGCAGGCAAAACGGCTGGTTTGAGTGAAGGCACTCAGATTGCAACGCTGGTGCATCCAGAAGTCTTAACTCATGGTATGGCTCCTGGTACAACACCATGAGGAGAGACCACTGCAGGGCTAGTACTAGGGCTCGCAGTATAAAACGGAGGCCTGGGAGAGTCTCGCCCGTGACCTCACCAGTGCCACAGGTATCCCCCGGGCTAATGAGCAGGTCAGGCATCACCATGCTGACCTGAAGCGGTGGAGGGGGGATGTAGTGGAACAGTGGATCCAGCAGTCTCGTCAGATGGCTAATGCCCCAGTACTGAGTAACTACCCAATTCCACTAAGTAGTTAAGAATTGACTAGCTTGTGAATACTATGGATAGGTATGGCTACATATCACTGTATACCTCCAACACCTACAGATGAGCGGGCTGTGAAACAGCAAGCCCATGATGCTAGGTTGCAAAGGCTGCATTGCAAGGCAGGTTAGTATTCCTCTGCATGTACTGTCATAACAAATACATATAAGAGCATTAGAAAGTGTCGTACCAGCAGGAATACATGTGTAATATTCTGTGAATAATGGTATAACTCCTGGAGTGCTTCCAAGTACTCTTCTGTCATATGTAGCTGAACTGTTGCGTACTATAAATAGTACTGCTGTATTAAGCAGTGTTACACATGCTGTGGTATGCAGACAAAATGTGTATGAAGGTCTGTATAACAATGTTGGAAGTGCCAAGAGGTCATTCATATTGTACAGGTGAGGGAGACACAGAAGACAGTAAAGAGCCTCACATCAGTTCCCTGATGGCACAGTGTACTGTGATGTTAACTCTAATTTTGTTGTCACACACAGCAGGGGTTTGAATCCCAGGAGTGCTAGTAAGCTGTATGCATAATTGTACCCCACAACTGTACGGACTTTGTTACAATGTTCAGATAGAAAGCTGTATGTATAATTACACCCAACAACTGTACAGAATTGGCTAGAGTGTTCAGATAGACAGTTGTATGCATAGTCATACCCCACAACTGTTCCAGTCTGTCCAGCATGTACAGATAAATGGCCCATATCACCAGCCTGGTACCCGGTCCCCTTGAAAAAGCAGTGTGAGGAACCCAGAAATGTAGACAGCTTTTAATAACATACAACAGCAAGTCAAATGTGTACATAGTCATAGAATGTGTAGGAAAGACTAAACTGTCACTGTAGCACCTCACCCAAAGTGTATGACAGCAATAGACACTATATGTTGCATCAAAATTGGTTGGGAGGGTGGTCTAATGGTTAAGGTGTTTGCCTTACAAACACAAGGTGCAGGGTTTGAGTCTCACAAGAGATAATTGGCTAGGCTTAAAATGCCTCGCAAGGGCAGTTAGCTTAGTACTAATCTATGAACCTATGAATCTATGAACACCTGCATCTTGTCATGGCTGTATGTAAGAAACAGGTCACATATATAATAATCTATAAACATACCATTGTACAATATAAGGCCATTGGGTAGTCTAATAATACTTGTG
This sequence comes from Protopterus annectens, assembly GCF_019279795.1. Classification (NCBI taxonomy): domain Eukaryota; kingdom Metazoa; phylum Chordata; order Ceratodontiformes; family Protopteridae; genus Protopterus; species Protopterus annectens. The sequence continues at coordinate 261,291,892 of NC_056730.1, forward strand.
AGGGAAATATCACTGCAGTGACTAGGAATGTCGTGAAACTACAAGGATATGTCAGTTGTTAATTGAACACTCTCTCACCCCTACCATATGTGTGAAATAGCCCAATGATTCTCCTCAACTGGTATGTGTACACTTCAAACATTTGTTGGGACATATGTCCTAATGGGTTATACATATTCACATTTGTTGAAATGCATGTGCCATGTTATAATACACCCATAATGGTGGCCTGTTGCCATCAATGACACCTGCATGCTCTAGTAATGGCCACTGCTTGCTCTGCAACTGTGTTAAATTTGGCATGTCGGATTAATGGGAATACCTATGTATGCTGTTATACCTGATCCTGAATGCTGTAGACCGTTACTAAATGATTTCTACCATAAACCGGTGACAATACAGCTCGTATGGGAAGGCCAGTCCCAGCCGACCCACCTATCCCACCCCAGCTGGCCATGGTACCAGGCACCAGCACCTCTGGGGCCTAGCCTGGGACCTCCGCCTCTGTGGGTGCTGCGCCACCTTTGGGAGGAACTGCTGCAGGGGATGGGGATCACCCCCCCTCGGAACGGGCACGGAGGGGAACCTGCCACCAGTCAACAGGTCCGGGCCATGGTGCATAGGGAGCATGATCTGGAGTATCAAGACCGGCTATGCCAGCTTGAGGGCAGAGTGGCACTATTAGAGGATGAGCCTGCCCCTCCTACATAGCCTCCAGCACAGCCACCTTCGATGCCGGGAAGGTGCAGTGGTGACTGGCCATGGGTGGGGACATCAGTCCCACTGTTTCCAGTTGGAGGCTCATGGGCTTGTGACTTCCACACACCCCTCCCCGTACAAGGTGTTTACCCCCCAAGTGTCATATACTGGCCCTGTATGCATCTTGTGTGTCTTGTCTATTAACCTACCCAACCTCCCTCCCCAAATATACCTACTACCCCTCCATAACATCCCACTCTCATCTGAAAAATAAGACAAGGGCAATCTGTTCCCACGATCAAATCACGGCCCAAACATAGCTGTCAGTCTTGCACACGTGTCCACTGGACACACGTAATCTGGTCAATTTGGCATCGCAATGAATATATGCTGTCCTCACCCCTCCCCCAGGGGTTTGAGGGTCCAAATGTACCTGCAAATATAGTGTATATGCACAGCTGTTGCTCTAGAAGAAATGGGCAGCTATGGGCCTTTCCCATACCCTTCCTACACATGCCTAGCTATTGTCCCTACTGTCATTCCCTCTTTGTGCCCCGTTTGTCACCACTTTCCTATCAACCCCTTTTGCTTTTATGTCAAATAAATTAGCGCGGGGGTAAGCAGCAGTAAGCGTGTTTGCACGGGATTGTGCAGGGGTAAGCTATGTCTACACAGGTTGAGAAATCAGAAGCTAACTGACTGTATGAAAACATAAGCTGAGGTTAACAGTGTTTACCATTGCGCAGACCTACGCACACCCGCTGACAACTGCATAAAAGTGCCTTAATGCCTCTGTAGCCAACATCCCTTGTTCTGCCCAGCAACAAATTGTAATGCCACTTCAAGGCTCGACCCTAGGGCCCTGCACTCCATACACAAAGTGATCTACCACTAAACCATGGCAGATATAGATAGCCTCATGTTTTCACAAACGTATCATTCAGCACAAGCAGGCAACAGTGCAGGAAATGTACTAATATCATACCACACAACCACTAAATGCAAGAATTCTGGACAAAGTGTGCCAAAATGTAGGTACAAGTAGGGATATATGGCAAATACTGCTCTAAGACACCAAATATGTTGCTAGTCACACAGTGTATATGTATTAGAACAAATATCTTGATGGAGATAAAGTCTGAAACACAAAAGTGTTGGCACGAGTTACTGACTACAGTCCTGTGATCATCCATGTCAATTGCCAACAGAATGAGGTACAGGCCAAAAATGTGATCCGAACATGCATGGAAATATGGACAGATATATATCTGGAAATGTAGACAGACAGCAATATGTATATATAGACTTAATTCTATTTTGACAGTTGTTCTCTTTCTACAAAATGTGTTTGCATCCATCCTTGACCTTTGACACACTTGTAAGTCACCATTTGTACAGTTATATGAATATTCATGTCTCCTACATGCATATTTAGTGTGCACACTGTATATTTGTTCAATGGTAAGCTAATACAAGGGAGTTTTTATTTAATATTCATGCCCCTGTCATTCATATGTATGTTCATGGTTATTGTGTTAAGATGATTGGCACAGTTTAAATATTGTCTGGTTGTACTATTGGTTACTGTACTAATAAGTTATAAGTAGTTCATTGGCTTTTTGTTTACATGTGACTCTAGTTACATATAATGTAAGTATTGTTGACTATAGGTTATTCTGATGAAGCTCTTCCACCTGAATAAGAGCAAAAGCTTAATCATCTATTCAGTGTCTGAGTTTTTATTTCCTTTCTATTAGCTCAATGTTAATTACTACACCTAAAAGAAGTTTGAATTTATATAATTAAGATTCTTCTAGTGCACTGTGTATATATATATATATATATATATATATATATATATATATATATATATATATATATATATATATATATACACATATAAAGATATCTATAGATGTATATAAATATAGATACAGATAGAACTGTGCATAGCATTTCTACATTGGAACAAACACCTGAACCACTCACTACAACATAACAGAGCATAGGGTGGGGGCTCAAATGAGGGATACCTGGTAATTAGTGGTCTGTTACCCCCCGCCCAAAACCCCTAACGGATATGCCGTGCAATCCAATACCCAGCACATGCATATTTTGGCTACAGGACCCTATATGACACAGCCACAATGCTTTCACAGTAAGCCAATTCACCTGTACATGTCAGGGCGATATCTGTAACATAACATGCCGAAAAGTCAGTCTAATGTAGGGAATGTACAATGTGGAAGGGGTACACATCACAATGGTTCAGATATGCACATACATCTCTACATTGACAAATATATTCAGGTATATACAAATATATGTCTATATATATCTATAATATATATTTTGGGATATATATATATATATATATATATATATATATATATATATATATATATATATTTATATAGATAGATATATAGATATATAGACCATTACTATTGTATACGTAGAAGCGAAATATATAATGCTATTGCCAAACATGTTCTCAATACCAACTCCACACATATTTTCCTCTTTCAGATCCTACATATAGTTCATGATAACCCCAGGTTGGGGGATGTAGTTAATTTGACGGAAGCTGCGGAAGTTAGATGGATTTTAAGATTGGGGGCACATCGTGGAAGTGGCTTAAATGAAACTGTTCCCCTTAAGCCTATCTTGAATGGTAGACCACTTAGGTAATATGTTTTTAATTTAACGTGAACAGTTTCATTCAGTTTATTCTGTATGATTAATTAGGCAATATGTCTTTTAAATTTTGTGGAGGTGCAATATATTTATTTTATTTTAGGAGGTTATTTAATATTTTTTATATAATTGTTTGCACATCATGCTTTTATAGTAATTGTTGATTTATAATACTTAATTGCTAATTAATTAATTTGTTTTCTTGATGTTAGTGCTATAAATGGTTGCTGCTTTCAAAAGATTTTTACGTCTGAGGAAGCGGACAGGGAGTCCGTGAAAGCGCTTACGTCTATTTTGTTTTGCCTTGTTTTATTAATAAATTTTTACGTGCAAGTTGGTTAGTTTATATTAGTTTTTTTACATCGTTTCAAGTTGCTGACAGACTGCTGTTTGGATTTCTACTTATCTTTTGGGACTTGTGGTTTTGTTTCATATATATATATATATATATATATATATATATATATATATATATATATACATACATATATAGGTACATATACATATTCACAGACAATAGGTATTAATAGCCATACATATGTAGGAGTAGTATAGAAGTACTGGGTGCAAAGTATATCGCTCAGCCACAAGCCCTGTAACTAATACCTGTGACATGTGCAGTGTGGCAACCTGTCCCACAAATGAGAAAACTTACATCAAACATATACCCACTCACAGTTCAAAGGACATGACACGACACACAGGTATGCATACACAGACAACCTTTATTTGTGTACTATACAATAATGTATGCCATTACTTACAGCACATGAAGTCCGACATATGTAATCAGTGATGAATGCAAGGCCCACACAAAACAGTAGATGCAAGCAATGTGGATATATAACATACTATGCTGTCCAGGCCTAGGCCTTCAATCAGTACAACAGAAGGCAAAGGATTTGCCTTCAAGATAGGTAACAATCAACAATTACTGATGTATTCCAGCAGCCTCCAATTACACCCTGTAGTCAAGCCCTAGGGGGGAATGTAATAGTTATGGTAATGTCAATGTATCGGTCACATGTATGGACCCTGACCAATATATTTAGTGGAAGTACACAATATGACTGGGATGTACTGATAGCATACAACAGACAGACTGCCAGTGATATATGTAGGGCAAGACCTGTGTAGTGCACAGACCAAACCAACCACACAATCCACTGGCCATCATGTGGATAGGCCCACAGTTGAGAGCTCTGCAGACAGACTGCATTCCATCCCAAACAACTATGTACAAACAAACACTGCAAGACCAGCAATATACAATGCACATATAAACACTACTCATTTTGTCTGCAGGTCTGGAACCCCATACGAATGCGTAATTGGCATCAGCAATTCCTGCTGTAAGAGGTATGGCAAACTACTGTCATTAACACTGCTGCCAACATACAGGAAGGTTGTCCTCCATACTGGAAAGGTTAAGGGACAACTCACACATGAGTCAGTATTTTATAGTACTGGGTTGCCATGACAGTGGCTATCTGAAGTACTACACAGCAGGCTGCATGCAGTTAGCAACTGTTGCACACTGATTGGTGCAGAGCCAATCACCTGATCATGTGCATCACTTACAAAAGCCATGCTGCAATCCACTCAAACCAGCTGAATCACTCTAGTGGAGAGAGAGACATACAGAGACAGAGAAAAATACACACACAGTGAAAAGAAGTATAAAACATAAAATGTAAACAACAGGCAGTCACAGCTGTCAGGAAAAAAAATGACAGGTAAGTAAAACGTATATGTATGTAATTGAAAGTAGTATGTGGTATAGAATAATAGGAAATATGATGTGGAATGTTGATATGAGCCATCTGTAGTTGTCCCTGTAATGAAGTTCTGCTGAACAACTGCTCTGGACAATACTGTCTGTCCCTGTAGGCAGTGGGACATACCCGCCAACTGTTTCAGATCAGCAAGGAATGACAAAGAAGTAAGCCATAATATGTGTGTTTGGTATGTTAGTGTGGACAATAGCTGGAAGTACTGCCGTCATGATAGACACATAGGTGTCAGTGCACACCACACCCAGGATAGTCATGTTAATGTCTAATACAGCATGCAAAAATGCCATAGGTATATAACAGGCTTACCAGCAATCTCTCACCACATATACCACCCTAATGTTAGTCTGTGTTCATATGTGACACCTGGTTGTGTTAAGGCAGAACAGTGCAGTTGTGAATGAAAGACAGTTACAAAATGTGGACCAAATGTCTGTATGCACCCCACATAGAGATAATTATCTGTGTGATATATAATTAGACAGGTATGGCTACAGATATACAGACAGTCATATAGATGTAGGTATATAAACACCCACAAGATACAGCACAGAGCATGGCACAAACACATAGCACAAAGCTTGGTACAATACAACGTATGTCCCAATGGTAGATAAGCAGCTGATATACCAATTGCATTCTATGAATTGTTTTTTGTAGCTGATATGATGGGGGGAAACACAGATGTGTATTAAGAACTATGGTAACCCTGCTGTATGGTTGCACAGACCTGTTTCCATCTTTATGTCTTGCAGGGAGGATGCCCCATATCCGTCTTCAGGGCTACAGTACTGCAGAGACCGAGGTGATAGCATCACATTTGGTGCAGCACTATGACCAGCTGTTTGGACGGACAGCCCAAGACCAGCAGTGGAGGACTGCCCTGTAGAACTAACTAGTCCACAGGGTCAATGATGTTGGACTGCGTAACCGCAGCTATGAGCAGGTCCGGCATCATTGCAGCGACCTGCTTTGCCATATATGTTGGCGTGCTGCTGCTGTACGGGGAGACCACCTCATAATGGTGGGGGACAAGCCATCCATCCACCACTCATCTGTGTGGAGGAGCTACTCAGGAGCCTTGTGGCACCTGCCCACCTGCAGCACCAACAACTGGCAGGGTGCATTGTGGAGGTGGGTGCAACTGACACTTGCCTGAGGAGCGTTCAGGTAAGGCCCCAGGGCACATCAGTACACCACTCGTGTGTATGCATCTGCATGTGTACAGGTACATCATGCAAATCTGCGATGTCATATACATAGTCTTTTGCTGTGTAGTAGTAGTAATAAACAGATGTGCATAAGCTGTAGTATTGTGGACCCCTACTGTAGATGTAACATAATGCTACACTCACCCTTTATGAATGCCACAGCTGTGGCCACTGACAACAACATTCTCACACTCTTATGTAGGTCCCTTCAGGATACCACCACAGCAGCTACCTGTAGCTGGTGAGTATAGTTCATGTTCATGTATGACAAGACATTGTGCATGTAATTGCTATGGGATATTCCATGCACACATCTAACACACCTGCCCATACTGCATGCTGTACATGTTCACATTTTATTGTTGTGAAATGCACTGTATTGGAAGGGTACAAGAGACACATGCAAGATACCTAACATCCTGTCATTGTGCAATGTGTCCACAGGGCAGGAGAGTATGGCAGGACACATGACCTACAGTATGGACATGTGTGAAACACCACCCTCATGACTGTAATTGCACACAATCAGGTTATGTAAATGTGGCAGATGTAACCCTGACCCCACAGTAATACTGACAGCAATGTGTGCACTCCAAGGGATGTGCACATGAGTAGACCTTGCAGCCATGCAGAGTTCTGGGACATGTGTAGGGTACCCCCCACAGCCATGGTAAGGTCTGGTGCATGTCAGTGTAATAGTCCTGTACTTGTCATACATGCACTGCTGAGGTTGTGATCTTTAAAGCAGACATCAGGCATTCACAAAATATATCCGTTCACATATCATCCCAGGTATGAGGTGGTGTAACACACAGGGGCTGTGAGCATTGGAGCTTACATAACAGATACAGTACTACATAAGCAGCAATGGTTTGTACACCTGTGTGGTATGGTGCACAGTACAAGTCAGGGTGCAGAACAGGTTGACAGTAACACTTCGTACATGGGTGCAGTGTTGACAAGGGGAAGGGCCATCACTTATCAACACAGTCCATGCATCACACACATGTATACTGCCGCTGTGATGAGGTCACTTTAGTTGCACTGCATGCTGTTGAGCATCAGATGTAATGCATGCTAACAGAAGGGTAATGGGAGGACTGTGTGTACAAAAGGTGTGCAACCCCACACGTAGGTGTGTGTGTGTAAGTGCAATCTGGTGGAGTGTGGTCGATGCATGTCTGATGTGTGTGTAGATATGTGTCTGTTTGTGTGGGTGTCCATGTATGCACAGGTGATAGTGGGATTGATCACATGGCAGTACTTCACCTTGGGTTTGTGCTGTAGATGTAGTGACACATGAGACACCAGGACACCCTGTCCGATATGTGAACACAGGACAGCTGATAGCATAACAAGGGCTGTAGCACAGAACATGCATTGGGAGGGAAAGTACATACCAGGTATACACATCATAATGCCAGTAGCAGATGGATAACCTGCTACCCACGTATGCAGCACTACTAATGCAAGGGGAAATTACCAGACCACATCAGTGAGTGTATCCAGGTATTACTGTTGTCCTCATGATGGGTTGATTGTGCAGCAGATGGGGCATGGACTGATCAAGACTGTAGTATGGGGCTCCAGTGTGTGAAATATGTAGTGAATGTAGCAGCCCCAACCATTTAGGAGCCATTTACACCACCATGACTGGACATACCCAGGGTATTACTGGATGACAGCAGTGAGGCCATGTACTACCTACTCCACCAAAGTCAGGGAGGTGATGGAGTAACAGGTCATGTGTTGTGATCACACGTATAGGCATGGAGAGGTATGATATGTTAATGGGTAGTATGAATGAGTGTATGTTAGCAAGTGCCATGCAGGATGGGGAACATATGTGACTGAATGTGGGACTGCCTGTATACCCAGGGTAAGGGGGGTTGTAAGGTGGACTGTCAATGTTTGTGGATGTACATATGTGTGTGTCTGTGCCTGTGTGTCTGTGGGTGTCTGTGTGTGTGTGTGGGTTTGTGACTGTGTGGGTGTGAGTACTGTTATGCAATGCTGTACAGGTCTTAACGTGTGTGTGTCCCCCCCCCACAGGTGGCGAGGTGGGTCAGGTTCCCTCCTGCATGCAAACTGAGGTAGTTGTCCGTACAGAGACCGATGATGATGATCATGGTACTGGTGAGGCACAGGTGGGATTGTCACAGGCCGACACTGTGCCTACATGTGTCATCACTCTCCTAGCCACCCCAAGCTAGCACACAGTTGCAGTGACCCTACAAACCCCATCACATGTGGCCATAGCAGAGGGACAGTTGGCGGTTGGTGCCAGTGATGAGGAAGGTGCAGTGTCCATGCCAACTGTGTCAGGTCACAGTCAGCATAGCCGGATGTCCGGCAGGCCACCACATCAGGAGATATACTGTGGTGCTCGTAGGAGGGCCGCTGGTTTTCATACCCCTGGCAGAGGCGCCACAACTGGTACCACCAGGAGCATGTTTCAGGCTGTAATGGAGACACAGGCACATATGGACATGCATACCAGACAGGGCCTGAGGCTGCAGAGGGCTGCTTTCTCATATGTAAGTGGCAACCTCCATGACATTGCTGCTGCCCTCCGTGAACATACTGAGGTCATGGATAGACAGTGGGGTGAGATGGTGGGCCTCCTCTACCATGGAATGTCCATGCTTGAACATGTGGTGGGAGTGGTGTGACGTCCGCATGGATGTATGCCAGAAACACCAGCAGATGGTGGTCAACGTGGACATGCCATGCCACCAAGCCGCTCCCATAGTGGCAGTACCAGCCCCAGCACACCACTGGGGGTGCTGTCCACACCACAGTAGGCCTCATGCACGTGGCCCTGGCCAGTCCCAGGCGGAACATGGTTCCAGCGGACAACTGTCATCATCAGGGGAGAGTAGCACCTCAAGGTCTGTACCTGCACGTACCCGTGGAACCCCTGGCAGGCACAGTTAGCGTGTCCGTGGCCGGAGGCACCGAACTGCATACCCTGCTAGATATGGTCTGCAGCTGTCCGATAACACCTCTATAGGGTGGCCACATGGCAGGACTGTGTGCATGCATACCCACACACTATGCAACCACACCTAGGGTAACCCCATACCTATACACACCACATCACCATGCCCCAATCATTGAACAAAACCCCTCACCCACACTCACGGTGACACACGTATGGACCACCCTCGACCTCTGGCAAACCAGTAACACACCCTGTGCATATGATGATAACTGTGCCACTTCCCTGTCATCCATAACATTGATGCAGGGACAGGCTAACATGGTTCTGATGCACACAGTGACTGTTATAGAGTGCTGTAATGTACTGCAGTGTGAGATGTTGTCAGGGGTAATGTGTAATGCATACATGTCAGGTAGTGTAGCCATGCAGCTATGATGCATTTCAGCTGTCAGTAACAGTGATTGTTATCTCCATAATGTTATCCATTTGTGTTGCAGGTGTACATGTGTCAGCAGGAGGATGGTCTGTAGTCATATTTCACAAGAGTATGGCACTGTTGTGACACCATGGTGACCGCCCACGGGTGGTAACCTCAGTCCCACTGAGACCACAAGGGGGCTTGTGGGCTTCTGATATCCCAACACCCCTCCCCATCAAGGTGTTCACCCCCCACATGTGTTATATACCACCCCTGTATGCATCTTGTGTGTCATGTCTGGTAACCTTCCCATCCTCCCTCCCCAAATATACCCACAGCCCCTCCCCAACATCCCACTCCCACCTGGAAAGATAATGGAAGGGCAATATGTTCCCATGAAACAATCTCGCCCCATACATGGCTGTCCATTCTGCACACATGTCCACTGGACACATGTAATCCGGTCTAATTGGCATCACAATGCATTTATGTTGTCCTCCCCCTTCTCCCAGGGATTTGAGGGTCCACATCTACCTCCAACTGCAGTGTTTATGCACAGCTGTTGCTGTAGCAGAAATGGGCAGCTATGGACATTTTCTACACCCTTCCTGCACATGCCTAGCTATGTCCCCTACTGTCTTACCCTCTTTCTGCCTCTTTTTCACCACTTTCGTAGCAACTCTTATTTCCATTTCTTTTAAAGAGGTTAGTGTGGGGATAAGTGGGAGTGTTCTGGCCAGCAAAAAATAAACTGATACTGCAAGGTTTGTACCCAGGACACTACACACCATACACAAAGTGATTTCCCACTAAACCATAGCAGATGTACATAACCCTGATGTTTTCACAAACATATCATCCAGCCCAGTCATTCAACAGTACAGGGAATGTATTGCAACATATAGATGTATGTGTGTGAGTAAATATATTAATGTCTAAACAGGTACAGCATATTAATATATGTAGATATATGTATGTGCATATATATATATATATATATATAGATATATATATATATATATATATAAAGACATATACATATATAAATATATATGAACATATACACATGCAAATGCCTACATCTATGAATATATATGCCTACATCTACATGTGTAAATATATACAGCAGGTCATGTATATGTCAGCAGATCTATACTTGTACATATATAGGTGTATACGGACAGACATCTGGTGATAACAATGGGGATATAACAAAATCATATATGTCCTCATGCAATGTTAATGGTATTGAGGCCCCACACAATATATGTCTGGTACAAATATGTATACCCCCCCCAGCCAAGCACATCCCCCCTGTAATACAGTAACAAGTGTTGCAGATCCCATAACCAGGACCGCACACAACATGGCCATCCCTAGGATACATGTACACAGACAGATATATGCAGATACAGGCATATACATATATATATATATATATATATATATATATATATATATATATGTATATATATACACATAGATATATATGTAAGTACACATGCACACACAGAGATATGTACATTACGGTACATATGTAGTGCGTGCACACAACTTGAGCAGCTGGTATTCATACAGTCACCACCTTAACAACTGGAGACTGTATGAGCCATCCATACGAATGACATTCATAGCCTGCAACACATACCCACAGAGATATCGAAGGGTATAACACCACACACAGGTGCCCATATATTATTGTGACAGCTATATTTGTGTACTATGACAGTTGTATATGCCATGTCATATAGCCGTTTAGACACTGAAATCCATATGAACAGTGTAATGCAACTGTGAAACAGTTATATTGAGACAGCAGTCTGGTAAGTTTGACACATGTTGCTGTCCAGGCCGAGGCCTTCTAGTAGTACAATTGTAATGACAGACTGGCCCACAGCATACCAGACAATCAACAGTACATAATGCAGATGTATAGGTCAGCAGCCTCTATCTACACTTTGTACACAATCCCTAGGGGGTACAGACCACAGTTGACACAATGGGATGTATCTATTACATAACAAGGCATAACTGACAGCATCACAATCACACAGACAAACAGAACAGTCCATTTGACAGGTGTCAGTAGGCCTGCATTTACACACAGTGGACTGTATGGTAATGTACATCCAGATACCTTAAAGCAGCTTACCCCAGATACTCACATATGTTGTTACAGCCTAGGTTAGACATGGTGCACCCGCCCCCCACATTCACTACTACTGGGTCATATACCACGGTTACGTACACTACTCTCTGCAGTGCATTAGGGCACACATGTATTGTGTAGGTGGAGCCCACACATATATGGCCCCAACCCCCCAGTATGTGTAGGGGACACGACAGCAGTGGAGGGATGGCAGGAATGATAGCAGGACATACACACAGCCCACTACATAACAAACCCTGACAGCATGTCACCTGTGCTAAGCCAGGGATGTAGGTGGAGGACAGAGTCTGGAACACAGGCACATATGTGTACAACTGTTGTCATACAGTAAGCAAGTTATGTATATGTGTACATATTTATAGGGATATATGTATAATGATATGTACATATATGTTTGCCATATGTCCTGCACATGGGGTGGAGCCCTACCTCAGCACCAATAGTCCCAACCTCTCAGTGCAAGGAGATGTCATGAATGTATTGCAGGTATATTTGTAGACTATTGCTACTGTAATAGGGATTGTCTTCACAGACATGGCGTGTGTGGGAGGCCATATCTGCTGTAGACATGTGCACCATTGGCTACTGACAGACATCCTTAGTTCGTCATAGTACAGTACCACTGCTTGCACAGTAACACCATTGTAGACTACAGCTGCGATACGCCCAATATATGTGGACAGTCTGACACATGCTGGTCAGTCCAGGAATATACACAGAACCCCTTCATGCAAGACATGTGGACCAGGCCTGCTAATGTGGATGTTAACAGCCATGTAGATGGGTATCACACATAAATACTGGTATACATTTGCCCCCATAGATTATACATTCATACACCCCTGTCTGTCCTGAAATATAATAACTGCTGGTACAGAAGTGCCATGGCCACATACTACCCACAAGTTAGTGACACACATCTGAACAGCACCCCACTGCTTTGTCTGACATACAGGACAGTCATGGTGGCCCGGCAGAAGTACATCTGGCAAGTATCTGGACATGTCATCTCACTGGATAAGTACAGTCATGTGCTAGGCATGTAACAAAGCACAGTGCTAGCTTCAGGTAGACTGACTCAACAATGGGCTACATCTCCCATGTGGGGATACACATGTACCTGCATAGGTAGCAGGCTCTACAGGCATGTTACATCACAGAGTAACATACACTTGTATGAAAGTGCATAACCCCAACCAATGTGAACACAGCCACAGCCACATATGGTAAGCTAGCATACTATTACAGTATATGGACTATCTGACCTACACCATCCTCGTATGAGCCAATCACACAACACCCCTACACATACTGGGCTGCTAGACAGTGTGGTCCAATGCCTGTCTGTAGTATGGGACATGTGTGTGTTTGCCCCTACAAACATGTAAGCTGTTAGGGTGACATACAGTGGATCAGCATGTAACATCAGATAGGACAGGACCTGGAACAATGACATCTACAACAGTCTCTACACAGGCCAAGGTACATATTCGCTATACACTCACTGTCGACAATTACCAGACTTACACATACCTCAGTACTTTACACACAACCACATGATGGCCAGGCTATGTCCTCAATTATAAACCCTACTATACATAACATGTGTAGCAGTCTGATATCTCACTGGCTTGTTATCAGATATCCTGTCGATGACTATGGATAACAGAACATATGCACCCCCTACTGCATGACATATGTACAAAGGTTGACAGAGTTGTGGCTGGAGGCACAAACACAGGGCCAATATTGACATGCCACTGTTATACCCTCATACATATAAGGGTTTGTTGCACCATATGTCCTATAAGGGATGTGACGATGGTAACTCTCCCAGCTGTCACCATCTACTGCCTGCTATCTTCACACTACCGTCTGCATTCCAAAGATAGGTGCACCGTAGCTGACACATAAAATCAAAGGCACAACACTGCCCAGTCTGCAGATGACACTGCGGATGGGGACCCCTCATATACATGGGACCGACATGGCAGGTATTGCGACATGTACGACAGGCATATCCAGACAAACACTGTTGAACCAACAGTACTCCACATGCAGTATAGCAGCACTTACAGTCTGTAGGCACATCCCCCTCCTGTTTGTTGCCCTCTTTCCACAGTGTATGTTTTTAGAGGTAAATCCCCAATCCATCTGAGATGCTGTTTGCCAAACAACAGATCGAGTTCCTGCTCACAGTGACTGTAAAGGCCGAACACCACCATGTTGTTCCTATATATTGTAGTGTGTTTCCATACAATTGGCTATGGGCCTGTTACTACAGCCGTTCCACATGCAGTCAGCTAGGGGAGGGCTGCAATTCGTGCAGAGGCCATCAGCTGATCATGAGCATCACTTACATTACACATGCTGCTGCCTAAGCATAGCAGGTGTGGGTCTCCAAATCCACCAGAGAGGGAGTGAGGGAGGTAGACAGAGGGAAATACATGTCAGGGAGGGGTGGTGGAGTAGAACAGAAGCATGTTTGTGTCACACACCTACCAGCACAGGGTATCAAACCACCAAGAACTATGTAGTGCTATCACAGTTCGATGCAGTTATTGGTTGTGCCACATGGGTTACCTGCTTTGCAGCACTCAGAGCATATTTGTGATGATGAGTGACATCTGCAACAGGGATATGGTAGATATACAGTAGGTGATGTGCACGTGTCTGTCTGCATGAACAGCTGCCAGCGTCAACACAGGCACACTCACATTGACACATTTGGCAGGGCCAGGAGTGCAGCTCATCACTAATGTGATTGCCACAGCACATCGATGTGCAGCTATCACAAGCACCACATGGGTCATACAGAGGTCCTATGGGTATAGAGTATGATGAGGTGTCAGACATCAAACAGCATGCTTCAGTATGCCCCGGGGGGTGTTAGTGAGTGTGGATGTGGTCAGATGCAGCATACAATACACACATGGACACACACGGTGCCAGTCCTGACATGCATGGGTGTGTGGTGGTCAGCTGTGCCAGCAAGCTGTACACGGGTAGGGGATGGGTATACCTTGGCATCAGGCCACATGACAATGGTCTACATTGTGCCTCAGGCCTGTGGTTTCTGCATCTGCCCACACAAGTGGGTATTGCATCCCCTATCCAGTCACCTGCATGACTATTGTGTATGGCCAATGCTGTGCATTACTTGCCATGTATATGTTCCTTACTCCATGACATGGATGATGTCTGGGATGTGCACACCTCCCGCATGGATGTACAGTGACATGTGGAACTGTACCTGGGGTGTCTGGCACATGTTGTGAACACAGATTATCATTGGATGTGCCAGTCTTGCCCACCTGTGGCAGGAACTGATAATAGGCAGCAGGTTTACCCTGCACCAACATTGATAGCATGCTAACAGCATTCCCTGATGTCAGTGTCATCTGTCCATACAGGGCATGTTATCAGGCATGATATGTCTGTTGGGAGTTGCATGTAAAGGCACCACAGGTGCTGCAGGTATCCATTTGGGAACATGGTGAAAGTGCGCTGTCTGCATGTACGTGCATATTGGACAGATGTCCAGGGTGACATGCACTCTGTAGCCCACTGCTATCACTGCAGAGTTACTATCAGTGGCCAATATGCAGTATAATACCCACATATTGACTGTTGCCTAGGCATGTGTGTGCGCTCTGGGTAATAGTGGGGTTGCTACCTGTGATTGGCTGGCCTTGATGTCACATGTCTGGGTATGGCTTTGCACATCTGTCTCTCACCTAATTTACATCTGGTATCCCTGTATGGTTGACATGGTGATATATAGTAGGGCCACCATAAAATAACTGAGCAAAACCCCCTCATCATTGGCCACATGTGTCACAAACTCACAGCCACCTCTACACAGGATACGTGTTACACACACACGCAAACACACACACACACACACACACACACACACACACACACACACACACACACACACACACACACACACACACACACACCTGTCATGTCTGGGAGTAGAACCCCTACCAAACTAGGTTATCATGCTACAGCGCTGCACAGTTATAGTACGTGCCAGGGATATTACTAGTGTACCTCTTCCCCAAAGGTGTATTTCACAATGAATGACATCAGCAAGGTTACCAAAGTAGGGCATTTCGACTGTACAACGAGTGACTAGCCTAAAACACATTGCTCCCTACACAGACAGTGAGACACACACAAAGCATCCACGACTGACATGTGTGCGTATAAAATCCCTAACTGAAGTCTATATCACACTACAGCATGGGGCTGTTATAGGACGCACCACAGGGATTACAGAAGAACCGTTTCCCTAAAGTTGTATTTCACAATGGATGACATCAGCAGGAGTGACACAGTAGGGCATTTGAAACATATCGTGAGTGAGTAGCCTATAATGCATTGTTCCATAAACACACACAAAACATCCAGGACTGCCGTGGGTGGGGAAGGAACCCTACCACTGTTCTAAATCACACTACAGCAGTATGCGGTTACAGGACGGGCTACACACACACATGGTCTGGGGTTAGAACACCTACCTAACTACATTATCACACTACAGCAGTACACAGTTGCAAAACATGCTACGGAGATTAGTGGGTGTGATATTCCCAGGGGTGTATTTCTAGGTGAGTGACAACAGCAGGCTTGCCAAAGGTGAGTATATGAATTGTACAGAGTGTGCGTAGCCTAAAGTATTGCTCTCTACTCAGTCAGACACACACAGCTCCACACACAAACATACAGTTGCCAGTTCTGGGGTTAGAACACCTACCTAATTCTGTTATCACACTACAGTGGTATGCAGTTAGAGGATGCACCATGGAGATTACTGGGTTATAATTTTCCCAGAGGTATATTTCTAGGTGAGTGACTTCAGCAGCCCTGCCAGAGTTGAGTATATGTATTGTACAGAGTGTGAGTAGCCTAAAAAGTATTGCTCTCTACTCAGTCAGGTTCACTCACACATACACACACACACTTACCAGGTCTGGGGTTTGAACACTTACCTTATCACACTACAGCGGTATGGAGTTACAGGACACGCTACAGAGATCACTGGGTGTGATATTCCCAGAGGTGTATTTCTAGATGAGTGACATCAGCAGGCTTGCCAAAGGTGAGTATTTGTATTGTACAGAGTAAGAGTAGCCTAAAAAGCATTGCTCTCTACTCAGTCAGACACACACACAGATTCACACACTAACACACACACAGTTGCCAGGTCTGGAGTTAGGACTCCTATTTAACTACTTTATCACACTACAGCAGTGCACAGTTACAGAACACGCTACAGCAATTACTGGGCTCTGACATTCCCAGAGGTGTATTTCTAGGTGAGTGACATCAGCAGCCCTGCCAAAGTTGAGTATATGAACTCTACGGAGTGTGAGTAGCCTAAAAAGCATTGCTCTCTACTCAGTCAGACACACAAACACACACAGATTCACACACAAGCCTGGTCTGAGGTTGGAACACCTATCTAATTACTTTATAACACTACAGCAGTAAGCAGTTACAGGATGAGCTACAGAGATTACTGGGTTCTGATTTTCCCAGAAGTGTATTTCTAGGAGAGTGACATCAGCAGCCCTGCCAAAGTTGAGTATATGAACTGTACGGAGTGTGAGTAGCCTAAAAAGCATTGCTCTCTATCCAGTCAGATACACACACACACACACACACAGATTCACACACAGTTGCCAGATCTGGGGTTGGAATACCTATCTAACTATTTTATCACACTACAGCAGTACGTAGTTACAGGACGCGCTACAGAGATTATTGAGCTCTGACTTTCCCAGAGGTGTATTTCTAGTTGAGTGACATCAGCAGCCCTGCCAAAGTTGAGTATATGAACTGTACAGAGTGTGATTAGCCTAAAAAACATTGCTCTCTATGCAGTCAGACACACACAGATTCACACACAAACACACACAGTTGCCAGGTCTGGGATTAGAACACCTACCTACGTTATCACACCACAACAGTATGCAGTTACAGGACGTGCTACTGACATTACTGGGCTATGATTTTCCCAGAGGTGCATTCCTAGATAAGTAACATCAGCAGCCTTACCAAAGTTCAGTATATGAAATGTATGGGGCTTGAGTATCCTAAGAAGCATTGCTCTCTACAAACTTAGAGATAGACAAACACACTCACACAGTTGCCAAGTGTGGGGTTTGGACTACTACCTAACTGGTTTATCACTATAGCAGTACGTGGTTATGGGATGCACCATGGTGATTCCTGAGCTACAGCTCTCACAAAGGTGTATTTCAAATTGGATGACCTCAGCAGGCTTGTCATACTACTACTATGGGGTGGGCAATTTGTGCATGGGCCATAACCCATTCATGTAGGGGCTGACATGCCACATGCGGGCACACATGGGGTCATATGTCACAGGTACGTGTATACAGCTACTAGATGACTACTTCCTTGTACAGTCATGTTGCACAGCTGGCACGAGCACCACATAGTCTGTCATGCTGACAGATGCTGATGGCTAGTATCTGCAGTGAGTGTATCTGCAGCTCATGTGGTTGTGGGCCTTTGGCTGTGTGCTGGATGGGACAGTCCTGGATAGGTCTTTGTTACGGTGACCATCTTCCACACATCTATGTCCATCTACCTTTGGCTTATTATAGTGTGGTGTCCTTACATATATGTCTGTATTCCTATCCACTGTGTGTGCAAGGCAGGAGTGGTGCATACTGACATGTGTCTGCACTAAAAACTGCAACTGCCAGATATGTCTGGTCCACTGGTGTTTGCAGACATGGCCTTCATGTGTTTAAGTGTGTGGGCATGCTCAATATGACCTTTCAGTATGTTGTTGACTGACAATGCCTTCATTCCACTAAGTGTGTGAGCATGCCCTGTATGGCCATCTGTATTGCATGTGTGGAGCATGTCCAGGTTGTTTGTACTGCGGTGCTGACCTTTGTGTTGTACACCAACAGGTAGCATGCTGTGTCTGCAGGGTATTCATTGGTCATTTGGCCTGTACTGTTGCTACATTTCTGTATAGCAGGGGGGGGGGGCACCTGACTGCTTCTACATTTTTACACAGGAGTGGGGAGGGCACACCTGATTGTTACTATTAGTGTACGTAGGATGGGGGGCACACCTGACACTTCTACACATTTGCTAGGACTGTACTGGTATGTCGGGTACTCCATTTCAGTCTGTAGTCTTGCCTATCATGCTGGCTAGAGGCATACCAGTGTACTACAGATCCTGGCTTTCACTGCCTACATATTGGTTTCAGACTTCCTAGCCTTCACATCTTCCATCCAACTGCCTGGCCTGCTGTACTCTGTCTGTGTAGGCCGGGGGGGGGGGTTACACATAGGGCTCATTCAGAGGCCATAGTGCAGCATTTGTTTGTGTTTGTTTATACTTATCCTGCTGACTGTAGCAGTTGTTGTGTATGTGCCCCCCCCAACTGGCATGTGTGAGTCACTTACCTTGTGGGTGTCCCAGTATTGAGGGTGGTGCTGCAAGGCTGCCTATGTCAGATGCACAGAGTTCACTCCCTATACATGGTTCAGCACAGGTAGTGTCATGTTTGGCATCCCTTTTACTGTATGTGCATGTCGGAGAGAGGTGACATTCCCTGGGTCTCTACTGCATCAGTGCATGTGCTGTATGTTGCCTCTTTGCCAGGGCCAGGCCATACTGGGCATGCCTCTTTCTGCCTACTGGGGCAGGGTCAGGTTGTTCCTCCTCCAAGTCACTCTGTGCCTGTGCAGATCTTGGCAATGGTGGGGGGGCTGTGTAGCCCTGCCCCATGCTGTTCCTGCTGCAGCTGTTTCCACAAGATCATATTGTGTAACATGGCACATACAAGGACAATTTGGGTACATGTAGTTGGTGAGTACGACAAGGCTCCACCAGATGTGTCCAGACACCTGAACCGTGACTTCAGCATCCCAAACACATGCTCTCTTATGATTCGTGTTTGTGCGTGTGCCTCATTATGGAGTTCTTGTTTGGGTGTGTGTGCATTTCTGATGGGTATCATCAGCCATGGCTCCAGAGCATTCCAGCATCCCCACAAGGTGACAGTGTGGGATGTCTCCATTGGCAAATCTGTGGTACAGCTGCTTCAGATGCCAAATGTGGGAATCGTGGTAACTTACAGGGCAGCCAGCACACACATTCATTATTATGCCCTGGGCATCGCACATGACCTGGCAGTTGATGGAGGGGATGCCCTTGCGGTCGATGTAAACCCTACCTCGCTCACCAGGTGGTGCTTTGATGGGTATATGCGTGCAGTCTATTGCAGCCACTACCTCGGGGTATTCTGGTATTTGATGGAAAAGATGCATATTGCTGGCCAACGCCTCACGGGTGATGGGGAGGTATACGTGCTCACCGACATGTGCTGACATGGCATCCAGGAACTGGTGGAGTACCCTGGATGCTGATGCTTGTGATATCCCCATCATATCCCCAGTTGGCCTTTGGAAGGTACCTGTAGTTAGTATACGTAGGCCTACACATACCTTGGTATCCACTGGGATGGGTTCCCCTCTGTTAGTTCTGTGTGTGAGGCGTGGCTGGCACAGCTCAACAATCTGCTATAGGAGGTCTCTGTCCACCCTATAGTGATCCACTATCTCCAGCTCATGTAGCCCTTGGTAGGTTACCCTGGATCTGTACACTCTTCTCCGTCTCCTCACTGTGGGTTGCTTGGCAGCATTCACATCCTCACCACCCTCAGCCTCTTGCACATGCTGGTTTATGATAGCAAAAGCAGCCCCTAGCATTATTTCTCTTGCTTTCTTTTTCTAAAATTTCTCCATTTGTATACACCGGTGGTGCAGAGTTTTTGGGAATAACAAGGGGGAAAGGTGTTTGCATAGTTTATAGTGGTCACTGGGCTGGGCTTCTCCCTGTGTGATTGGCTGTGTTTGATACATTTCACCTGTCAGCTCAGCTAGTTCTCCTTGATTACCTTCCTACTGCTGTTTTCCCTTCCCATTGTCTCCCTATTTGAGCCTGCGTGCGCACCACGCAGAGTGCTCAAATGTGCACAGAGCTACTGTTTCCTGGTTTAACTTCCTTTTTGTTCCTGTGAAACCTGGTGCGCAGCATGCACACCCGCTTACACTTTGTCAGGAGTGCTAGGCAGCTTGGACACACCTCTAGCTTAGCTGTGCTAAGCTAGGAGCAGTCCCGGCCACAGGGCTCCAATCCACTTACAGTATTCCTGACACCGCCCCATGATGTCACCTATCTCCTAGTCTTGCAACCAGCTATTTCTACTCTTACACTCTTGGGCCTGCCTCACACCCTGATAAGTCTGGGATTCACTATCCTTCCCCTCATTTGCATAGGATTGCCTGCTAATGCATAGTTACATGTCCCACACTGAGCCTCCCCCCTTAGCAAAAATTACTCACTGGCCAGGTTGTCTTATGCCTGCCATTGACTTGCATGGCTGAATACTGCTTTTAGTTAGACCGCTTATTTTAGGTTTGTTTTATTATTTTCCCCCCATCCCGTTTGCGCGTCACTGCCCTACGCTTAAACAGGCAAGATCGGCGACAAAAAAATAAAAGTTGTTTTTTTTTTATTTTTTACACATTTTGCAATGCCAATATCCTTCTACTTGGCCATTGGCATGCTTCATCAATGATATGCAGCCTTTATTTGGTGCTGTCATAGCTCCGTTTTGTAGTTTGCAGAAACGTACTCGGTTACTAACAGAGTACATTTCTGCAGACTGCACTCATCCTGCACTGACAGCTGCCTGCTTCCTGGATCACAAATTACCCTCACTTGCATGGTTTTCACTTGCAAATGAGGTTAATTTGCATACAGGGGCTCGGTCCATGCCTGATTAGCCTAAGAGCTCATGAGCACGTCCCAGGAGCTCTTTCCTGGATTGCACGTCGGCCATATTGCCGAAAATAGCTTTTAAATTATTCCTGCACGCTATAACAGGCTTCGTAAATGCAGGGGTTTATTATTAAATTTGACAGTAACAAGACAAAACAATCCTTTATTATCCTTATAAGTACTGATAATTTTTGGATATGGTAAAGTATTGTTCCATAAAGTAACTACTCCTCTCTTCTTCTGAAAGTGTTCTGAACTTACTAACTCTGAATATGATTTGGTATGTAATCTGAATACATCCTCTGTTTTCAGATGAGTTTCATGTAGGAATATCCATTTGGCTTTGTGTAATTTAAGGTATTTAAATAAACTTCCCCTCATACATGGATTATTTAATCCATTAATATTGATTGAAATACTCTTTAATGAAGTCATTCAGTATTCTATTTATGAAAAGGAAATATTTAAATCAAAACCATACTTTATTATTGAAAATTAAAGGAATACTAAAAGATACTTTATTTTTAAGGCAAAGCAGTAGATTTGAAAAAAAGTAAGTATAAGTTATTTATTTTTCCATGTGTTGTGAAGCATGTCAAAAAAAACCTTTATAACATAAACTAAGAACATCATAACCACCCCTAACCCATAGGGAGTTTAATACACCCAATCTGAGTGACATATGATCACCCAAATTAACCCCCTATCCAGTAGCAACATCTAATCAGCATCTTTCTTAGATAAAAATAGAATCTAAATAAAGTTGATTTCGCTTCAAAAGGAAAACAATTAATATATATATATATATATATATATATATATATATATATATATATATATATATATATATATATTATGACACAATTAAAAGTGTAAATATGTTATTGATAGTTAAAATACAACCTAAAAGAGAATTGCTCTGAAGATATAATATGAATTAAAATTTCACTTTCAGTGACCATCAAGAAAAGAAAGTTATCATGAATGAACAATATAGCTAATAAAGAGATATAATAAATCTATACTGTAGCCAGTAAATCCATAAAACATTAAAATACACATCCTAAAATTATGTAAGTATATAGTCAGAGAAGGTAGTTTAACTTGATTATAATTTATAATAGTTTGCAAAACTAAGAAAATATGAATGCTACAACCTCTTTCATTGCATTGAATACATATTCTTTTCTTTTCCAGGTATCCTGCAAGCTATATTCTCCCAATTGCCTTCTTTTGTCTTTACATATTTTTTCTTCTCTCCCCTTCCCTTTTCTCTTCCTCTTTTCTTCTTTTTTCCCTTTTCCTTTCTTTTTTTTTTCCTCTTCCTTTGCCCTTCCCATCTTTTCTTTTTATCTTCTCAATTCCATCCTTTCTTTTAAATAGGTTGAGTCAATCTGCCATCTCACTGGGCCCAAAGTGCTTGCATACTGAACGTATTTTTACTGTCAGTACTCGGGTAGAAATAACCTGATAAAATTATATTCAACTGTTATGGTTTATGGATAATGTGCTGCTATGGTGACATATAGGTTCATAGGTTCATACTAGGCTATCTGCCCTAGGGCATTTATAAGCCTAGCCAGAATGTGTTTGGCTTTCGCCACCCATTTTAAATTTATTTTGCTATGCCCTTTTTCAAGGTTAGTATACTGTGCCTCTGTCTAACAGTGACACAGAAGTGATACCCGGGGTAAACCTACGATCTCCCATCCACTCATCAAGATTCCTCTTGAAGAGAGTCAATGAGAGACTCTGCCTAACCTGGACTGGGATTTTATTCCAGAGTGAAGGGAGCCTCTGGGTTATGAATCTGTCCCTCCAGCATGTCCTATTTATTTCAGTGCTGAGGTTCAAGTCTTTCGAGCGTGGCTCGATGGGATTTGGATTTTCTGAGGTGCAGCATGTCCATTAATTCGGGTTGGACATGGCTTTATACATCAGGCACAGATCGCCTCTGAACAGGCGGTATGCCACTGAGTAGAGCTGGAGTTTCTTTAACCGGGCAGCATATGGCATCTGTTTGAGCCCTTTGATCTTCTTGGTGAGGTACCTTTGGGGTCTTTCCAGTTGCTGCAGGTGTCTGGTAAGGTACATCCCAAAGGGGCATTGTACTCAATTATGGGCCTGATGAGGGATGAGTAAAGAGGCACGATGACCTCCCCTGATCTAGATGTGAATCCCTTCATGATTAGGTGGGCTATATAAAATGTTTTTCTAACCACTTTGGCCACGTGGTTGTCAAATGAGAGATTGCTATCAACTTGGGTCCCCAGGTCCCTAATTACTTCTTCTGTACTTAATGGATTACCACCTATGTGGTAATTTGTGGGCACTTTGTTTTTGCCAAAGGGGATGACTATACACTTTTTGGCATTTAGCTTGAGGCCATGGCTCTGGCACCAGTTGTCTGTTTCTATGAGGCCCTTTTGGAGGATGCTTGTTGGCTGGAGAGTCGATTATGGCGCCCAGTTTGCAGTCATCTGCGAACTTGGTCAGCCACAGTCCTTCCATGTTGGCCTGTACCTCTGAGAAATATATACCGAACAAGAGAGGTCCCAGGACTGAGCCTTGTGGGGCACCACTTGTAACTGGTTTGGAGTCTGACATGGCTCCAGCAATTCTAACCATGTGGGTTCTGTCCTTGAGCCAGTTTGCAATCCATCTAGTGACATAGGGGTTTATATTTAAGCTGGTGAGCTTATCTATAATGCCTGAGTGGGGTATTGTATCGAAGGCTTTTGCGAGGTCCAGGTAGGCTGTGTGGACCACCTTCCCCTCGTCAATGGCCTTGGTGACTGTTTCAAAGAAATCAACCAGGTTTAAGAGGCAGGATCTGCCCTTAACAAAGCCGAACTGGGTAGGATCCAGTGTTTGTAGGTCCCCAATATCTTTATTTATGAGGACCATGATGATCCTTTCCATAGCTTTGCAGACCAAGCTAGTCAGGCTTATGGGGCGATAGTTTCCAGGATCCGTTGAGGCACCACCTTTATGGAGAGGGACCACTGTTGCTGTACGCCACTCTTTGGGCACATATCCTGTAGTAAGGCTGAGACTGAACAGTAGTTTTATGTTTGGGTTTAGCTCTTCTTGGAGTTCATGTAGGACGCAGCCCGGGACACCATCTGGTCCCATTGATGCTGTGTTTTTTGCTTTGGAGAGGGCGGCTCTTACCTGAGCATCTGAGATGTCAGGGGGGCAGCACTCTGCTGGGATAGATATTTGCCCTTCTGGTGGGGAGGGGGGGGGAGAAGTTTGCGCTGAACCTGTCAGCTAGGATGTTGGCAATGTCTGTGGCTTCGGTGTATTTTTTGTCACTTTGGACTAATTCTGAGCATATCTGGGAATTACCACCCAGGTTTCTAACATAACTAAAGAAAGCCTTGTGATTATCCTTAGTGTCCTGTGCAATTTTTGTCTCGAAGCTGGCCTTAAACAATTTTATGTGTGCCCGGAGTTTTTTGCAACTACTGATCAGTGATGCCTTCCCTTTTTGGGATTTTGCTCTATCATTTAGTAGCTTCCTCCTTCTATTGTATAGTTTGTTTATGGCTGGGGTCCACCAGACAGGACGTCTGCCTTTGGATGATTGGGTCTTGCTTTTATTTGGGATCGCATGATTCATGCATTCCTGAAGGTGTTCATAGAATGCATTTATAAAGGATTCTGTGGTCTGGGCCGTATTTTCCACAGGCCCGGGGGCTTTGAAGGATTCCACTTCAGTTTTGAGGAGTGTGAAATTTGCTTTAGAGAAGTTTTTCACTGTGGTTTTCTGGGCAGGGGGTGGGGTCGGGATGTGAATATCCAGTGAGATTAGTTTATGGTCTGATCTTACCAGTGAGGGATACACTTCTGGTCTGGAGCATAGAGTCCCCATGTTGGTGATGATCAGGTCCAGTATGTTTTCCCCTCTTGTGGGAGTGGTAACAAGTTGTTCCATAGCATTTGAGTTTATAAATTCTAGGAACCTTTGGGCTAGGGTGTTGGAGCTAGAGTAATGCTCCCAGTCTATGTTTGGGTAGTTGAAGTCGCCCAATATAATGGTGTTTGGAGAGACCTTCATATTTTCCAGTGTTCTCAGGAAGGCTGAGTGGGGTTCCTGGGTTTGGGAGGGTGGTCTGTAGAAGGCTATAAACTGGAAGGCAGTTTTACCCACTGTTAGTTGCACATGGATAGTCTCTGATGCTTCGTGCTTTGCCACCAACCTGGAGGTGTGGGTATCTTTGATGAATATCGATACTCCCCCTCCTTTTGTGGTTCGGTCCAAGTTTGGGGCCGAAAAGCATGGTATGAGGTATAACCTGGTAGTGCTGGGGTGCTCTCGGGAGCCTTGAACCAGGTTTCTGTTACTGCACAGATATCGATGTTCTCCATGCTAACGAGAGTTTCGAGTGCGTGCATCTTGAGGTTTAGACTTCTGGCGTTGAGTAGCATTACTCTTAGTTTCTTATCCCTTGTGATACCTATGGAGGTGGGTTTGTCTTTTGAGCCTTGCCTAAAAAAGGCACTATGGGGGTAGCAAGGGCCTTTGCCACTACCCCCATAAAATTATAAGGTACATAGCTACATTATACATAGCCACATTATACTAAATAAGGGAGGATACATTATAAACAGAGTTTGAGGTACAATGACTGGGAATAGTATTATAATAGTCTTAGTTTTCATAAGATAGTAAGAGAAGCATCTGCTTTTATTTTTCCCCCCTTTCCCCTTTTCACCCTCCACCTTCTCTTATACAGGAAAGTTAAAAAAGAACAAATGTAGTGGCAGATACATAAAGACTATCATACACTTAATAAAAATGCATACAAATAATATTCCATTAACAAGCCATATCAGCAAATAATATTCCTAATATTCTCAGCTTGTACTTCTGGTTCTAGGTTCTGATACAAAGTAAAAGATATTAATCAAAGTTGGATGAATTTACTTTTATATTCCTCTCCTCCTCTCCATATTCTCCCTCGCTGTCCCTTTTGTCTCTAATTCACTCAACAAAATCTGACTAAGATAGTTGCAGACTGGTTTTAACAAATCATTATAATATCAAAATTAGCCTAGACATAAAATTATAATAGTTGGGCAATGTTATTCAACAGGAAATGTTTGTAGCATTAAATCAACAAACTAGAACATTCTGCTTGTACTATAAATATATAAAGAATATTAATAGTTTACACAATTAACTTTTACAAATCTTTCAATGAAGAAAAATAACTAAAGAACCTACTAATACACATGATGAGCTGTCTATCTGCTTAAAATTTTTAAATAATATGTGTGTCATCTAACCAAATGACAGCTTTATACATAGATAAAAACAGTGTAAGAGCAGCAAATTCTATTTCCTCAAAAATCAAAATCACTGCAAAAGAACAATACAACACAATAGGTAAGAAATGTTAGCTTCTTGAAAAATGAAGCTGTTGCAGACCTAAATAAAGTTTAAAGGCCAAAGATATCACTTACTCAACAAAAGTCCCTGTAATTAGAAAAGTATTTCCCAATAATAATATAAAGCTGAAAGAATTTGGTTATAAAAATGCTGCTGATTAAAAATAAAGTAAAAAGAACCAGGATTTCAAGAAGGTCATTTCAAATTGTAATAATGGAAGCAGAATATGAAACAACTTTACAACAGTTGGACTATTCATTTAACCCTTTCCTTCAGTCTTAATGCACTGTAGAATAATTAGAGCATATTGGTTTCTGAGCATTGTCAGTACTGGCAATGCTAGTGCAGGTGAAATATATCAGAGTCTAATATGCTATATGATTAAAAAAAAATAGTAATGTAAAACAAACAACTGGAATGGTATGCCAATATTTCATTCTCATGTTATACACCCTACTGGTGACTTAGGATAACTACTGCAACCATATCTAAGAATTTATATCTGACACCAAATTAGAACAGTCAAGAATAACTGCAATTAAGTGCAACACATATGATTGGGTTCATAATTTCCTTATTAGGTGTCAGAATGCTTAAAGCTGGCAAACCAAATACAGCTGTGATAGCAGCTAAAATGTCCACAATGACTACCACACTGCACAGATTAAAAATTCACAAATTTGGAGATATTTCAAGCTATCCACAACATGGCCAGGAAAACAAATGAAATAATAATCTGAAGACTACAAAACTGATGATCATTGGGACAACAGTCCAAAGGACAAGTGAAAGGAGCCAGAACTAATAAACAATGTAGATGATACACAAACATCTAGTACTAAGATTGTTAGACTGACAGAACATATATACATGATGAGTGAAAAATGAAACTTCATACTTCAAGAGAGGCATCATTTCGTTTTGTAGCAGATAACAGAAGTCGCAAATCAAATGCGGATATGCCGACAGTTGTACTGGCTTCACTAATGCGTTTGATTCTGTTTATACTATCTGGCTAGGTTCAAAGTTCAACCTGAATGTCAGAGACTATGTGCTGAAGTAAATTGAAGAGGCGACCCAGCTGTGTGATCATCTCAGAAAGCTGGTCTCGAGACGATTCTGCTCTCAAGCCAACTTTTAAATATTCCAGCGGGAAACTGTGAGTATAAACTCACTTTTACATTCTGTTATAGATCGAGCTGCATACACAACTCACAACAAGCCAAAAGGGAGGGCGGAGCCATCACAACAACCAAGCTGGACAACAGCATCTCTGAAAACCTTCCCAAACACCTCCGCCGTATACACAGCCCCAAAAACAGCCATCAAAGCAGAAAAACAGCATGTTTAGCACGCAAACAAATAACAGCAAGCAAAGGAGAAGAAAGAAAAGGGATAAACAATCAGTACCGTCTCAAATTAACAAACAATTATAATCCCATCCCAATATATATAATAAAGCCAATCTTTCAAAAACAGTACAACTCAGTGCAGCATTCCTGCCTTATAAACCTCAAACAATAACATGTACCAGAGGGAATAACAGTTATATAAAAGGCAAGAATAAAAAAAAAAAAAACTAAGCCCACAAATAGACCTAAGCTTTAATTCAAGGGACAGAGACATAGTAACTATACAAAAATAATAAGCACAGTCCCAGCTAAATAAAAAAACATCCAATTAGCACCAGAGGAACATCAATCTGCTAAACACCATTACCTAATTACAATCAGACTAAATTAAATTATATGGAGGAAGTAGCTATTGTACCTTTTAAACTGTATTATATTAAACTGTTATAATATAACAATAAGGATTGATTATAAAGCAACAGTAAACAAGAATATTCTAAAGTCTTACCTGTTTTTCCAGCGTCATCTCCAAAGAATGTATGGGTCTCCACCAACTGTAAAAAGAAGCAAGTAAAAAAAAATATTGAAGTGTCAGAAATTATCTGAATGTGAATATGAATTTGAAGGTTAATAAATAAATGCATCCAATGTCAGTTATTTTCTAAGTTTCTTTTCATGTTCATGGGTTTTCCATGCTCCATTCTCAGCTAATCTCTTTAGACTAGCATTAGCCCATTCCTTTTCTTCAATCTTCTCTAATCGTTTGTTTGTTCTAACAAATGAAAGAGCACTGTTTAAATCCTCAAGAAGCTCTTTCTTTTAGATATTACCACAGGAGAATAATCATTGTCAAAACAAACTATATTGTCCTTTATTTTAATTAGAGATTTTGCCAATGTTGTTTTCAATACTATTTCTTTATCATGTGAGGAAAGCAATTTTACAATCACAGATTTTGTAGAACTGCTTTTGCTGTTTTTAGAAGAAACCATAGATCTGTGTGCTCTTTCAATACCATAGGAAAGAGGTTCAGGGAGTTCTAGGATTTCAGGCAGCCAAGAGTTCAATAACTTTTCCATGTTGTTACCTTCTAAATTATCAGGCAACCCAAAAATTCTTATGTTGTTTTGATGAGACCTGTTTTCAAAATCTACTTTGACTGAAGGAGAGTATTTTGTTTTAAAAGGAATTCTATGTTATGTTCACCTTCTTGGAGTCTGGTGTCCATGTCTTTTAGAGCTGTTTCAATGCCCAAAAGTTGTTCTTTCTGCTGTTGTAAGTCTTCATGTATAGTATCCATTTGTTGTGTACATCTCTCCTTAAAATTATCCAACTTCAAGTCTGTTCTGTCTATTTGGATGTTAGTTAGCAAAGATTGTATTTCGTTTTTTATGGTTGTATCCTAGTGTGCAGTTTTAGAGAAGTTCATTGTGTTGACTAATAGACATCTGAATATCACTGGTATTTTTGACAGAAAAAAGTAAAATTTTCAAAAATATATATATACTATCCTTTTATATACTAAGAAGAACCAGAAGCATAAAAAATATCCACAGTTCAGATAGTTATATGTTGAAAATCCTGTCATAAAAGATTTGAAGAGACAGAGCTGAAGAGAAGTGCTGCTACTCAGTGCTTATCCTGGCCACACCCCCATTATGCATTTTTCTGATGTTCAAAAGGTATTTTACCAGCTTCTGTAAGCACCTCTAAGAGATAAGTATGCTTCTGTGTAACAGCAGCTGGTACAGGGTAACAAAAACAATGACAGCAGCAATATCAAAACAAAACATGCAACAGAGTGAAGTGTGCAACTATTTTTAAAGTTGTTCATTCCTCCCATGAACACTTTGGATTTTGTCCTCCGTCTGTATTCTTGAGCCAAATGTTTTATAATTTTCAAAAAGCTGTAAACCACTTTGTGCTCCTACACATTTTTTGTTTTCATTTCTCTTTTTGTAACTGGTTGTGCACACAGCAGATAAGGTTCCATGCACTAAAGACAATTCTAGCTGGGTCTTTCTGAGTTGGATTTTACACACACACACACACACACACACACACATACACACACACACACACACACACACACATACACACACATATATATATATATATATATATATATATATATATATATATATACATTCAATTTTATATATTTTTTTCTGTTTCTTCTTTTAAATCATTTGAAAATGACTACTGATGTTTCTTTAATTGGATAAAATCTGTAAAAAATATACTGCAAGAGTCACCTCACGTACTGGCCATAATGAATGATATGCAACTTTGCTACTTTGCAGTTTCTTCATCCCTTTCTGTCATTTGGTTAAAAGTCATTGATTGCATTCTAGCTATTATGAAACATTTCAATATGCCATCTATTATAAAAGATGAATTACTGATATAGATCTCATTCCTTCCAGATGAAATCATAGTTTAATATCTATCATTTTCACTAGCAATGAATGAATTACACATATTCTGGTGGCTTTTAATGTTCAGTATATGTTTCTGGGTTAAGCACTTCATAGGTACCTTTTTCCCAAATGGACCAGGTCAAAGAGACTTTGTCCCCATACCATGCATCAAGACTGTTCTTACATCTTTCTACATTTTCAGTTTGTTTCATAACTAGTGGTTGGCCACTCCACTGCTTTGCTGCACTGTACTAAAAAATTCCTATCCTTAGATTTGTTGGTTAGATCGATGTCTAACAGTAAGTTGATATTCTTTGTGAGTCTATCAGGCATCCCAAAAGTAATACCCAAATTGGGTACATATTATATCCTCGAAGAGGCGTTCCATTGAATGCCTTTTCACTTAAAATGTGAACTGTCATAACAGTGAACAGCCACATCAGAGATTTCTTTCCCCGGGAAAGAAATCACTTTCCCTAAAAAGAAGAGCACAACACTACAAACATTACAAAGTGGGGGGCTTCACCCTCCCACACCCCCCTAACTAAATATACCAACTCTGATATCATACTACAGTGGTAAAAATGGCAAACTAACAAGGATGGCCAAGTGATTTCTTTCTCAGGGAAAGAAATCATTGATGTGGCCATTCGCTGTTATGACAGTTCACATTTTAAGGGTCGATGAAATGGTGTTCGATGGAACGCCTCTTTGAGGACATAATATAGACCCCCCCCCCAAATCACCCTGTAGAATTGCATCAAGTGAACATTTAAAGACCTGGTAGATCACCTCTTAAGATGATAGTGTACTGAGAATAAAGTAAACATTGGTAGTCGTGTTTCATATTTTATTTCTTTAATTCCTTAATATGTTTGCTATACCTCCCTTGTACAGCTCTCCCTAAATTTTTGATGTCCTATCTACTGTATGTACAAAAGACTTCACCTCACTCCAATATAGACACTAGAAAATGTGTATATTGAGACAAAAAAATGGCCTTTTTCAAATGATCTCTAAAGTCAAGGTTATTGGCAAGTAACACACCAATATCCTCACAAATTCCACATACTGACGTAATGTTATCATGTAATCCCTAAAGCTTCCACATTTTTTTATCAAAATGCATGACACAACATTATTTGCATTTAAAAGACACATTGTGGCAGCCCATCTAATTTATTGACATGCCTTTGTATTGTAGCTCAGGTTTTAATATTGTTCACTAAACATACTACATTTGTATCACCTGTGAGTTTTGTTGTCCACCCTTTACTATTCATAGGGAGAATGGAGAATTGGAATAAAGTGCTTCCTAAGACCAGTCATTGTGGAATCCCTGTCATATAGATATGATTCCACTAAGGTTCATTTTTAGATTCTCCCTGCTGAGCAGTTTGCAGTTCATTTAACCAAAAAAGAATTAAAACACAGCTGCACAGCACCATATTGAATGCTCGCTTCTATATTACCTGATCAAAAGTTTAGGTCAGCGAATATCTAAACGTTGACCTGGTCATATCTATAAATTAAAACACGAACGGCCGATTTAACATAGGGAATGAATTCCCTTGGCCGCAAAAAAATTTAAACCAAAGTACCACACCCCCCGATGTAAATATACCAACTCTGAGATTGCTTTACAATGGGGAAAGGGGCAAAGTCCACATAACAGCCAAGGGAATTCTTTCTCTGTGTTAAATCATCCGTTCGCATTTTTTTGCATTTGCTATTACCAGATCAACATTTAGGTATTCGCTAACCTAAACGTTCAACCAAGTAATATGAACCCAAATGCTCAAGTGAAATCAAAGAAAGTAACATCAAATCAATTGCTGGCATTAACAGTGTTTGCTACATCAGAGTAAAAATATGTCAGATTATACTTCATGATCTACCTTTTGTGAACTTGCGTTGATTGTTATATTCTTGCAAAGATACTCTACAATTTTCAAAGCATTTCAGTAAAATCAAGTCAAATATCTTTCCAATTATGCTGATCAAACTAATACATTTGAAACCTGAAGTATCATTTTTTTTGGGGGGGGGTTATATTATCACTTTTCCATTTTACAGCTACTTAACCGGTCATTAATAATTGAATCAAGTATTGTTATGGATAGTACAAAATGTTTTAATATTTCATAGAAAATTTCCATTCAATTCATCAGGACCCAGTGCAGAGCACTTTTGATTTTCTTTAGTCCTTCCTCGACCCAACTAACTTGTATTTTAGAGGATATATCACTAGTAGGCATTTCTACAATTGTCATATCCCATCCATCCCCACTGCTGTCCTTAAAGAAGATATGTGGAAACTTGGTTGCAACTTCTTCTTTATTGATTAATACCCTACGTAATTTCGAGGAATTTATGCTTAAAAAGAAGTGTTTTGCTATTATTAGTAAATCTAGCTAACTTGACCTCATATCTTTGATTTCACTGTATAAATATGTCCTATTTTTGTAGCACAATTGTTAATGATATCTGCGTTTATAACAAAAACATCTGTTTTGTCCAGCTCAGCTTTTTTAACTTACATTTTTTTAAGTAGGCTTCTATTCCACCATATGGAGTCTCAGAATCCCTCTTTTACACCATGTAGTGAAAGGTACAAATTCTTCAGTTATATCATCTACTTTGTTATAAAATAGTTAACTTCAGTAGTACTAGTTGACCTAAAATCTTCTTCCCATACCCATTCTTTTATTTTTTAATGTATTTATGTACATATGTATTTATTTTGTTACTTTTTGATTTTGCTATAGTCTGTATGACAGTGGTTCTTTATATTTTCCACAATGCTCTATATTTTCACTCATGAGTATTTCACTTGAAATTCACCATGCAGTGATAAGAGTCTCCCAATGGAAAATTGACATAAGAATTTTCTGTAACAACTTCCAAAGACATCCTTATTGTGTCTAATATGTTGATTAACCTGGCAGGAGTTGATACATGCTACACCATCTATTTTTCTGAAAGGAATGTAGTGTGACATGTTTTTGTATACAAATGTATCTAACCCAATATTAAAAGAATTCAAATCACCAGCTATTGTACTGTTGTTCTATTTTCTATACCTTTTCAATCCTCTCATAATTGTTTTCATAAAAATTATATGTAAACATTTCAAATCTATCAGCAATGTTATGGGTATTAAGCTCACAAAAGGCACTGTTAAATGCCATAACTACTTTTAGCTTACTGTTTACATACATATATAGTCCATCACCTTTCTTTTGTTTTAAAAGCCCAAAAGTTATGATAGCCTATATGGTTTTCACTGCTAGTTGTGAAACCAGGTCAATAATATATGTCTTAGTGATAATATTTACATTTGTTTTTCCGTTATATAGCTTGTAAATCAGTTATTTTATTGTTCAGGTTCCCTGGGTTACAAATTACAATGTTTAACCTACCTTTTCAGTATAATGAACTCTACATATAATAAATGCTTTACTTTTTTTCAAGTGTTTAACGTACTGTTCTAATAATTATAAAAGAACTCCTGTGATAACGGTCATTGCAGAAATATTTTATTTTCAAGATGAGTAAACTAATTGCCATTGTTCAGAATTCAAGGAAGTAACTTGTATGTAGGTGTGCATGTAGAAATCTTGCCTTCAACATTAATCTTCCAATGGTACTGTTTAGTGCACTAGCCACTTTGGCATGTAATTCCTTCTATTTGGGGGTAAGTAGAATATGCAAAAAAGTTTATATAAGTACACGAATATTACACAATACAATGATTCATTTATCTTAGCCCTCCCAATACCACTATGCCTGCAAAACTATGATGTTGTAGTTCTATTCATCATTTAAGAGTGTCATTATGCATATCTTAATGTAATTCATCAACCCCTTTTAAACTAATCACTGTAACATTGGATTCATTTACTCTAGATAAATAGTTTTTTAACATTCGCAACATCAAGTCATCAAGAAACAAAATTTGCCATTACTCAAAACACTTTTATCACTACAGTCTCTCTGTATGGATTACCTAATATCGGATGCCTGTCTTTGTCCCCTACCACATTTGCACCAACTAGGGGAAATTTTGAGTTATGTTGTGAGAAGAAATGTTTAGGCAATAACTGAAACTACACTGGGGATCATGTCCATGTTTTATTTCAATGAGGCAGTGTTCTATATTTCATAATTTTTAATGTGAACATGGTTATTTGATAAAAACATGCAAAGAAAACGAATATGGCATAGTGCATAATTTCATTGTTTTCCATCTAGTTATTTGCATATATGAGAAGTGGAAGTTTAGGTTTAGTTGCCATTTTTGAATAATAGAATTTGTTAAACATTGTAGTTATTATAATCTATAATCTGGTCTTGTATTATATCTATGATGTTATTAAATATGATTTATCCTTTTCCTGACAGCCTTAACTGTATGTAGATTATTGCAGACCATGGTAAATGGTGAGTCATCATATATTAATTTGGCTATGTCTGCAAAAATAGTGTCACCTGAAAAGTGCTGGAAATTCTGTGGCATTGTGGGTGGATATATTTAATTAATCTCAGAACTCATATACTATTTACTGAAAGGATGCAAAGAGAATAAAAGGCATTTTCTAATGTTTTTTATGTTCTAGTAGTAAGACATATATTTTTTAGAAAGATACTAACTCGACCCTTAACTTGTTTAACTAGGGAAAACAGTTAATTTCTCTTAACTGAGGGGAAATGAAATATCATCAACATTAAGCAACAAAAAATATTGCAATTTATGTGTTTATATGTTATTCCTTACTTCATTTTGGTTGTAATTATAAATTAAAAATAAAGTTTAATTACTTATCTTCACTTTCTTTGTCTTGTAACAAAGTGACGTATATTTGTCTTACCTTTAAACTTCATATATATGTAAAGGTTGACCCAAGCCTAATATTTAAACCAAGACTTGGTAATCTTACAAAATAAATAAAACAAACTATGTACAGTTTAAATACCTAAACATCTGAAATACTTACTCAAAATTATAAACACCTTGACTGATAAAGTCTATAGAATACCTTACAACTTCTGAAAAAAAATGGCATTGTCTTGATCCCTATGTTTATTGGAGAAGGAACATATTATGCACTAAGAGGTTTATCAAGGGGATCCGCAATTGATTCACCCTTCTAGATCAACTTAATAAGACATTCAATGTGATGGTTAAACATACATAATAGCAATATTCAAATCTGAACCACTGTCTCAAGCTAATAATCTTACCATAATACCCAGTGAAAGGGAACTTAGTACATACTGATCTTAGACAAAGTCTGTGTTAAAATAGTTGTCTTACTTTGTGCAAAGAGTAATAAGATCATTGCTACTAGTTTTCTTACCTAACAGGAGCTCTTTGAACTCAGATGTAAAAAGAGGTCCCACAAAATACTGAGTGACACTTCTCATCCAGCATGTGGTTGGTTCACTAAACCTGCTTCTGGTAGAAGGTTACTGAGTATCCACTGCAGAACCTCCAGATTCATGAACAGTTTTTATCCAACTGCAATAAGAGTCATGAATCCAGATGTAAATCTGAATGTATCAAAACTATAATAGGTTGTTACACTCTCATTCTTTTTCATTTTTCCCATGCAGTAATTCTATTTATTTATTGCATACCAAAATGAATGTATTCTCATTCAAGTGCAATTCCAATCACTTCCTTATGTGCAATACCACCCAATCTCATCTCTGTGTATAGTGTATTTTCTTTTCATGTGTCAATCATCTTATAGTCAGTGTTGGTCAGTGTATATAAACAATGTACAAGCATGTGTGTCAGCTACTGAGATATTTACTTTTGTACTATAGTTATTATTTATTCTTTAGTACCTATCATGTCTGTCTTTTTGTTTTTGTTTTCACCTATAAAAGAGATAACACTCACAATTTCATTTAGGTAGTACTTGTGTTTCCTAAATGACAATAACGTTTCTTTGAATCTTTGATATCTTTATTTCAATTTCATGCTAAGTTAGTGGGATTGCATCACAGACTATAACTATTTACATTTCTCTTTTTTGATGTACTGCTGATGTTGCCGGTGATAAATCTCACAGGCTAATTAGGACAACTTTTTTGCCAAATATCATATATAGCAGAAACCAGCACCATACAGTGATAAATATATCTGTATGTAATTTGTATACAACTATGTACAACTGTAAATGCACAGAATATGTCACAACATAGTGTTAACTGGATACAATTAACACTAGACAGTCTATTCTCTTGAACTTTCATGTAATAATATATGCATTTTTACCAATAGGGAAAAGCAGCTTGTTGTTATGGAGTAGTCATTCTTAGAATAAAGGTAATCATGTCCATCTCCACGGAGTGATTTTTTTTTTCTTGTGTATAAGTGATACTTGATAAGCAATTTGAGTGCATCAGTGACCAGTATGATATAGACAGATGAAGTTTGATCCTACAAACTGTTCATATAGTTGACTGGCATTCTTGTAAACCAAAACCACGTTTGGATATGCTCAACATTTATGACAGGTTTGTGGTGAGCTCATAAAAACTACATTAACACTTTTAGCAGGTCTTCTGTATCCTTCAAATAGGAATTTAATTTAATGCTCAAACACCCAGTTAAGAGAGGACTAAGTTGTTTAAGGTTATAATAAGATTAACCTGATCTTGAGGAGTCTCATATCCCACATAGGTACTAATACTCCTGAATAATATTTTAGAGAAGGCAGCAGTTTTAAGTATGATAAAATCAGTATTCAATGTAGGAACAAAGCTAGCATTAAAAGCATCATTTAGCCTTATGGTGTCAACTTCAACTTTTGAAGAATCTTTAAGTGCTACCAATGACTGAGTTTGCCATATAGCTAAAACTAACATGTTTTAATTGAACATACTTCCACTAATCCTTCAGGGGAAGGAAGTATTTATCAGGTAAGTGTTGAAATGCAGCTATGGCCATGCCTCATTCAGGTCTATAGAATAACTGAAAGAAATAAAAGATGCCTTTTTCTTGCCAGTCCTGCCAATCTAAGGGAAGGTTGTCTATTTTTAGAATGAAATTCTTCCAGATAGTAACATCTGTCATACCTAAAAAGATTTTCCCACATGTTCTCTTATAATAGCTCTGTATATAACCTCTAATTAAGCCAACCCTTCAGAAGTTTTTATAATGTCTTACTATGCCATAATACATTTAACAAAAAATGTGCATCTAAGATAGTAGCCTCAACTTGTAGCCAAAGGCATGGGAGTTATTCCAAAAGAGACAAGGGACTTTTGCAGGGTAAAAGTAGCTGTGTATTTTTGTTTTACTAGTAAAGTATAGTCTCTCTCACACAATATAATGCATTAGAAAATACCTTATGGCAACCTGAATTACAGACGTTAAGACAACATTCATTTTTTGGATTTTAGCCAACCAAAGGTTTGATGGGGAATTGGGAATGTGTCTTAAAAATAGTACAGTTTGGGAAAGTACATCTCTAAATGCTTCAGCTATTGATGTTGAAGAGGTATAGAAAAGAGAATCCTCGACTTGTAATGCTTGGATAGCTAAATACTGACACGGCTGCTTAAGTCTATATGCTAATAATTTCCCAGGTTTATAACTTGGAGGCCATACTGGAATTGCTACCTTTTTCAAATATAAATATGATTTATCTTTTGCCATGGCAGCTAATTGCACTTTGATTTGGTTATACTGATATAAGAGGAATGCACCCTTAGCTCTACTTTTCCTACACGTATGACAGTAAGCTGGTTAACCACAGTGTGACATTAATCAATTACATGGCCCACTAACTGTAATTTAACCAACTGACATATTGCACAGAGCTCAATTTTAAGACTCTTGCAATGTAAATATGGACAGAGAACCTAATGGATT
The DNA here is from genome assembly GCF_019279795.1 of Protopterus annectens. NCBI lineage: Eukaryota > Metazoa > Chordata > Ceratodontiformes > Protopteridae > Protopterus > Protopterus annectens. The sequence goes on from NC_056730.1 coordinate 261,330,731, forward strand.
GAGCTTGATATAGATAATAACCTCTTTCAAAATATAAAATTTTACTCAGCAGTCTTCCAGTATCAGTGGGTATTGCCATTGCTTTGGCTCATTATTAATATGATAACAAGGGATTATTTCTAATTAAACCATATTGTGATCATTCAGGTAGCATGATAAAGTTATTGTGAAACACTTGCTAATAGTTGCTGAAACACAAGCCAGAAATCAGTTCTAGTATCACCTTTCCCAAAAGTCAAAATATCTAGATAGATAGATAGATATATAGATTGATATATAGATAGATAGATAGATGTAAATGATATGTGCTCATTATTGATTTGTTTGCCTACATCAGACAACTAGAGCTCAGTTGCCCTGAAATGTATTATTTGCAGTGCTTTTTTGTATTGTTCTGTGAAAGGTGACACCCAATCTAGTATCAAATCTGAGACAACCTTAAAGACGTCACATATAACCTCCTGAGTTTATGGGCTAATTATCTTCTCCAAATGTTGGAGCAGATCTAGCTAAAGGGTAGGATAGTTAAAAATAGGACCATAAACTTTACAGACATGGTAATTATTCAGTTTTATAATCACTTTAATTATAATCCACCCTCACTCCTTTCCTGTAGGGGTTTCAACAAACTGATCTTGGACAGAGTCCTTTAAAACTATAACCACTCCTCTCATTTGAATGGGCTTGCCAAGGTAGAAAAAATGAACAATTATTAAATCTACAACATCTTGTATGTTTCTTTGTTATTTTTAATTCCAGTAAGAATAAATATCATCTATGATAGGCTGAACAAATCTTTAAAAACAAAGCCTTTACTGACTGGATTTCAACTTCTGCTATAAACAGTGAGAGCTCATAGTGACATACAATAAGCAGTATTAAATACTAAGTGATACACTATTAACTAAATCAGAGAAAAATAATATATAACTAATCAGTGACCTGGTATGTTCTGTTTTAAATGGAGGTAATAATCACAGCATTTATTTAGGGCCAATACAAAGGTACCAGTGCAGCCTGCCACTCAGTTAATAATGCTTACAGAGCATATTGTTATTTCCAAATTACAAGAACATACCATTTATCTTTTTTCAGTATTGATGATGATGATGATGTGCCCTGGTGAACGTTCTGCATTTCTTTCACCTCACTTGACTGAGAATGTCAACTATCCACTGAGGTCATTATTTGATTCTGAACAGCTGTCAGTGTCTCCAAAGGATTGCAGCTAGTAGCAAAGGCTACACTGAAAAGATATTGAGTGACAATCTTTCAGGTTGGGCTATATGGATGACTTCTGTCATTGCACTGGCTATCCCTTTATTAGTATTGGCAAGAGATAAGGAAGGTAGAGCTGGTTAATTTAAGACAGCAGAAAACTTGACCGACCCCTTGGAAAGATTTGCTCTTTCTTCTGGACCAGTGTGAACAAATGCTATTGATGCTGTGCAATCCATATTTAAAGTGTCCGATTTATCAAGTTAATCAGACACTGGTATGTACTGCAGATTTTAATCCATGCTTCATTAGTTAAACTGAGATTTACTCTTGTTTCTTGTCACTTAAAACATAAAATGACAGAAAATTTGAAAAAAAAGTAGGAGTGTCTTGATGATAACACAAAGACCTTCTGCCAGGACACCACCAAAGTATAATAATCCTGGTGTAAATAGATTTTGCAACCTTCCATTAAAACTATCTTTTCTTTAATATTGTGAAATATTTTCTTTTTCTCCCTGTAGTTTAGATATTTCATTATGATCTGTCTCAGAGTTTATTCAGGTTTAGCAGGAGGTAAAGGGTATGGCACGCTTGCTCTGCTGTTACGGAGTCAGAAATGTTCAGTACTGCTGGTAGATTTGTTTATAGAAATTGCAGTAAATTATCCATACCTGGTTTCTCATTTAATCATATGAATTATAAATTGTTTCATCTGGAATGATTCTCTTTATTGTCAATTTTTTCTTTTGACTTAAGACTCACATTGTCCTGCAGCATGACTTGGGTACACTGGACATTTGTAGAAAATGCCAGTTCCAAGAAGCTTGTTTCAGCAGTTAAGTTAGCCTTAAGTCTTCTTGATTTTGTAAGGATAGTGATGTCTGGTCACTGAAGATGTGAGTACATTTGATTTCTAAGTCAGTGAAGCATGACAATTTCCAGAAAAAAATGTATGAGCAGATTCAATAAAGCCTACATAGTCTGCTAAAACCTTCTGCACATCAAGATGCAACACACACATGAAAGCGCACCATTTTGTATTCAGTAAGCATCTCTACATGCCTTGTAGAACCATGCAAACATGATAAACTTTGTGGCATACTAACTACAGCATAAGCAGCTGAATTGTATGCTATTCAACCAATCAATGATGGAGTAGCTATTCAACAAGCTATAAAGCAACCATGTAGACTCAATGCTGGTTTTCCATGCAAATTCTAAAATCTACTAGAATACAGCCACAGAAACTAGGCTGCACAGAAAGAATGTTAGGGGTTGTTGTTGCTCTTATGCATGTGTATGTGCAGCAGGTGCACGCCTATCCTGCTGCTACTGTTACCAGACCACAGCCAAGAAGAAGAATTTTTAAACCTTCTTTAACTTTTCATAAGGTGGAAACTATAAAGCCCTACAGGGTGGATAGAGACAAACTACAAGAACTATGTAACATCTCTCATCCTCAACTGAGAACAAGTGCAAACCAATGGGAAGCAGTAAGAGTGGAGGCTAATGTATGTGTAGCACTTAGAGTTTTAGCTACAGAAACCTTCCAGGGACCATCAGAGGACATGCTGTGGATGTCACAGGCATCAGCATATAGGATCCTCCATCAATTCCTGAATGGAACACTACAGCATGCCACTGAGTACATATAATTTCCCCATACACCTAGGAGTACTACCCTGTAGCACACTTCCCTGAAGCCTCAGGTGCCATAGACTGTACACATGTAGAAATCAAAGCACCACCTGGGGAGCAGGGAAGGATGTACTGTACATAAGTAGAAAGGGCTTCCACTCCATTAACTGCCAGGTCATGTGCAACATTAAGAGAATCATCCTGAATGTGTGTGATGGCAACTCAGGCAGTTACCATGACTTACATATATGGCACAACTCTCAACTGTATGAGATGTTTACTAGGGGTGATTTCCACAGGGTCATTTACTGGGGGTTGCAGGTTATGCACTTGAACCATGGCTGATGATGCCCATCAGAAATTCACACACACCAACTGAAGAATGTTATAATGAGGCACATGCTCAAAGAAGAACTATTATAGAGCATGTGTTTGAGCTGCTGAAGTCGCAGCCCCACTGCCTACATACATGTGGGGGAGCCCTCCAGTACAGGCCTCATACATATGCTGAAATATTCACCATCTGGTCATTCCCCACAACATTATCCTGCGAAAACAGCTTTATCAGGAATAGCAAGGGGAAGGACCATGCATCCCACCATCACTGCCAACATCTCCACAGCCACATGCAGGTGAAAAGTCAGAGGGGAACCAGCAGCTACAGTGGGTGTAAGCAGATGTAGACAAGCACAATATGGCCTTGCACTGGCCAAGAGACAATGGATAGCATACAAGCTTACCACCTAAGGGGCTTAAACCTGAATCCTATTCACATACATACAATAACATTGATGCCAGGCAATACTCAGAACCTTTACTTACCCATGTAATGACTGAGAACTGCTGGCATCAGAAAGAGTCAGCATTGAACTAAAACACTTGCAACTGCTGGATTTCGAGGGTAAGCATTGAACTTGGAATAGAAAAATAACTGTCTAAGAATACAAATGAATGGCATGTGCTTGCATAATATAAGTAAGTATAAGGTGGGTGATTTTTACAGCAAATACATCAGGATGTGACAGCAGTGACTTATGTGGATACGTGTCCTCTATCAATTAATAGGCCTTATATGGAAAATGTACAGATTTTCACAGACTGTCCAAAGTTTGCCTCATATGTTTGTAAGAGCAAATCATTAAAGAGAGAAGTAAGAAAATAATGACACACATTTCAGTTTCAGACTTCATATCTTTCAGAATAAACATAAAACTAGTAATGCAAAACCTATTATTCCAACAACTGCCTAAGTTTGTAAGACCATGATGGTTAAAATCTCTCTCTATTGTTGGGCCTTTGTCACACTTTTATTTATGGCCTGGTCCAGCATTGTTGACATAAGAGTCTGGGAAGGATGTATACATTACAATAACCTGTAAGAAAGCATTAAAGTTTGCAAAACAGCATCATAAAAACAGAGCACTAAGTCAGCTATGCACCCTGAACCTCAGACAAAAGACTTACCCCTGAATCCAAAAAAAGAGAAAACAAGGACAAGGCACATTTATCATCATTTGCACAGTGTGTTGTATGTGTGTGTTTGTGCGTGTGTGTGTTGGGGGGTGGGGAGGCAGGAGGCCCAGGTTGACACAAAAGGTAGCCAGTGAGTGAGTGAGTGAGTGAGTGAGGGCATGTGAGTAAGAAAGAGAAACAAACTGATGAAACTAAAACCAGAAATAAGCTAAATGGCTTCAGTGGTGTAGAGATGAATGAAGTTAGGAAGCCAATTCAATCCAATAAGGAATAAAACAGTTAATTAACTGAACAAATAAGAAATAAAAATATTAATAAATAACAATAGTAAAGCGCTTTTGTCTCCTGTGTATGAGACTTTATCAAGAATAGAACATGCCCATAAAACATTTCTTTTATAACATACTCATAAAACATGCCCATAGTGAGAAACAGGCAGACACTTGGATAAGGTATTAAATGGCCAGTGAAACAGAATGAGTTTTAAGCCTCATAACTGACCCATGTAACTGTTATGTGTCTGTGTCTGTACGGGAACTCCAGGTCAAATTAGGTTGTGCATGTCTGCAAGAACACAGCCAAACACTGAGCTAGCTCTATGTCCTGGTATGTCTGACAGGAATGAGCCATGCATGGTAGAGGTGACAGTTCATCATCATCCCAGATTCTGAGAACTGGGTCTGCCAGGAGTTGCACTGGCACATCCATACCCATGGTGAGATACACTGCTGCTACCTGAATGTGACTGTCTGCTGGACAAGCTCTCCTCATGAGTATGCCGAGGACCAAGACCCCATGGTCTGCCATACCTGGGTGTGGATACCTTAACCAGTGATGTAGCAGTGGAAGTAGTGCCACTATGGGAGCATAATCACGAATGGACACTTCTTCTAATATCAGATGATGTGGCTGATTATACCCACATGGATGCTGTCCCCCTCCCAGCAGACATTCCATCACAGACACTGCCCGTAGCAATGTGTCATTCATCCAAACTATTGAATCAGCGACATGGTGGAAGCAGCCAAGCATGTCAGCCTGCCCACATCTACAATCCTAAGTATTTCCATATGGGTCCTATTGGAATGTGCCTGCACATCCATGATGGTCCTAAACATACATTGATCAGTGCACCAAAATCAGGTGGAGGATGGATAGTAGGCTTCCTCCAAGCACCCCAAAGAACCCTCCTGCATGGCACCTTACACACATTTTGACTATGGCCAGACTCAATGGGCAATGAAGCTAATGTAACTACACTACCCTGATCAAGTTTGTGACCCTTCACCTGTCCAATATCTGAGGGCTCACTGGAATGGGTTTGCGTAGGCCTACTGGATGTGTCTGATGGAATCCAGAGGATGGCTGAATGTCAACCTCTGTGACAGATTCAAACTCTGCACCCGCCAACTGTGCCTGTGTTTGGTTACCATACTCTGACTTCAGGTGGTAAGAGTCCTGAACTTCCACTGTCAGGATCACCTTTGATAATAAGCAACAAACATAAGAAAAAATTAATAGCTACACTACTACAGTTTAATATATCCTAACAAAGTAGTATTGGTGCCATTATCACAGATGGTACAGCAATACACACACAGTCCTGACACGCACCTCACATACATGGATAAATGCATAATTTTGTCAAATGCTGAAATAAAAATGTTTGGCTTACCATGTGCTAAGATTCCACACTTGCTAGGGACGATGGTCCTGGAAGAAGTTAAGCAAAATGTAAAGACACCATCATCACAATAACAATAACATAGAGGGAAAAAATGTTGTCTTTATTTGTCCATTAACAATACAGTTAACTGAAACATGGATGACACATCCACCCCAAGTCCATGTGTAATAAACCAGAATGTGTTGTTAACTGTACTAACCTATAAATAGTTACCCCCCCAAAAAAAATGACTAAACCAACTTAACTATTGCTTTCAATATTTTACTATATAAGTAATATTTAAAAATTGACATATGTAAGCCTACCTGGAAGCTCGTCCTGGGACATACTTGTCCTCCCTGAAACAGCAATGCCAACAGCAGTCACATGCTGTTGTGCACTTTTCACTGAGCTGTCTGGATTCCTGACAGTGGACAGGAACTCTTCATGTGGTGTCAGTTGTGATTCTGTAGCAGCCCCCCTCCCAGTAGCCAGCTGTCCACAGGTCACTGCAGCTGCTCTCCCCCAGGCTGACAAAATCATGCCAGCAGCCCTATGATACACCTAATCATATATTCTGCTGCATTGCCCAACAGCATTGATGTTGTTTACTATCTGGTTCCAAATGTAACTTATTCCAGACATATGTCCATGTCCTGTCTCAAGCAGAGTGGCACCATGTTGCAAAAGGCTTGGATGATCATGTCATTCTTTGAGTCACTAAATATGTGGTTGCGAGGATTGCGATGCTTGAGTGCCATAGTCCTAAGTGACAGAAAACACAAAAGATGGATACTATACATGAATAAAGTTCCTGCATAGATATTACGCATATTATTAGTTTTTCAATATTACACACTGGAGAAACAAAAAAAAATCAGTTCTTCAAATATAAAAAGTGTTATATGGTTGTGACATGTGATAGTCGCACACCAACCAAGGTTTGAGCCAAAACAAAGACTAACAATAGCAAAGCAAACTTCTGTAAAAACTTTTTTGTTGTGCCATCACAGAAATGGAACTTGGCTCTCCCACCCCTAAAACTACAAGCAAATAACATTTTTTACCAAACAAGGAATAAAACATCAGTGAATTGTTATAAGTGCTTTAAACTGCCCCAAAAACATGTGCACATTTACCACAGAACAGTGATTTTTATTCAGTTGCCTGTCACCTCTACCTATGCCCAGCACACCCCTAGAGGTGTCTATGAGCCATCTTAGAAGGTTAATACTGCCGTGTCATTGACAATATAGTACATTTACATTTCACTGAAATAACAGAGAATAGTATAAAGAAAAACAGTTGTAACAGTAGCACTTGTGATGAAAGTTAATAAGGCTGTGCATCTGAGAAAGTAAAGTGTAAAATGTCTATGCCATCGGTAGACTTCTAAGAAATGCATACAGATAAAAGTTGCATTTGCTAGTGTGCCTTTCTATATATATATATATATATATATATATATATATATATATATATATACACACACACACACACACACACACATATATATATATATATATATATATTTGCATTTATATTACATAATCGAATTTTTAAAAGTTCAAACATCATATGGTCGACACCATATGATCGAACTTTTAAAGTTCAAAAATGTAATAAAAAAATAAACCAAAGAAAAAACCTACGTGAATGGTTTAAGGAGTTGGGCAAGCACCTCTGCACCCCCCACAACCCCCGCTGTTTAAATATACCAACTCCGAGATCTCACTACAGTACAGAAAAGGGAAATCTTCCCACTCCACACTGTATGGAGATCTCCGTTGAAATGTTCAAACCTTTAAAGATTCGATCATATGTGTCGAGCATATGACGTCCAAACTTTTAAGAGTTCGACAACGTGATATAGACCCATATTTTTTTTCGTACTGCCATGTCTGCAAATCCAGTATATAACTGAAAAAGGCAATCATACCTTATCAAGATCAGTAGTCTTCTGTGCAGATAAATACAAAGTAATAGTAATCTTCTTCCATGTTAAACACATAGGCAACTCTCCTCACTTTCAGGTTCCCTAGCAACACAGTTCCATTTTTATAGTGTAGATTCAGTCCCATGAGCATGGTGAAGATGCAAATGAGGTATGAACTCATTAGAATTGCTGAATCCCAAATTGTTGGCTCCATCTAGCAGATGTAAATGTAATGCAGGCACTCCCTCCGTGTTTTTGCTAATAGATAGCAACTGAGAATGATTACTGGTAGGGACAAGGAAAAAACACCAATTCAAACTCCCTTACCTCCAGTGGGTGTGTCAGGCAGGTTACACTTACACAGTGTAGAAGTAATTGCATCAAAGTTTTAAAAGGAAGTGAGCAGCACACATTCCTCAGTTTCTGATCAGTAATATCCAAAGTGGAAAACTATATTTTATTGCCATTTAAAATTCTCATACATTTTAAATATAATGATAGAAAATGCCTTACAGACTGCATGTCTCAGATTACTGTTCAGATAAAAGAAGACTGAATACCATACAAAGACAAGACAGAGCTGCATTTCTGCAAACAATAGTCACAAATGATTGTGTGATTGCTCATTGCACTACATCTGAAAATAACACACATACAAACAACTCAGATGTGTACAAATGCCATATCTCATGTCAGTACTGTGGATGATTTGGGATTTGCTTGTATGCACGATGAATTTCATTCCTGCTGCAAAGCTGTTTCTGTGGCAAAGAGGAATAACACACCCTTACTGTGTTTTGCAGGTTCATTGGTGTCAGAGTTTAAATCCAGACTTGTGTAAAAAGTTTTCTTGTATAATAGCATTTATTTTGTAATGTTGTTTATTTGATATATATTTTTGTTTTTTATTAACAGTATTTGTATGGTGTACAGCTTAACACAAACACAGGAAACTGATAAATAAAATATATATCATGTAATGTACTTCTATGATAACCACTACATAAACTACACCTGTGAATTATGTGTGTGTAGCACATCTGCTAAGCACAATTCACACACTATATAGTATTTGTAGATGACAGTTCAAGTCCCACATTTGTTGTTTAAGGATGAAACCTAAGAAACATTGGTCACAGAGATAACACAAGTTTAGCATTGCTTCAGCATTTGCATGTCACTTAACTTCATACAAACCTGGACTGATGGCCCAGACAAGAAGCAGACAGGATGCAGACATACTCGATTTCAAAAAGGATACATTATTGCATCTTTTGCTTTCCGTTATGCCTGATAAGTGGCAATGTGTTTCAATTAGCATCCTTCCCCAACATAGGCAGTCCCAGAACACCTGCAGACAACACACAGACAATAGACAATTTCAAAATGAATATATTCTATCAATTATGTTGGGTACAGCACAAACATGCTAAGTGGTGTTGTGAGGCAGTTAACACACAGAAATTAATAATGGATATGACAACATCCAAATGTTATTTAACTATTCCTGTTGGAGCAGATTTAAGTGTAGGATTGCAATACAGATGATCCTTGGTTCTAATAAAGTAAATTCCAAATATTTTTACTGTTGTTCCATTTTACTTTATATTAAAATTCACATAAAAATATTACATACTCCCTATTTTATTAAGGGTTGTGCACTTAACTTTATTAAAAACATAAAAGAAATGTAAGCATAATTATAAATAGTAATAAGTATGTATAGCAGTACAGCTCATATGTATTATTTGTGTTACTGAGGTTATACTGACTGTTATGTTTTAGTAATTATAATGGTGTTCTCTGGCATTGACTGAACTTCAGACTTCAATAATACTCCTAAACACATGGATGTATAAACCACAACCTTGTTAGGTCACATACATTAACCCCTCAGTCCCTCATGTGTATTTATATATAAGTTATGAGTATGTGTGAGAAGTACGTCTTCTGTGGCAAGGAAGCAAAATCAATGCTGTGGAAGAAAATGTTTTGTCTGTTATTCATAGGTTAGTATTTCACACTGTAAAAATTAATTTTATTGGTGTGTAAAGCCACAGAAAAAATGTTGTCAAGTCATAAAATGTATGCCTCTAGTAGATGTCTGCAAAGTTAACTCACATAACAGTTGCATCAGCAAATGACCCTCAAACTAATACAAAGTGTTAGATTAACCTTGCAGTTTCAAAAACTGCTTTCCAGTCTGTTTGGCACTGTTGTTCTTTGCTTAAAATTGCACAAACGCCATTGGCATAGTTGTTTTGGTCTGCCAGTAAATAAAATAACACACATAGGTGGAAAATAATTTTGAACTATTGTTCTTTTCCCTGGTTGGGCATGTCTGGTAGTAGGAGAGAAGGTGCCCAATTTAGGGCACAGAGGTAGGGTGTCATTGGACTCATTGTAAAGTGCCACAACCAAAGGCTCTTGCAGGGAGACTATACCGGCTGCTAGTACAAGACTGAGACATGGAATATTCTAGCCAAGGCTATCTCCAGTACAACTGGCATTCCACTCACTGGAGAACAGCATAGGCATCATTTTAATACCTGAAAAGGGACAAGCAGGATATACTAAACTGTAGCTGGATGAGTTCAGGGCTGCTGACATCCCACAGTTGTGTAACTATACTGATAAAGAGAACTTATAGTAGATAGAAAGCTGCACATAGGCAAGACGGGTACGCATAATGCTCTTAATCTTGTTCTCTTATCTTTATTCCACAGACAAAAGATTACGGTGAATAGGGATGCCCATGCTGAGCATCTAGAGAGAGTGAGAGAAGCAACAGGTATGTATCCAGCACAACATAACTATTATTTTAGCTAAATTATTGCTCTTCTATACAGTTTTAGTAAAGTAAGCATGCATATCCTAACTGCAAAAGCAAGCATGCTTACTTCAGTCTGTAGCACAAGCCAGCTGTATGAGTCAAGTCTAATATTGTAGTTAGACATTGTGCGTTCAAATACCACAAGTAACAAATATAGTAAAATTATTTAAAAAATATTACATAATTTAATTTTAACAAAAGAGGCATAAATGCCCTGCTGTTAACTTAATCTGTATAATTGGACCAAGCATATTGGCAGTATATGCACATTGCATGGATTACTTTGAGCAATCCTTACTTATAGTTTGTACTTGTTAAGAAAGAAGTATACGTAAATGTAAAAGTAGAGACAAAATATATTATTATTGTGATACTGCATTGTATGTCACATATGATCTTACTAATTATATCTCTTTTTTTCTCTTACCCTAACCCTTATCTCTCTTTTTTATTTTACTATGTGTCAGCAAAACATTTCCACATCATCTATCTTTGACAAATCACAAAATGCATTATAGCACAGTGGCTCAGCCTGTCCCTGTTCCATCAGCTCCTGCACCAACACCCAGCGAATCTCTACTGCCTCTGCTGCCCCTGTACTACCTGGGACCTCCACATCAAGTAGCACTACCCTGGCAGCTGGTGCTTTGGTACCCTCCAAGAGAACAGGTAGAGGTGGGAATTTTATCACCTTCCAGCAGTTGCCAGGCTTGGTGTGTAAGGTTGTGCACAGCACCATTGATGTATGCCTAAACTGGATGGAAAGATGCTCTCTTTTATGGTCCACAGGAGAAGTTGTCAAGCACTTCAACAGCCAACAGAGTAAGAGGACAGTAGTGACAGTCCTGCAGGTAAGGACTAGATTCTCACTGGCCCCATGTTTGATGGGCACGGGCATCTGTTGTTCCCTCCTTAAACCTAATCATGGTGTCTCCCAACCTCTTAAACCTAATCATGGTGTCTCCCAACCTCTTAAACCTAATCATGGTGTCTCCCAACCTGTTGTGTCCCTCACCATCTCTGTGACTTGTCTTGTCTGTTCTTTGTTTACATCTGCATCCTTACCTACCCTACTTATCTATGTCCCTTACCCAACATGCCTCTCTTATTGAAGTAAAAAAAATGGAAACATGTCCAGCAAAAAGATATGCCCCACACAGAGCTCCACACTTCGCATATGTGTCTTCTTGACATACTTGATTTGGTCCTATTGACTATGCAACATAATTTCATTGTTGTCACCCCTCTTTGTTGAGGTGACAGTCCAAATTCAGCTAATATTCTGTACATATTTTCATTTTACAGTGTTGAAGACGTGGATAGCTATGGTTCTTCCTTACCTCCCACCTGCACATTCCTATATTGCTTTCCCTTTGTTCTCCCCCCGCTTGACCCCCATTTCACCATTTTCCTATCAACCCCAATTTAATTCCTCTAATCTGATCAAAAAATAGAATTAAACACCACACACATAAGTAAAAAATGCAATGAAGCCCTTCACTTTTTGTCCTCTGTGTTTGCACGGACCATTGCCATCGCACACCAATAATGACCAACAGTGAATGGCTCTTCAGTGGTCTGCTTATCTCCAAACAATGTTGCTTAACACACTGTACTAAGGTAACACACAGTAAATGCAGAATAAAGAATTTTTTTAATGGATAATAAATATATATTTAAAACTATTATATACACCTGGATTCAAACCCTATGTCATCTGGGCTACAAAAGAAACCTGTCAATGCATTTACACCTGCTGTCACAGAGTCATGTAAGCTACAGGTGTGTTTCTTTCACTCAGTACTATCCACACTTCTGACTATTGCGTGTTTTCTCTTAATGTTTTGTCAGACATAAGCAAACCAATAGAGCTCTCATAATTTTATCAGTGAAAGAAAGGTTTTAATTTGCTTGCTGCTTAACTATGAGCAAATGGGAAAAGCAGTACAAATGTGTATCTTGCACATGCAAACACTGCCATTGATCAGGCAAACTAGATGCACAGCTGTGCACTATGGAAAGCGCACAATAACATTACTGACTATTTAGTATTCATCCCATGAAAGTGCATGTAAAACCACAATCAAAGGGAAGGCACTTTTAAGGGAAGAACACCTATATACACTGTAGCCATTTCTTACCTGCACCCATACACTTGAAACTTGGCCTCTCAGTACTTGTTCACAAATATATAAACTACACTCAAAAATAAATAAAAAAAATGCTTTCTTATATACCATGGACATCTTTATACTGGGGCCCAAATGGAGAGATGATAAGTCAGCAGGGATCCGAAAGGAGAAATGATAAGCCAGCAAGCAAATGAGAGTAGTATGGGGAAACTGAATTTATCCTCAAGTCTTGGTGCGTACCTTTACAAGGTGGACCCTATTTTTCACAAAATCTCACCAAGATGACATTGATATATAGACTACATTTTATATGGCATATATCCTGGACAGAAGTCGGTCAAAAATTAAAAAAAAGATAGCTGGGTGCACAAGACCCAGGATAAAAATGTGCCAAATCCTGGTAGGTGCACTGGTGACAGGACTTGAAAAAATTACTGTAGAATCCTCAAAATATGGAAACATCCCTACAATGGGACCAGGTCCAGGGAGAGAATGCCCCCCCCCCCCCATTGTAGAAGGAGGTAGCAGTCCACAAACATCACAAACACATAGGACAAAGAAGAGCTATAAATCTGAAAGAGTGGACTATTGAGGATAAGAAAGAAATATGTATTGTTACTATTATGCAAGAAGCCCAGAATTTTCAGACACAACATATACAAAAAGATAAAGAGAGAAAATAGAGGAAAGAAAAATACTTCCACAAGAAAAACTGTCAGAAGCTTCAAATAAACATTTATGTTCATCAATACAACAGATTTGTGGAAAGCTTTATATTGACCAAGAAACTTTGATCTATTTTGAAACATAAGCATCAGAGAAAGAGCAAAAATATAAACAACTAAACTTAGAGATTTTTGAAAAGTATAAAAAGAAATAAGAAAGAGATGTGATATGGTGCAATATTTATGTAAAGTCGATAGCCAAATTAATCAATACAAAAAAAGACACCCCCAACGATATTTGAAGAGAAATGCAGGCAAAGGCACCCAGATATGGAAAATGTCACAATATAAAAATACCATCACAAAGAGGGAATGTAGAAAAGATGATTAGCAAAGTAGAAATAAAAAAAAAAAAGAAGTTGAAGTTAGGAATGCCTGTGAAGTGAAGGATTTGATGTAGAAGATCTAACACAGGTTACATCACATCTTGATGGAACGAGTCCCCAAAGTAAGGAGAAACAGGAAGATCAGGAGACTTCTGAAGAAGAAATATGGACATGGGAAAGAAAAAGAGATTTAATATGGTGTAATATTTATGTAAAGAAGAAAGAAAAATTAATCAATACAAAAAGAGCAGCACCAAAGATATCTGAAGAGAAATACAGGCAAATGAATCCAATCACAATATAAAAAATAAGAAGACAAAGAGGAAAAGAAGAAAAGGAGATTAGTAGTGGAGACATTAAAGAAACAGAAACTGAAGTTCTGGAGTACCTGCAAGGGGAAGGATTCAGTGTAGAAAATCTAACTCAGGAAACACCACAGCAAGCTAGAACGATGGACTTCCAAATTAAAGAGAAACCAATGGAATAAGAACCAACTGGTCAGTTGCCATATGAAGATATTTTGGAGTCTTCAACAGAAAACCAGTAAAAACATTCACTTGAAGCTGGGCAGCAAGGGAAGGAAAAGGAAATCGTGGCAACTCTGATGCTATAATATTGAGGAGTGATAGGCCAGTGAGTTCCCATATGACAGAGAAATGGATGACATAGGATGAAACTGAAGAGAATGTGCCACAAGAAGATGCTATAGAACTTTTTATAGAATGCCCACGGGAATGGAGAACAAAAAATGTGCCCTCAGTTTAGTAGAAAATGAGCTAAGAGAAGAGTTGCTTGATTTAATAGAGATAGATAGAAATATTAAGAGCAATGAAAGAAATGGTCTGCAGAAGGTCAATAAAACCCAAAAAGTTAGAAGTTTGATAAAACAAATGAACATAGTAATTAGGACTGTCCATAGAGATCCATGTGATATAACATAAGTAAACAGAATGTATTACTGTGCAGTTAAATTAATAACACATACAATTCTACCACAAGAACACAGGGTAGTAAGGGGAAGGAAGGGGAGAAATCGTATACCATCATGGAAGCATCAAATAGAGAAAACTATAAAGCAATTAAGACAAGACATGCCACTGTTAGAAGAGTGTAGAAGAGGGAACAGGTCAACAAAAATACTTAGAAAGACATGATAAAAGTAATGCACAGCATCTGAACAGATCAGGATCTGTTATGCACTATTGTAAATAACAAACTAAAAATCTCAGCACAGGCAGAAACACTTAGAAGATATGCAGATTATTAAGGAAAAGTACAAAATAAGTATTTATTGATGACCCCAAAAAGTTCTATAGAGAATTGGGAAACAAGGGGAAAGGAATTGACAGACCACCAAAAATAACAGATACATTTTGGAGAAATTTCTATGAAGACCCTGTGGAACATAACAAATATGCTAAATGGATAGAAGAAATAAAAGAGATAATAAGAAATTTAAATGTACGGGATATGAAACAGGATAAAGTAATGGCCAGAGAGATTGAAATAAAGTTAAGAAAAGCCTCCAACTGGAAAATCCCAGGCCCAGATGCAGTACCTAACTTCTGGCTAAAAGTATTAACATCTTTGTATGAAGATTTAGCTATGAGTAAGAACTATTTATATGCACACCCTGAACAGACACTAGCCCGTTCAACAACAGGAAAAACAGTGCTTTTACTTAAGAGTGAACCTGCAAGTTATCTTAAAAATTATAGACCAATAACTTGCCTTCCAACCATGTATAAACTCTACATTGGAATTAATGCCTACAGAGTTTATAGTCATTTAAAAGGAAACTCAATCATGGCAATAGAATAAAGGGTAATAAAAGAAAGTCACATGCAACAAAGGATCATTTGTCATTAAACAAAGTCATAATGTTGAACTGTGAAAAGGGGAAGAATCTAAGTATGGCATGGATTGACTGCAAAAAAGCATTTCACAGTATCTCACATTCATGGATAAAAGAGTGCTTAAAAATGTATAAGATGCACCCTACACTGATCAGTTACATTACAGTGACCATGAAACAGTGCCGGACCACTTTACAATTAAGCCATGATAAAGGAAAAATTATTATTCCAGGGATAAAAATTTAAAGGGGGATATCTCAGGGTGACTCCTTGTTATGGCTGCTATTGTCTTGCTCTTAACGCAATAAGCTGTCTTCTTAACACATTAGGCAATGGCTATAATTTGCTTCCTAGAAAACAAAGTATAAGACCTCTCATCTTCTTTTTGTGGATGATTTAAAACTATATAGTTCATCAGATGAGGAACTGAAAGCAGAACTGCAAGCAGTCAAAACTTTTTCAGATGATATGAGAATGCCATTTGGTCTTGATAAATCTGCCAAAACAACCTTTAAATGGGGAAAGCTGTACCACCAAGAAAACATCAGTTTGGGACAGGAATGTGATAAAAGAACTTGAGCAAGAGGCAATGTATACATATTTGGGAATTGATGAAGGATTGAAAATAAAACATGAACAAATGTGAATAAAACTCAGTAAGGAATATTTTAGATGGCATAAATTAATGCTAAAAACAGTTTTGACATCTAGGAATAAAGTCCAAGCTATAAACCAATTTGCTCTTTCTGTCTTAACTTATAGCTTTATAGTGAGTAATTGGCCCCGAAACATGTTGGACAGGTTTGACAGGAAAACAAGAAGGATGCTTCATGCTCATCAAATGATTTATAAAAATCAGTGCGCACCAAGATTATAAATTCCACGTTCTAAAGGAGGTATGGGCCTCCTCAAAATTGATCACAATCTGCAATCACGGAACTGCAAACATATCTGTTAATTTCACAAGACCCAAATGTAGTGAAAGTTCTTTAACATGAGGAGAAAAAGTCTAAGATGTATTCCCTGCTTAGTTTGGCAGAAGCATATCTGCATCAAGTGGAAATGGAAAATCAGGCAGCAAATGAATGTGCCAAAAAACAAAAAAAAGAATATAAGGTGAAGGATCAGATGAGAAGGCAAGAAATGTGGAAAATGCATAAATATAGCAACAAGTACAGGAAACTCTTGGAACTACCTTATGTTGATCAGGACTGAATTCAGGAATGGTTAAGGAAAGGAGAATATAAAACAAAAGATGAAAGGTTAACATTGGCGGCCCAAGATAGTGGACTACGTACATGTTGGTATACAAAATCCATTGAACATGTGGGAGAAATGGGCAAATGTAGGTTTTGTAAAACAGAACTGGAAACAGTTGCACATCTTGTTGCTGGTTGTGATATAATAATGGCACAAGGATTGTTTACTGAAAGGCATAATAATGTGGCAAGACTGTTGCATTGGGGATTGTGTAAACATAATTGTATTTAAATGGCTGAAAAGCATTGGAAACATGAGCCACAAAGCATCATAGAAAATGATGAAGTTTATATATAATAACGGCCACACAGGTACAAAACGCACTCTTTAAAGCCAAGAATACAGCATCCATGGAACCAGATGACATCCCGGGCTGTGTACTACATGAACTACAATATGAACTGGCACCTCACCTAAGTGTCATGTTTAATCATAGCCTCACCTCATGTTTCGTGCCCACTGAGTGGTGCAGAGCTACAGTTACCCCAATCCACAAGGGGGGATCCACCTTGGATCCCGGAAACTACTGTCCCATCAGTCTGACAAGCCTTATCTGCAAGGCCATGGAGCGTATTATCATGGAACTTATAAACAAAGACATTGGCAACCTTCAAACACTGGACCCCACCCAGTTTGGGTTTGTGAAGGGTCGATCTTGTCTCCTGAACCTGATTGACTTCTTTGAATCAGTCTCCAGAGCCATGGACAAGGGTAAGGTGGTCCACACAGCCTATCTAGACCTTGCCAAGGCCTTAGACACCATCCCCCACTCTGGAATCATAGATAAACTTACTAAGTTGGGCATTAATCCCTATGTCACCCAATGGGTTGCTAAATGGCTTACTGATAGAACCCACACTGTAAAAGTAGCAGACTCCAAATCCAGCTCCAGACAAGTGACAAGTGGAGTACCTCAGGGTTCAGTCCTGGGGCCACTCTTGTTTGGCATCTACTTCTCTGAAGTACAGGTCAACACTAAGGGACTTTGGCTAACAAAGTTTGCAGATGACTGCAAACTGGGAGCCATTATTGAATCCCCAAATGATGTGGATACTCTACAAAAGGGCCTTACAGAAACAGATGCTTGGTGCCAGAGCCATGGGCTCAAGCTCAATGCCAAGAAATGTATTGTTATCCCCTTTGGGAAAAACATGTATCCATGAATTACCATATAGGTGGCAGTACACTAAACACAGAAAGTGTGATAAGAGACTTAGGGACACAGGTGGACAGTGGTCTCACCTTCGATAACCACATCGCCACAACAGTCAGGAAATCCTTCTATGTGGCACACCTCATCATGAAGAGCTTTTCATCCAGAAAAAAGGAGGTCATTGTCCCACTGTACTCATCCCTCATTAGACCCATTATAGAATACAATGCCCCATTTGGTATGTACCTCTCAAGACATCTGCAACAACTGGAAAGGCCTCAGAAATACCTCACTAAAAGAATCACAGGCCTAAAGCAGATGCCCTACGCTGACTGCCTTAAAAAACTCCAGCTATACTCTGTCGCATATCGTCTACTCAGAGGCGATCTCACATACATACAAGGCCATGTCAAACCCAGAGCTGTTGGACATGCTACACTTAAAGAAATCCCAATCCCTCAGAGCTACACGCTTCAGGGATCTAAACCTTGCCATCACAATAAACAAAACATGCTGGAGGGATAGGTTCCTGACCCAGAGACTCCCCAGACTCTGGAATAGATTGCCCATACATGTCAAGCAGAGTGCCTCTTTGCACCTCTTCAAGATGAACCTTGACGATTGGATGGGAGAAAGGAAATTCACCCCAGGGATCACGTCAGTCGCCCTGCTAGACAGGGGTCCAGGAAAGTAAATAATGTGGGAAGAAATAGCCAGGGAATTGTTATGGCTAGGCTTGTATAGGCCCTAGGGCTGATAGCCTAGTACCAACCTATGAACCTATGAACCTATGAACCTATATCACATGGGATCACCCACTACCACCAGTTCAAAAAAAAGATGCGAGAATACCAGATATAGTAGCCCATGAAAAGAAGACAAAAGTAGCATTGATTATTGAAATTGCTGCACTCAGTGACTACAATGTTTTATGTACAGAGAGACACAAAGTCATAAAATACCAGGATTTGCATACAGAAATGAGGGCAGTGTGAAAGAGGGATACCCAGACAGTTCCAGTAGTAGTAGGTAACAGGTCTTATAAAAAAGGAATTTACAGTCTTACTTGGATATGTTACCAATACATGTAACTCCATACAAATTGCAGAAGGTGTTATTACTGGGCACATTATGGGTGCTGCAAAGAGCAGTTTTGGCTAACATGAAAGACTGAAACAATACTAATTTCATGAGCTTTAATCGTACTTTGACTTACAATGGGGTCCATTCGTGTCATGGTATTAGAAACTTGAAAGACCTGGAGAAATTGAAAAAGCGAGAAACAATATACATTCAGATTTTCCAATACATGTAGTAATGTGGATAGCTGTCTGTATATAGTTTGCAAAACAGTTTCCTAAGGTATTCCTGCACATTGGAAACACAACAGCAAATGCTACATTTTGCACAGTGATCAATCTGGTAACATGTGGATCTTTAATATCGTGACACTTGTACATAGCTCGCTATCCATTTCAGACAGGCCTGACAACATCTTCTCCCAAACATCAAATGGTGATGCAGGACATCCACATCAAAGGTCATTATACATCCATAGTTCACAGCCTTCAACACACCAGTAACTGAGTACAATATACCCCTTTTCATGTACCTTCCTACACATCTTCCAGGGATGCTTAACTCAAGCCTACCACATTTGCCACAGTGAGCTCCCACACATCTTATTGGCTATAACTAATTATTCTTTTTGCTGCATAAGCATTGGTGTCTGATGGTGCAGACCCCCTATCAAGTTGTTATACCCCATGCATTTGTAACACGTGTTCCTGTGATGCACACTGTACATAGAGGGTTGATTGACAATATTTGATGGCATGGGTTACATTCACGACAGTGTGGATTGTGCCATATATATTCCATGCGCACCTGCCAACTAGCCTGGATTGATCACAATCCCACATACAGGTATAGCAGTGTTCCTCCTAACACCTCCAGCAGATGTTAAATTTTCAGGATGGTGTGTTTGAGTCCCTTCATAGATTGCTGACAACTAATAATAGTTGTATAAGTGTGTTTTTGCAGAACCATCTATGATCACTCACAGTCACACATGTTATGTCAGAGGCATGAGATTACTGGTGGTATTATTCTGATATTGTCCAAGATTGTATGTGCTTCAGTCTACTCTTGCCCATGAGCCTGTTACCTTTTGTCCCACTTGGTTGAGAACTCTGCTGACATTACAGTCTTATTCAGGCAAGTCATTTTGCACAGCTTCACAATATGCACATAACCCCTGTTGTATGTACCATTCCTAATATATGTCCTGTCCATTGTTCATGTCAGGATGCTAACATCACAAAGAATCTTCTCTGTTGTTATGTCAACTTGTGGGACAGTCACATAGTATACATTCACTGCGCAGACTGTATCGCGTCGATTTCTGATTAGTGTTAATGCTGCAACTGTCTTCATTGACAAGCCCACATTTGCTGTGCATTACCATGTTCCACTTGTCCTATGTCCCTGTGTTCATTCCTACAGTTCATCTGTGTGTCCCTATTCAATACATGCAATTCCCCTGACTGTTTATTTAAAATGCAGTCTGTGTACCCTTGTGGGTCATTTACACAGATTTGCTCAGTATGCCTGAAACAGTTTTCCACAATACCCTGTACTGTATAGCTGGAACTATATACATTGCTTTTTTAATAACCATTGTAGTCATTGTAGCATTTCATGCAAACATGCAGACCTATTTTGCCCTTAGGTAAACAGGTTTATTTGTCTGCTGATGTTGTTGAAGCTTAGCATATTTTCCTGCCATGAAACCATGCTTGTTTACATTTAAAAGTAGTGCGCCACATGCATATGTAATGAGTGGCTGCTCATCGCACAAACACATAAACTATGTGTTCATAGGTTCATAGGTTCATAGGTTTATACTAGGCTATCTGCCCTAAGGCATTTATAAGCCTAGCCCAAATTTTTGTGGCTTACGCCACCCCTTATATGAAAAAATGCTGTGCCCATTAGTTTGTTGTGCCTCTGTCCAGCAGTGACACAGAGATGATTCCCGGGGTAAACCTACGATCTCCCATCCACAGGTCAAGATTTCTCTTGAACAGAGCCAGTGAGGTGCTCTTCCTCACATGGACCGGGATTTTATTCCACAGCATAGGGAGTCTCTGAGTGATAAATCTATCCCTCCAGCACATCCTATTTATATCCGTGCTAAGGTTTAAGTCGCTTGCTCTAGTGGTTTTGGTGGATTTGGATTTTTTGAGGTGGAGCATGTCCATTAATTCCGGGTTGGACATGGCCTTGTATGTCAGGCACATGTCACCTCTGAGCAGATGGTATGCGACTGAATAGAGCTGGAGTTTCTTCAATCTGGCAGCATATGACAGATTTTGGAGTCCATTTATCCTTTTGGTGAGGAACTTTTGGGGTCTCTCCAATTGCTGCAGATGTCGGGTGAGATACATCCCAAATGGGGCATTGTACTCGATCATTGGTCTGATAAGTGAAGAGTACAGGGGAACAATGACCTCACTAGATATGGATGTGAATCCCTTCATGATCAGGTGGGCAATGTAGAAGGTCTTTCTAACCACTTTAGCAACGTGAGTGTCAAAAGAAAGGCCACTGTCAACCTGGGTCCCCAGGTCCCTGATAACCTCTTCTGTGCTTAGTGGATTGCCACCTATATGGTAACTTGGGGTTACCTTGTTTTTCCCGAAGTGTATGACTATACATTTTTTGGTGTTTAACTTCAGGCAATGGCTCTGGCACCAGCTATCTGTTTCCGTGAGTCCCTTCTGAAGGATATCCGTGTCCGATGCACTTTCCACTATGGCGCCCAGTTTGCAGTCGTCTGCAAACTTTGTCAGCCAAAGTCCTCCCATGTTGGCCTGTACTTCTGAGAAGTAGATGCCAAACAATAGGGGGCCAAGGACCGAGCCCTGTGGGACACCACTTGTGACTGGCTTGGAGTCTGACATAGCGCCAGCAACTCTAACCCTGTGGGTTCTGTCCTTAAGCCAGTTTGCAATCCATCTTGTGACATATGGGTTTACATTTAAGCTGGTAGTTTTTCTACAATACCCGAAAGTGGGGTATTGTGTCAAAGCCTTTGCAAGGTCAAGGTAGGCTATATGGACTGCCTATCCCTCATCAATGGCCTTGGTGACTGTTTCAAAGAAGTCAACCAAGTTCAAAAGGCATGATCTTCCCTTGACGAAGCCAAACTGGGTCAGGTCCAATGGTATTAGAAACTTGAAAGACCTGGAGAAATTGAAAAGCGAGAAACAATATACATTCAGATTTTCCAATACATGTAGTAATGTGGATAGCTGTCTGTATATAGTTTGCAAAACAGTTTCCTAAGGTATTCCTGCACATTGGAAACACAACAGCAAATGCTACATTTTGCACAGTGATCAATCTGGTAACATGTGGATCTTTAATATCGTGACACTTGTACATAGCTCGCTATCCATTTCAGACAGGCCTGACAACATCTTCTCCCAAACATCAAATGGTGATGCAGGACATCCACATCAAAGGTCATTATACATCCATAGTTCACAGCCTTCAACACACCAGTAACTGAGTACAATATACCCCTTTTCATGTACCTTCCTACACATCTTCCAGGGATGCTTAACTCAAGCCTATCACAGTTGCCACAGTGAGCTCCCACACATCTTATTGGCTATAACTAATTATTCTTTTTGCTGCATAAGCATTAGTGTCTGATGGTGCAGACCCCCTATCAAGTTGTTATACCCCATACATTTGTAACACTTGTTCCTGTGATGCACACTGTACATAGAGGGTTGATTGACAACATTGATGGCATGGGTTACATTCACAACAGTGTGGATTGTGCCATATATATTCCATGCGCACCTGTCAACTAGCCTGGATTGATCACAATCCCACATACAGGTATAGCAGTGTTCCTCCTAACACCTCCAGCAGATGTTAAATTTTCAGGATGGTGTGTTTGAGTCCCTTCATAGATTGCTGACAACTAATAATAGTTGTATAAGTGTGTTTTTGCAGAACCATCTATGATCACTCACAGTCACATATGTTATGTCAGAGGCATGAGATTACTGGTGGTATTATTCTGATATTGTCCAAGATTGTATGTGCTTCAGTCTACTCTTGCCCATGAGCCTGTTACCTTTTGTCCCACTTGGTTGAGAACTCTGCTGACATTACAGTCTTATTCAGGCAAGTCATTTTGCACAGCTTCACAATATGCACATAACCCCTGTTGTATGTACCATTCCTAATATATGTCCTGTCCATTGTTCATGTCAGGATGCTAACATCACAAAGAATCTTCTCTGTTGTTATGTCAACTTGTGGGACAGTCACATAGTATACATTCAGTGTGCAGACTGTATCACGTTGATTTCTGATTAGTGTTAATGCTGCAACTGTCTTCATTGACAAGCCCACATTTGCTGTACATTACTATGTTCCACTTGTCCTATGTCCCTGTGTTCATTCCTACAGTTCATCTGTGTGTCCCTATTCAATACATGCAATTCCCCTGACTGTTTATTTAAAATGCAGTCTGTGTACCCTTGTGGGTCATTTACACAGATTTGCTCAGTATGCCTGAAACAGTTTTCCACAATACCCTGTACTGTATAGCTGGAACTATATACATTGCTTTTTTAATAACCATTGTAGTCATTGTAGCATTTCATGCAAACATGCAGACCTATTTTGCCCTTACGTAAACAGGTTTATTTGTCTGCTGATTGTTGAAGCTTAGCATATTTTCCTGCCATGAAACCATGCTTGTTTACATTTAAAAGTAGTGCGCCACATGCATATGTAATGAGTGGCTGCTCATCGCACAAACACAAAAACTATGTGTGGGCTCCGTGCTTAGCCTGCATGGAATTTATTGAATACTCAGGGAAGCCTGAGCCTCTGGATTGTTATTTTATCGGTTGATAGTATCCCTAATTACATGGGAAGCCTACTACCATTAAGTATGATTAAGGAAAAAAATCAAACAAGCGGAAAGGAAGGTTCAGTTTACCAAAATAATAACAGGTAAAGGTACCTAGGGCTGGAGTTATAGTAGCACTCTATCTCCATACTGAAGCTAGCTCCACCACCTGGGATATCTTAAAGTTAATGTTGCAAGGATCCTGCCAATGTAACAATCTAAAAAGAGATGCCAAATTGGAATTTCTGATTACCTTGACATTTACTGTAACCATAAATATCTCAAAAGCATGCTAAGATAGAATGCTGTAAGTGTTTAACTGTGTGCCAATTTATTTGAGTGCAATGAGATTTCGGATTGTCAACTATGCCAATAACTGTTAATTTATTAATTTTTGTCACACATTTTTCTTCACTACAGACAAGGGAAGAAAATGTCATCATATATGACAGCGTATTACAAATAAAAATAATCTACACATAAATGTCATCAGTGGAAGTGCAAATAGTTATTCTCTACTATAATATAGAGGAATATGAGTGAGTTGCTGATCCCAACCAACTTATTAGGTGTTCAAGACACGGATGCCAAGTAACTGACTTCTCAAGAGGTGAATCTTGGCATCGATGTTAAGAAAACATAATAGTAGTTAAGGATAGGAGACCCATTCATCATTATTTAGTGCATAAGTTTATCTGTCAAGTTTGTTGTTGTCCTCATAAAGTCTGTGGGTTTCAAACAAATTACTGAGGACTGAATTAATAAAATAATGACATACGTTTAAGTTTCATACTTTCAATCCTTTAGAAATGCAGGTGAACACGCATCCTATTATTCTATCTACAAAGTTTATGATAGGAAGTTACGGACACATCATCAGTAGGGAAGGCAGACAGAAACACATCCTTTACTCTGCCTCTGTCATTTGCTGATTAGTATTGGCAGATTTTACAGCCTAGCACTAGACCCAACCTTAACAACTTAAGCAGGAGGTGCTTAACAATTGTTAAGACAGGGTTGTGTACTAATCTAGAACTTAACTGATTTGTCTTTTTAAGAGTACTTCAATAAATTATCTCAATTGATAGCAGCACCAAGTGGAAGATGAATTAACAAATTCCTATTGCAAAGTTCTGCACAGGATCATGCTCTCATAGGAGAATTCTAGGCTGAAGACCCTAAAGAGCCTTTTAAAACCTAGCCATGCTTCCCAGAAATATTAGAAAGGTATTGGCCTCTCAGGTTTTGTGAAGGCTATATAAATGTTGGCATAAGTGTTTAAGGATTTAACACACACATTAAGTGCCAGACCTGGAGTCAATTTATGATTCTCCATCCACTGATGCAAGTTTTTCTTGATGAAATGCAGGAAAGAACTTTGCTTCATTTTATTTATTTATTTTATTTTACATTTGTTGACCGGGATAGTCCGACCGGATGCATGTCCATTTTCAGCGGAGGCCCGGGGAGAAAAGCTCCATGGGTAAACAGATACAGCATTACATAATACCAGCATTACATATTACAAACAGACTATTTACAGAGATTACATATGTAAACAAGTTTAACAAGTTCCACAGGTTAGAGTTAATCCTGAGTGCAAGTCAGGATTAAATTAAATTACACAGTAAACTGGTTAACATATTTATACATATTCTAGAGAGAGTTAGCCAGGCTTGATACATTGACATAGCCAGTTAAGAGACAAATGCTGTTTGAGCCTAGTTTTAAATTGACCTAAGGTGGAAAGTAAGGTAATATGAGCTGGAAGAGAGTTCCATGATCTACTTACAGAGTTTGCAAAGAGAGAGTCACCGGCTGTGTTATTAATTTTATTAGTCTGAATTAGTAGTTTGTTAGAGGATCAAAGCGGTCTATGATTGTTATAGGGGGTGATAATATTTTTAAGTGCAGGAGTATTGTCTGGATTATAGAGGATTTTATAGGCCATAATCAGTTGGTTATACTGGATTAGGCTGGGTAGTTCAAGCCACCCAAGCTGATTTAGATTGATGCAATGATGTGTCCTAAAAGGCAGCCCAGTGGAAAACCTGGCAATGTGGTTGCAGCAAATTGAGAGTTTGTTAAGGACAGTCTTGTTTAAATTAGAGAGTAGAGGGGATGCATATAGAAGGGTTGAAAGAATGTGAGAGCGAGCTATGGCAATTTTAGCTGGAGGGGTTAGGAAGGCTTTTATTCTGTAAAGTGACCCTAGTTTTTTATTGATGGTTTTTATAGTTTTGTTAACATGTAGGTCGAATTGTAGATTATTATCTATGATGACACCTAATAGTTTTGTAGAGGGGTCAGGGGAGATTATTGTGCCATCATTTGAATTTATGGTAAATGTGAAAGCGGTAGACTTACGTGTTGGTGAAAATAACAGCATTTTAGTTTTTTGGGGATTTAAGATCAGACAATGTTCAGAAAGCCAGTTTTCTATTGTATTAAAGGTGGTCTGGGTAGCTGACCATAACTCTATTGGAGATGTGGCTGAGCAAATCAGAGTAGAGTCATCTGCATATTGGATATAGCTGACTTCTGGGATGACAGTATAAAGGTTGTTAATGAAGATGGAGAACAGCAAGAGCCCTAGTATAGAGCCTTGTGGTACTCCAAGGGTGTTAGGTAGAAGGACAGCCTGCTGTCGACCATTCAGGGAGGATTGAAACCATTGAAGGGCTCTAGTATCTAGACAGAATGTTTGCAGTGTGTGGATTAAAGGTTGGTGATCAACCATATCAAATGTCTTGGAAAGATCCAAGAAGAGGGCTGAGGATATATAATTATTGTTGTGATTATGGTTTATGGTGTTGGTAAAGGCTAGGAGGGCTGAAGTAGTGCTGTGATGAGGACGGAAGCCATGCTGAGTGTCTGCCTTAAGGTGATTCTGGATTAGGTGGTGCATGAGCTGTCTATGAATACATTTTTCCATAATCTTTGCAAGTGGAAAGAGTATAGCTATTGGCCTATAATTGGAGAATTCAGTAGAGCTATCTCCTTTGTGAAATGGGATTACATAGGATATTTTCCAGATGGAGGGAATTTTAGCTTCTACTATGGTTCGATTGATTAATATTGAGATGGGGTAAGCAATAGCATCAGCTGATTTTTGTAAGGTACTTGGCAGGGAGTTGATCAGCAGAAAGTGTAGTGGGTTTTAATTTTTTTATCAAGGTACGGATAAGTGAAGTGGTGACTGGTTGGAAGCTGAACGTGAGTAGGTTTCTAGGGGTGCTACTTTCAGGACCAGGGGAGCTAGGAGGTAGTTGGCTATCTAGGGCTTGAATTGTCTTAGTAAAGAATCGGTTAAAACTGTCAGAAACATCTTCAGGGGTTTTATCAATAGTAGCAGCAGGGACTGGGGTTGAAGTTTGTCCAGGATGTAGTAGATTATTTAAACCTGCCCAAACCTTCTGAGGGTTATTTTGATTTACTGTCTGTAAATTACAGTAGTATTGTTTTTTGTCTTGTAAAATGGATTTTTTAGTTTCATTCCTGGATTGCCTGTATTTAATGTGATCTTGAGGGTCTTTAGAAGAATGCCATAAAGCCCATGCTTTGTTTCTAAGGGTAATTTTGAGTTTAGACTATTTAGAAAGCCATGGCGCAGTTTTTGGCTTTGTTCTCTTTGAATGAACAGGTGCATGCAAATCAAGGATCTCAAGGAATTTGTTGTTAAAATATGCTACTGCTTCCTTTAAGGGGAGGTGTTTTAGAATAGACCAATTGCATGAATTTAGTTCTTGTTGGAATTTGGCAGGGTCAAAGTTTTTATTGTTTCTAACCTTTCTGAGTAAGGGTTGTTGGGAAGTAATGGCTTTGTGCTTAATTACATATGTGAGAAGGTGATCACTTAGGTCATCAGGGAGGGTACCAGAGGTGTACAGTTGGGGGTGGCTATTTATGAGTACCCAGTTAAGTATGCTTTTTTTTTGGTTGGGTTTACCTATCCTGGTAGGGGTGGATATGATTTGTGTAAATGCATGCAGGTTAATATGGGTGGTTGGGGATTCTGAGGAACAGGTGCCCCAGTCTATGTTAAAGTCTCCAAGTAGTAGGGTTTCTTGGGGGTAGTGACATGATAGCCAGTGCAGGATATCTTCAAGTGTAGATATATTGTTACCTGGGGGAATGTACATGCAGATGATATTAATGCATTTATTTTTATTAAGTTGCAATTTGGTGGCAAGACTCTCTGAGTTATTAATCTGAGGTGGTTGTATTACATCTATGGTGACATTTAACTCAGATTTATAGAGTACAGCTACCTCACCCCCCTTCCTGAAAGCACAATCCAGGCTGTGTATGTTGTACCCAGGTGGTAATACTTCATTGTCTGTAGTGTTAGTTTTTAACCAGGTTTCAGATAAACAGAGAATCTCAGGGGAGTGGACATCTAGAAGTGCATGCAACTCATGTACCTTGTTATTAATGCTTCTAATGTTGAGATGACAGGCTAGGAGAGAGTTAGTTGGCCTATTAATTGTAGGTTTGTAGCTTAGATTGCAAGTAGAGGGGGTATGTGCATCTGAAGTGGGTGGGCCAGGGTTGGGGTGAATATCACCACCAAGTATTAGGTTAAGTCTATACTTGGTGATGAACTTCAGGAATTTGTTTATTAGTCTGTGGTATTGTTTAGATCTAGAGCTAATGTGCCTGGGGTTGAGATGTTGATAGACTGAAGAAGATGTTGGATAGGACCTGGTAATGTAAGTATGCTTGAAGGTGGAAGGATTTACAGCTGGGGTGATAGTATGGCCTTTCGAGACCTGAAATCCCGTGAGAAACTGGTTTTCATACAAGGTAAGTAGGTATGCTGTGAACAAGAGGGGTAGTAAAGAAGAGTATATTATTATCTGTGATTCAGCTAGTGAGTTAAGGAACTGTTTTACCTGGTGATGCAACACCAGAAGATAGAGTGGTGAGGTAAAGGTACTGGAAGGGGGATGGGAGAATGCCAGATGAAAGCCAATAGGTGCTATTAAAATGTAGGTAGAAGAATGGGGGTGGGAGGAATTATCCCAGATGAAAGCAGATAGGATCTAGAAAGTGGGGGAGTGGCTATAGTACTATAAATTTAGAGGTACTGGGGGCAGGAGGGAATTGGGGGCAGGGAGGGGAGGGAAGAGATCCCGGGCGTAGTGAGGACGAATGTAGCGGGGCTATTGCAGTTTACAAGGTTTCTTAAGGTGTCCTAAAGCTATACGGTAAGTAAAACACTCAGGTAGAAAAAAGAGGCCTATGGCTGACCAAAATGGTGACTCATGTGGATGGGAAGCCTTTTTCAGAGAAGGGGTATCCTCTGAGACATATACCTGTCCCTCCACCATGTCTTATTTATGTTACAGGTGAGGCTTCAGTCCCTGTATTGAGTGTTTCTGATAATATTTATAATGGGCTGTGTAAAAGGTCCATTATGGTTGGATCAGGATATGCTTTGTAGGCAAGGGCATAGGTCACTTCACAGCAGTGTCTAAGATACTGAATATAAGGGCAAGGCCTTAATAAGGTCCGTGCAGAACTTTCTAATCCACATATTCTTTTTCTGAGGAACCTCTGTGGATGCTTCAATTGCTGCATATGCCTGGTCAGGTACATACAAAAGTGGGCATTTTTCTCCACAATTGGTCTGATGAGGGCCAATCACAAAAGAACAATGACATCCTTGGACCTAAATGTCATACCCTTACTTATAAGTTGCACAAAACCAAATGATTTCCTTGCCACCATAGACACATGATGATCAAATGTCAAGTTGCTGTCTACAAGTGCTGCCAGATACAAGATCACTGGCTCTACTCTTAGAGGTATATTGTCAATGTGGTAAAGGTACTAGGGGTAGCCATCTTCCCATAGGATACTATTATGCCTTCCTTGTCATTGAGTTTTAGACCATGGCTCTGGCATCAGCTATATGCCTGTGTCAGGTCTTCATGGAGAGTATTTGTGTCATTGGTGGATTCTAGAACTGCAACCAGTTTGCAATTGTCTGCAAACTTTGTCTGCCAGATGCCCATGGTACTGGTCTTAACCTCAGAGAAATAGGTGCCAAAAAGAAGCAGTCCTAGTAGCAAGCCCTGAGTAACTCCACTAATGACTGGCATCTTTGTGGAGGTAGACCCCCTTTATCTAACTTTTTGGGTCCTATCTGTAAGCCAGATGGCTAGTCTGCAGATGACATAGGGGTTTATACCTAGTTTTATGAGTTTGTTCACAATGACCGAGTGGGGTATTGTGTTGAAAGCTTTAGCCTGGTCAATGTGGAGCAAAACTAAAAAGGATAAGGGACACTGCCAATATTGTAGACAGAAGAAAATTATTTTCATGAGTTGCTACATTATTTATGATGAGTTAACCGTCTTTGTCTGGATGGGGTTATACCCTCCACTTCACATCAGGCTACCAATGAAAAGTGATTTCCAGAGAAGCCCAATTCATCCTAAGAATGAATAGTGTGATGATGTGCCGGACAGAGCCTAGCAAGAGTGAAAAAGGGAGAAAAATGAATAGAACAGCCCCACTTAGTATACTTTGTGCTAAACAGGGTTTGCTGTACTGGTATGTGAAGAAAAAGAGCATATATTAAAGTAACAATGTGTATCAAAGTACTTTGGAGCCCCAGAAATGAAGCAGGCACACACATATCATAAGTGGTCAAGTGTGAATGGATAAGACTAATGCTAGAGTTCTAGATGCATTTTACTGGCATTGTGTCATGAAATAAAACAAAAATCTGTCCAGAATATGGAGTGCCAAAGGACAGCATCTTATCCAGGATGTAGAAATCGTTTGATACTTTTTTTTTGGAATAGACATACCATGTTAGCACATTGCTGTAAATATCATCTATGCTATATAAGCAGAAAACTAAATAACACTGAATGGAAATTGTTATGGATTGAATAAGAATGTCTATCCATTATATATGCACTTTCCAATCTTAAGTATGCCCTATTTGTCAGGGAGTGCTTGCTAGTTACAGGCCATCTATGCCTTCAGTTGCTTTATAGGCAATGATATAGAGATTCCAATTTAACCCAGATGGGCATTATCTCTTCAACCCTTTTAACTTAAAATTTTGCACATCCAGGGATTATCTGATTGCAGATTAGTTTTCACAGGCCTACACTCCAACTGAGAATGTAAGAACCAATTGTTTGCTGCTGGGGAGGCATGTAATATAGTGACCACTAGTCTGATGCTGAACATTCTGGGGAACAATGGAAAGAAAGTCATGTTACTGCTGAGCCTACAGTATACATGGTAGGGCATGATAGAAGGCACATATGGATTCTTCAGGCAAAGAAACGGGCTTTGAAGCTAATGACTGACAGCTGCACCCATCTGTATACTAGGATTATCCCTCAAAAACTAAATTAGATTTGTTTGTCTCTAGTCATAGGAAGAAGTCTTAGGTGGAATACTGAGTACTTTATGTACAGGGAGAAGTCATCCGCAATGGGTATGAAAACAACAATAAACATCACTTTATGCATGTGAGTGTGTGTGTGTGTGTGTGTGTGTGTGTGTGTGTGTGTGTGTGTGTGTGTGTGTGTGTGTGTGTGTGTGTGAGTAAAACAACATCTCAGTATACTGCTTCCAATTATACCTCTCAACTCTCCAAATTTTCACAGAATGTTTAGATTTTTGATTCATTCCTCATAAATTTGTTGCTTTCTGACAAATAACTGAAGAATAAAATCACTAAATAATGACATGCATTTGAGTATCAGACTTTATATCCTTCAGAAAATGCATGCTAACTGAAACCTTTATATTCCAGCAACTTTCTTAGTTTGTAAAATGCAATATTTAAAATTGGTCCCTATTTCTGGGTCTTTGTCCCCCATTATTTTAGGCTTTGTCAAGATTTCTTATGCTAAGAGGTTGACAGGTATACTTCCAATAACAGAGCAAAATAACAAAAAAGAGGCTTGGGAAAATGTCAAAAATGTTTTAAAGTTTTTCATATATAAATATATATCAGAATGTTCCTTTTCTCAACCCAGTGCACAGCTGTGTCTTTTTACTGAATGTGTTTTTTAATGAATGCTACCTCATTGCTAGTGCCATAGCATACTGTGCCCACCTCCATATGGAACAGACACCCCCTGCTGTCTCCCCCACTGACTCCTTGTCCAACTCACCTTCAACTGCATGGTGTTCAGGGGACTTCTGCTCCTGCAGGTACCCACAATGCTGTAATATAACCGGCAAGAGTAAAGGAAACTACAGTAAAAGTGATGCATGCAAAATAAACACAAGACTGTGCTTGCCCATGCATTGTTTGGCCATGCTGTGCATCAGAATTAAACAACTCAAATAATGCACAAAGGGCAGAGCAACGTTATCCTCATTTCCACAGGTGGGAAAGGTAGCAAGTATGTGGATGTCTTTACAGGGAAATGCTCAAGTGCTAAGGATTATTAAAGTAAATACAGGCATTATACAATTAAAATTATTTTTCCAAAAATATCATACTTCATATAAGCCTTTTCTATACCGCCTCCTAAATCTTACATAAAACAAATTTAATAAACTAATACTAAACTTCTAACAGTATCTCAGTAAAGCCAGAATAGCTCTGAATCATCACTTAAATGACTGGGAAGCAGGAGGAATCAGTCTTCCAGGTATCAAAATATATTCACTGTCATCTACTATAAAAATAACATCATTATAGGTAATAAAAGTGATTGAAAGCGCTAATTACAGCTTCGTGTTGCTTGGCTATACTGGCACTTTGTTTCTTTTTTGGTTTTGAGTGGAATCATTATAGGTAAATAATGCTTATTCTTCCAGATGAAACCACATACATGAAAAGATATGGTTAAAATGAGGTTTTACATTGCAATCACAATATACTGAGTTGGTTATCAAATAATTTTCTTTGGTTCATAGATGTTTAATAGGCTAATGACCACAAGGGCCATTTTAAGCATAGTTATGCATCCCAAATTTCTGACAAGTTCTGGTTTCCTTTATAAGTGTAAGCAGGGGCTTGGGGGATTAAATATTTACAAGCTAGGGCCTCAGAGATGAACCATTTACAGGTTACCTGTGTCCATTAGAGACATATGTTCCAAACCAGGGATGAATTTCCTGTTCCCGATCCAATTGCCCAGGTTGCACTTGAAATAGGGTAGGGAGGAACTATGATTCACATGGCTGGGGAGCCTGTTCCATAGATGGGGTGATCACTGGGATACATACCCATCTCTCCAGCAGGTCCTATTTATATCACAGGGTAGGTTTAAGTCTTTAGAATGGGTAGTTCTGGTGCTGTTTGTTTTGCCCATATGCAGGAGGTCCATCATAGTGGGGACTGGCAATGCCCTGTATGTCAGGCATAGATCCCCCCTCAAAAGCCCATAGGAGATAGAATACAGGGATAGAGCTTTTAGGCAGTCTGTGTAGGACATTTTACTTAAGCCCTGTATTCTTTAAGTGAGAAAACTCTGAGGATATTCCATTTGCTGGGTATGCCTGGTTTGGTAGATACCAAATGATGAGAGAACATTTTACAGAAAACAAACAGAAGCACATACATTCTAAGTTTATAAAAAACAAATTAAAATTATATAAAACCCTTATGAATAGGAATTCCAAAGTAAAATCTTGGTCATTCTTGATATATCCTATTGTATGCACACAAAATGACATTAAAACTTGTGATATAGATATAATCAAGACTCTTAGAAAGCATGAACTGACTTATTGGCATCAGTTACTAAACTCTGGAAACATTTTAACAATGGAACATGTCAGAAACAAATTTGATTAAGGTAATGATGTATGGGTAAGCAAACAGGATGTAAGACAGGACATCTTAAAAAGAATAGAGACAATGAAATTGACAATCATACAAAATATACATAATTTTATAGAACACTTCTCAACACCACAAACTGTTCATGGAAAAGGTCACTTATCAAACATCTATAAATTAAGAAAACAAAATTATCTTTGGAACTACTATAATACAATAAATAATCAAATGCCAAATGACAAGTGACAAGAAATTAATATTCTCTCCATAAAACAACTCTTTCATTGCAATGGAAACTGTTCACATGGAAATATATTCATAGGTCCTTTATAGCACCACATAAAATGGAAGTAATGTTTAAACAAAATATAGAATGTTGGAGATGTAAAAGGAATTTGAAAACAGATTGGAGGTATATGTTTTATGATTGTCATTTACTTAAACCATTTTTGGATTAAGTTATTTTTTTCTTGCAAATAGTTTTTAATGATAATTTCCATTTGTCTAAATCTTTAGTTTTGTTTAATGCTCCCATATCCCAATGTGTTGTTAGAACAAAATTTTCACTTTTACGGACAGTACTTGCACTAGCATGCAAAACCATTACTAAAATTTAAAAATGAGACTTCACCCACATTTAAAGAATACAGAAACATCATATTAAATGTATCATGAATGGAAATGAGAACCATTAGAATGAGAACAGAAAAAAACACATCTTATTACAACTCATGGAAGAAAGTGAACAAAATAATGAAGAGTGATGACTGCAATACCTCATAAAGTGAAGTTTTACATGCAAAAATGTGTAATTTCTTTAAACTTAGACACCTTTGTAAATAGTTTGTTTAGATTTTATAGTTGCTGACTGTATATAGTTAACTTGTATAAATTTTGTTTTATATTGCAAAATTATGAAATTACATTAATTTGTAAAATCAATAAACACATTTAAGCAAAAAAGTAAATTATGTCTTTTTATATATTGTCTTTCAAGGTGGCCTGCTTAACATAAAAGGTTTTGTGAAGTGCCGGTGGAAGTAAAAATATGTGTGCCTGATGTACCGGGCTGAGCTGATGTGAGTGGTGGTCTTCTGGAACACAGTCTCAGCAGCAGTTGTACTCGAAGTAATGGACAGGACCAGAACACAAACATTAGAGGTTTGAGCATCCTGCTCATATATGTACCCATGAGAGATGGCTCTACCATGACTTAGACTAGCATCACCATTACCCTGATTAAATGTCGGTGTGCTGCCTGACTGTGAGAGATACTTGCTATGAAATGTGCCATTGCTGCAACAACCATCACAATGGAGATGTTCTTTCCTGGTTATTGACATCTGCATGAGAAATGCAGCTGTGGAAGTGTTAGTGCTGTGGGAGTGTGATCTAGGTTGCCCACTCCCATAATTGCTAACATCTGGGGTAGTAGAGGAAAACAGTGCGTCACCTGAGGCAGGCAAGCTTGAGAGGACATGGCATGTCCCAATATGTGATTTAGTCTATCAAAACTATCACATATATGGGGCATGCACTCCCATAGGTCATCTTGCACTCTTTGCATTACCCTTACTAACTCTGCCATGCCTGTAATGGTACTAGTCTCTACCTCCTTGATGGCCTTACACATTCACTGTATTGCAGTCACTGACACACAAAACCTCAATAACTAGGACTCCAACGAGCATAATTAACAACCCATGGCTGCTAGTGACAGATTCTGACATGCTTCTACTGGGTGGCATTGCACTTGCAAATTGCTAGTGTCATCAGTAATCTGTCCACCTCCCTGTGTAGTATGTTTCTTGTGGGTGTCCAAAGGCACAGGGGCTGCATCTACTGTTTGTGTAAGGGATGCAGTGGTCACACTCCTTGTGTCCAGTACACACACACACTGTACTCCTTCACTGTGCAAGCTCATCCCCACCATCATTAGAGGTTGCAAATCCTTAGGCATTAGGCAGTGGCAGTTCTAATGCTCTGCTGCTGGATAAAGAATCACCTGTGAATATACCAAAGCAAAATATGCTATTTAATTATAGGCCAGTAGCAGAAGTGTACATGAAACTTATGTGTACAAATAGCAACATTAAGAAAATATGTATTTTAACTACATACCATGTGCAGATGATTATGCGGGATGAATCCCTAATGTTCCTGGATATCAGAAATCAGACAATTTGTGGCTCAATTACTTAACGCTGCTCTTGGTTTGATTACATCACCTGAGAGTTGCAGAATATCTATTGTATCTAAAGCCATCCACTGCTAAAAGAATGAAAACAAATATCATTTTGCACTTCTGCTTATTATTTTTACTGTATTTCATAAGAATCCTGTATTATTTGTTAAATTTCTCATAGTTTAGTAGAGTTTCAAAGTTGACCTGTTTCCACTGCTACTGTAATACTTAATTATATTGTGTCTGCTAGTTTTATAGGACTTTATTGTCTAGATTGTGTGGTTTCCCAAGACTTGAGTTCTAAAAACCATCATTTTTACCTTGAGGGTATTCTGGCTGCATTCCTGTTACAGAAGTGTGCTGTAGCAAACCTTTTTGAGTTGGGACTGCTGTCTGAAAGCTTATTGTGTGTTTTCCTGACTTGTCTGTAGACCTTGCTGTTGTAAAACTTGTTTTTTTTTCTGATTCTGTATAAGTCCACTGTCTGCACAGTGACATTTTGCTCTGCCCTGTATAGACACAAATGCTTTTAAATTAAAATTTCCCTTAAAATACCTATCACTGCAACCTTCTCCATTCCCCCTGCTGCATCTGTGTTGTGTAAAGAGCAGTACCACCTTGTTGGATAGCTACAGTTCACACTGCTGAGAATAGCACCCATTCTTTGTGCATGTGTTATCATCCCAGTCCTGTCACATCTACCTATTCTTCTCCCTGGTAAAACCCATAGTAAAAAACCTGAAACCTTGGCTAGGGACTTTACTTCTACCACTGTGGCCAGCCTGGTGAACATGGGCATCCTGAGGCAATGTAGCAATTGTCTCATGTATACTGACAACCAATTCATCCAGAGACAGGCAAACACAGTATGCGAGAGATGTCGTTACACTATGAAAATTGAGACATGACTCTGAAATACTGACAAATCAAATGGCAAACATGTTGTTAGTACATGCACACCATTCCTCTCACTAAATAATGTCTCAACACATAAACGCACATATGAGTAGGTACTTACAAATAACTTACTAAAACCTCAGAGGCCTCCCATATACCACCCTCAGAAAGCAGTTGAAAGCAAAACCAAGTCAACACCAAAAACTAAATATATAATTACACATCACAGTGTCTCCACAAACAGGCCCTTAATGTGAAATGTCACACATTCAAATATCTTATTCATGACAGACTAGATTGTGGGACACATGGAATCCACCTTCACCATGATGGACGAAGAGAGTGTTACAGTCAGTTGCCTGGCAGGGGCCAAGATTTACCAGATCATGCAGACATTCAGGTCTCTCAACCACAAATATCAGTGTGACTAGGTCAGAGTCCATGTGGGTGTGAATGACTTGAAACATACCTCCTTGGACTATATGAAAAGAGACATGATTGACCTCTCTGAATACTTATCACAGGTGAGCATAAGCCTCGCATTGGGCAGCATTCTACTCTCACCAAGAATGCTATCACAATACAAAGAGAATATGATTGACTTCAATAATTGACTTAGCTACTGGTGTCATTCCGAAGGGATCCAGTATTTGGCAGCCGTGGAGGATATGATCCACAGAACACACTGCTTTGCAAGAGATGGTCTGCAAGCATCACCACTAGGCTTCTGAATACTGGCTAAGCCATTAAGCACCCCCCGTAGTGCCTTTTTTAGACAGTGCCAAACAAACAGATTTACCAATGTAACAAATTATTCTAATGTCAAGCTGAAGGCACTGCTGCTCAATGCTAGGAGTTGTAACAAGAAACTGCACTCTCTGGCAGCTCTTCTTGCCCTGGCGAGTGCTGACATGTGTGCAGTTACAGAGACTTGGATAAAGTCTGCGAAGGCTCCCTGGCAGTGCAAGGCTGCAATGCCTATCACACATTTAGAACAGCCTCTGAAAAGAAAAAAATGAAAGGAGGAGTGTTTTGCCATTTACATAAAAAACTATCACACCACAAGATTAGTCATGCAGGATGACTCACTTGAGCTACTCTATGTCTAGCTGACCACAGGCAAGATCCCCCACCATATCATTGCTAGCTAAAGGTCCCCAACCATGAAAAATGAAAACAGATCTGCATACCTGAAGATACTAGAAACCCTTATAATCCAGCCCAACACACTACTGATGCGTGATTTTATCTACCCTTCCATAAACTGGGAAACATACATGACCACTAACATGCAGGCTGAGAGATCCCTGCGCTTTGTCAGTGCAAATGGTCTAGAACAGCTGGTTTGCACACCCACTAGGGGGTCAAATATCCTTCATATAGTGCTACTAAACATGGGGGAGCACTGTACCACCCAGCGTAATGTCCTCATTAGTAAGACTGAATCATAAGTTGGTCTCCTTCTAAATAAATGTAACTGTAAAACTCTCATCAAACCCAAAAACCCTGAATAAATTTTCCAAGGCAAATTACGTTCTATGAAGTGATAGCACAGGTAATTTTAAAGTGTCCCTAAACTTGAAAACATGAAAGCCTATGCAAAAATGTACACAAAATGCCCTGTACGACTATTTAAACAAATGCATAGAAACAGCAGTACCTGACTGAACTAACCCCAGGTGTAGCCTGAAAAACAAGTGATCCACTTGTAGCCCTGGCACAAAAAAATATACAACAGAAGGAAGAAATTCCTGTCTAGAAGCAAGTGAGAGAGTGAACAACAAAGAGAAAAAATACCTCATTAGTCTCAACAGGCCAATCAGGGAACTAGTCAACTCATCAAAAGCTAAATACAAGAGTAAAATAGCCTGCCAAGCAAAGGATAATTACAACGCCATTTTTAGTTATAAGGGAAACACTCAACAATGTGCTGAGGTGGCTGTAGATGCTGCTTCCTATACTCATCCAGAAGAAACAACAAACCTGCTGGGCACTAAATTTAGCTATGATTTCATCCCCTCATCATTTTTGGTCCCTTCCCATGTAATACCCCCTACTATTTCTTTGTCTGTTAATACAAAAGAACAGGTCATCACTGCACTCTCTAAATCAAGAAACGCAGCATCAATGGGCCCTAATAGAATCCCAGGGTGCCTACTAAATTGCTTGAAATATGATCTAGGGAACACACTAGTATCTGTATTTAACCACAGTGTTCAAAAGGCTTTGTCCCTGTAGAGTGGAGGACAGCAACAGTCATCCTTCTGCAGAAGGGTGGACAATCAGTGGGCTGAGAAACTTCTGACAGGTAAGACTGATTAGCCTTATATGCAGTGGTGTAGCTCTTGGGGGGGCTGAGAGGTGCCCCGGGTGGCACGTTTGAGACTATCAGCTTTAATATTTTTAATTAAAATTAAAAAAAAAATGTAAATGTTCTTTTCCTTAAGAATGGTCTTGGAGCTTCACATCTGTGGATGTGTTCTTCTTCCTGTCTGCGCAATTTTAAAATACAGATGAGTTTTCTAATTGCTGCTTACATTTGTTTTGCTGGTATCTGCATGAGTGCTGTTTGGTTATTGCCCAATTAAATTCTGCTGCTGCTATTCAAGAAAGAAGATTTTCTAATTGCTGCTGCCTGATTTTCTGCTTACATTTGCCTTGAATTCTGCTGCTGGCTCTTTTCTTACAACTGCCTTCCGCTGTTCAGCTAAGGAGAGTTTAGTTTTCTGTTTCTGTTCTTTGTGTGTGTGTGTGTGTGTGTGTGTGTGTGTGTGTGTGTGTGTGTGTGTGTGTGTGTGCGTGTGTGCGTGCGTGTGTGTGTGTGTGTGTGTGTGTGCGTGTGTGTGTGTGTGTGTGTGTGAGCATGTGTTGCTCATTTACAAGCAATGTTTAAAATGTGTCCCTGGTTTTGGGCATTTGTCCCCCCCCAAAAAAAATTAATTTTGGATTTTTCCAGATTTTTTGTAAAGTTGAGAGATTTAGTTGAGTGTCAAGTGGATTTTACAAGAAGCCGAAAGCTTCAGAGGAAGAGAAGTTTAGTGCTGCGTATGCTAGGTCTGTTTGCATTGTTAGTAGCACAACAGGTAGTCTACTTGCATTTGAAGCAAAAGGCTGTGGTTTCTACTCCCACAATGTGTAGATGGATTGTTGATACTGTACAGTGTTGTACTTTAAAGGGAGTGGATGCTGCAGTCTTGTGAATGTCCTCCTTTGGAAGAGATACCTAGTAACTATGAACCTGTTATCAGTTTGCTATCCATTCCGTATTGCAATATTACTAGTGTATAATGTTTTAATGTACCATAGCCAGTTTATTCTTCAAGGGCTCAGGCACTTTATTTGTAGATGAAACAGTTATATATAAAGTTGTCTGCTAGCAGCAACCTCTTCATTAGTTACAGATCTCTTTAATGTGGAATTATTTAGATGACTTTTACTTCTGATCTAAGGATGTAATCGTACCACTGTACTCTGCACTCATCAGAGCAGTAATCAAGTAC
The DNA here is from genome assembly GCF_019279795.1 of Protopterus annectens. NCBI lineage: Eukaryota > Metazoa > Chordata > Ceratodontiformes > Protopteridae > Protopterus > Protopterus annectens. The sequence continues at coordinate 261,371,245 of NC_056730.1, forward strand.
AATGCACCCTTTAGCATATACCTTGCCAGGCGCCTCCAACAGTTGGAGCATCCTAAGAGGTTTCTCACCAAAAAAATACAGGGTATAACCAACATGTCAAATGCAGACCAATTAAAAGCACTATCACAGTATTCAGTTTCCTACTGTTTAACGAGGGAGTAATCTATTCCTGACCTACAAGATGGTCTCTGACCCAGCCCTGATGGAAATGATGCATATTTGCAAAGCTAACTGCATGAGGGCTACCCACTCCAAGGATCTACACCTGATCTCTGGCACCAATAGATCATGCTGGAGCAACATATATGTGTCCTGGAGATTGCCCTTCCTCTAGACTAGGCTTCCTATTTAAATGAAGCAGAGCCCTTTCCTGACCATCCTTAAGTGCAATCTGGACCAGCGAATGGGAAATAGCAAATTCAGTCCTAGGGTGATGCCCATAACCCTTATGGACAGAGGCAGTCTGTAAAAATTATCAAAATCACATTTTCTAACCCTTGTTATCTTTCCTCTAAGGACAGAAAATTGTGTAAAATTTCAGTAAAACTGACTAGGCTGTAAGGGCTCTTGAGCCCTTGGCCTGGTAATATCTGAATAATTTGGACAGTGACTATGTGGTTAAGAGGACTTAAACGTAGTCTTATAGAAAAAGACGTCTACATACCTGGTGCATCTCCAGTGGACAGTCACAGTGCACTGTGTACCAATATCTGTTACTCCAATGTGTCACCATGTGGCAGTGCCATTGCCTCTGATTGATACAAGATAATCATCAATCTCCATGGACGGTAGTTCACTCAATGGCCTAGTACCCAATAACCTTCCTTCACATGCTAGATTGGCAACTCATACTTCAGTGGTACATGTTATGTCAGTGGCCCTGCGGCACACCGTTTCATAACTATAGCTCTGGCCACTAATTGCATTAATGTCAGCCACCAGATCATTCCATGCTTTGTTCCAGTAGGCCCTTCCAGCAGCATCCAGGTCAAAGAATCATCATCAGTGGAGAACCTGCAGTAGCATCTCATACTCTGCAGTGGAGAGCATTGGCTTGTGTGTTGTCTTGTCACTAAAGTCTGCATTGCATTGCTGCTTCCACTTGTTATAGTCATTGCTCTGTAGGCAAGGAAAACAGTGAAATTACCATCTTGTTCATGAGCAGCCCTAGATGATCCTTACACCACCAGTCTCCTTATTTCAATATAACATGCTGATTGTATGTCTGACAGCTAATAGCTCTATATACACTCTTTATGTAATGTCAGGCACAGAAGTTTTCTGAGCAAATGTCCCCCACAATACAATATCTGCAACATTGCAAGTAACTGAGGTGGCAATTGTTTTCTCTCAGGGTTAAAAACATTTTTGTAAGTAACATATATGCATAATCTATATAACAAGCATTTTTTTTAATTTTAACTACTAAAACAAGGTCAGACCGAAAGTGTTAGCTGTACTCTGAGTAAGTGCTGATGGGGGTGACTACCATTATGCTTAGCAATCCTTCAGCCCAAAAACTGAAGTGCCCTTGCAGTTCCTCTTTCACTACACCTTCCCAAAAGACTTACAAGTATTGATAATCTTATTGCAAATTATATCATTGAGTACAATAGCAGTCACAGGAAGCCGTACTTCGCAAAATTTACTTATAAAAAGTAGCAGTTACTTTGCAGAAGCAGATCATACTTTGCGTTAAAAATTAGTCTCATGTACACCTGGTGCAGGTTCAGAAATTGCTGTTTTAAGAGTTATTCCATAGCACAGTGGTTTTCCCTCACATTTATATCGTGCAAATTCACCTAGCTGGATGCGATGATTAAGTTAAATAGGGGTCTTCTCATTCTTGCTTCTGAATCTCTATTTGCACATCAAGAAAATTTGCTAAACATTATGCTCAATTGTACACAATGCTCTGCACGTGCCTGGGTCCTTTGGACTGCACAGAGCATGTTCCATCTATCCCATGCCTCTAAGCTGCTGCACTGCCTGCATTCTGTACAGCATAAACAGGGGCAAAGAGCTGTCATGTTCTATACCTTAAAGTGCTATTGTGTACCATTATAATGCAGTACCAGTATTATACTAATCCACCATCTGCCATGTAAGTAAACTGCCTACTGATACCAGTCATTACACAGCAAAAAGTAAACATAAGATCTGCTTTGGGCATAACATTTCTGCCATTTTCTATGTGATTCTTCAAGGTCAGATATCATGGCTGGTGAAGGAGATGGCAGTGCTCTTTTTAGAGCACAGATGTAGTTTGTGAAGAAGAAAAAATCTTTGAGCACCTCCTCCATAAGGATTTCAGGCTCTTCCAGGAGGGCTAGAAAAGGCATCAGTATAAGACTGAAACCTGAAGTAGTATAGCCCAGACTGTCACCTGTGCCACTAGCATCCCATGCATGAACCATTGTATCACTATTATAGTGACATGATGCAAAAGCATCCCATCTCCAAGGCAAATTAGAGGAAGAAGTTAAACAGCAATCACATACTAAATAATGTAAATAGTTAGATGCACATGCAAATGGTCAGTGCATAACATTCTCAGATCTTACACAATGTTGTTTTTCTTTCCATTGTCCCTGAAGCTATTGCAGAAATAGAGAGCTGCACATGAGGAGACTGGAGCAATCAAGAGAATGTCAGGATGAATACACTTGCTTTATAATATTTAGTTTATTAATATTAACAATAGCATAGATGCAGTTTCATATATTAAAGCTTTTATACAATACTGCCACATCTGCACATACTTAACCCAAAGGTATGAGATGAATATTATTAATGTGTGTATTAAAGGTAGCAGTATGAGTGCTGGATGTTATTTGCCTGTGTGTGAAAGGTAGCAGCATGAGTTCTGTGTGCGTGTGTGTGTGTGTCTATTTGTCTGCCTGTGTGTGTGTGTGTGTGTGTGTGTGTGTGTGTGTGTGTGTGTGTGTGTGTGTGTGTGTGTGTGTGTGTGTGTGTGCGTGTGTGCGTGTGTGTGTCTGTGTGTGTGTATGTGTTTGTATCCCACCATGTACTTGAACAAGTGGCTAAATATGTTAACACTGTCCTCTTGCATTACAGTGATACCTGTGTGTTGAAATACCCCCTCCCATGTGTGTCTTTAATAAAATTGTTATTTTGATGTGTCTGTTCATTATAGCAAGTACAAGATTAGAAGTGAGATATATGAATGAACAATACTTTTTGGGTATTTATGTCCCAGACATTTTTTTCAATATACTTCTCATTATTGTGTGCTTGTAGGTGATGATGACTGTGGGTTCAGTTCTCCTTCTCCCTTGTGTATGAAAGGCTTAGTAAATTGAGAAGTGTGCGTGCACGTGTGTGTGTGTGTACCGCCATCCTGCTCACTCTGATTCCTTCCTTCAAATGTATTGCTCTGCTTGCTTTCCTCCTTTCAGCACATTTGTCTCTTGCCATTTTCAGGCTTTGTATTAATACAAAAACATAGATAAGCATGCAAGCTTTGTGGTCCTTTAAGGCTGCCACATAACTTTACTACTTCCCGATACTGTGTTACATTGCGCACCATCGAGGTGCATGAATAACAGACAAGCATTGCCACTGCTCCTGCACTGCACACCATCGAGGTGCATGAATAACAGACAAGCATTGCCACTGCTCCTACTTCCTTGTGGTTACACCACTTGCTCTTCCCATTGTCTAGTCTGCAGGCACAGGAAGGATTTAATGAACCCTTGATCACACACTCTTGCTTAGCTGCATTCATTGTTAATGAACTGTCATATAATTTCTCCATTTTGCACTAATGTGTACTCAGGCAAATCACCACTGAAGCACAAGCAAGACTCATGAGCACGACTGTTGCTTGTACTTTACGTGGCCGCACCATACTTCCACCAATTCTTCCTGCAGTTCCTGCTGTAGCCAAAAGGGAGATTTTGTTTTAATGAGCAGGTGTTCATTTACTCTTGTCTACCTGCATTCATTCTTAATGAGCACTGGGGCTTATTTTTTAGAAACAAAAAACAAAGCAGGGCTGTCAGTGATCATTCAGTTACACTCACTCTGTTTTATGAATCCTAGGGACATTAATCCCTTAAAATACTCTAACCGACCTAACCCACTAAATTCAAGCCAATATTTAGTTTAACACTATCTATATATGTGTGTAGATGTTACATTCATGTTAACCAAAAAAAAAAATCAAATACTCTTAAGAACAATATTTCCTCAGAGTTTCAAGAAAGGAAAGCAAGAGTGCAAAGTCATATCAGAAATTGTAACCTCAGTGCATGCTCTAGAGTACAAACCATGTTTCACAATGATTATATTGTAAAAAGACAAATGGTTCCTGAGCTATTAGTCTATATATTTATGATGCAAATACACGTTTTATGGACTGTACAATCTGTCAAGTTACATTACACTTGGTTTGCAGGCACGAGTTCATTTCTGTATGAAAAATATACCACATACATAAAACTTGTATAATTTTCTCTGAACACTAGTCTTTTCTGTCACTAGAAAAATGCCTCTAACAAAAGTTTTTGCACAAACCCCAGTGCAGTTAGTCAAAACAGAGTTTAATTTCCTGTAAGATTCAGCAATTACTGTCAAGAGGGTGTTTGACATATGACCTTACAGATAGATTGATAGATAGACATCCTGAGTGTGTGTGTGTGAGTGTGCGTGTGCATGTGTGTGTGTGTGTGTGTGTGTGTGTGTGTGTGTGTGTGTGTGTGCCAAAGTCAAAGTCAAAGTAAATGTTATTGTCATTTAGAACTACACACATGTAGCCTAAACAAAATTGTGTGCATCAGCTCAATTCTTGAGATTACAAAGGAAAGTGAAACAACACATACAAGCAGGAGAATAAACATAACTAACAAATAAAATTTTACTCCCAATACACACAACAAAGAGCAGAGACATTTACATCTCTCATATATGAAAAGAATAACCTCTCCTGAGTTAAATTAACTACCCTATTTGAAGTAATACAAAACACACTACAGATTGAAATGCCTAAGTTATTTGTCTAGTATTGCATCTGAGTGAGTTCAATAATACTGACTATGGATATAATAAAGAAATATTGCACTTACATGGAGTATATGTAAGTATACAGTATATTGCAAAAATAAATAAAATTTCACTCATGTGTCTAGACCCCTGGGACTAGTGCCCGAGTTCAGAAGTCTAATGACTGTAGGGTAGAAACTGTTACTGAATCTTGTAGTCCTGCAGTGGATGCTGCAATATCTCCTGCCCGATGCTAGATGCTTGCACAGTCCATGCACAGGATGTGTGTTGTCTTGTATTGATGGAAGACCGGAACCTGTTGCCTTCTCTGCAACCATCACCACTCTTTGTAGCACCTTCCTTTCTGTAACTGTGCAGCTTCCAAACCACACTGTAAAGGTGCAGGTGAGAATGCTCTCTATTGCACCTCTATAGAAGGTGGAGAGAATTTGAGGAGGATGCTTTAGCTTTTTTCAGCCTTCTTAAAAAGTGGAGGCATTGGTGCACTTTCTTGACCAGTTGGCTGGTATTTCCCAACCACAAGAGATCATCTGATATGTGTACACCCAGAAATATCATAATCTTACCCTATCCACACTCTCACAATTGATCCTGAGCATTGGGTGGTCTTTTCTACTTTTCCTGAAGTCAGCGATAATTTCTTTGGTCTTGCTTACATTCAGGTCAAGGTTGTTCCCCTCACACCAACTGATCAGAGATGCCACCTCCTCTCTGTATGCCCTTTCATCCTCCTTTATGATGAGCCCCACGTTTGTGGTGTGTCATCAGCAAACTTAATGATATTGTTGGACTTGTGCATAACATAGCAGTTGTGAGTCAGGATGGTGAATAACAGTGGGCTGAGAACATATCCCTGTGGAACCCTGGTGTTAATCGTGATGCACTTTGATGTGTTCTTACCTGGACATACTCTCTGTGGTCTCTCAATCAGGAAGTCCAGGATTCAGTTACAGAGATGTTTACTGATTCCTGAATGTACCAGTTTTTCTATCAGCTGCATTGGTATAAATGTTGAGCTGATGTCTATGAACAGCATCCTCACATAGGTGTCTTTGCCCTCTAAATGCTCAAGGGAGTTGTGTAGTGCTAGTGATATGACATCAGCCCTGGATCAGTTAGCACTGTATGCAAACTGCAGAGGGTCAAATTTAGGAGGTAGGCATGATGAAAGATGCTTTTTGATCAGCCGCTCTTAACACTTCATAACAGTGGATGTCAGAGACTTCAGGCAACTGGTCTGTAGTCATTAGGGCTAGAGGGAGTGGTTTTCTTAGGTAGTGGGGTGATGTCAGCTGGCAAGTGAGGTGTTAAATATTTCCTTGAGCACTGTGCACAGTTGATCAGCACATCCTTTTAACACCTTGCTCAGTATGTTGTCTGGACCAGAAGCCTTCCTGGGGTTCACTCTCCTTAGCTCTCTTCTTACCTCCTCTGTGCTGAGGCTGAGTATTGCATCCTTCTCATCAGTTAGTAACTTTAGTGCCATCCTGTTATTTCTTTCCTCAAATCTACCAAAGAAGATGTTCAAACTGTCCAAGAATTCAATGCTGTCCTCACACTTTACTGACCTGATTTTGCAGTCAGTGGTCTCCTGTATGCCATGCCATAGTCTCCTTGCATCCTTCATGTCTTGAAAGTGGCTCTGTACCTTTCAGCCATACTCCCTCTTAGTCTCCTTTATACCCCTCCTCAGATTACCTGTTGCTATACTTAGAGCTGATTTGCCCTTAGGCCTGTAAGCTGTGTTTCTCTCCTTCAGAAGCTCATATACCTTAAGGGTGAGCCATGGTTTCTGGTTAGCCTTAATAGTGATAC
>NC_056730.1:261380584-261443084 GCF_019279795.1 Protopterus annectens
AGCACTTGGGCTTCAGACCAGTTGTTTTACATTAAGAAGGTTTGTGGTCTGCACTGTAGTGGCAGAACAGGTAGCTTACATCCTTCTAAGTTGGGAACTGCTGATTGAGGGCTCAGTGTCTGTTATTCTAAAAGTGTATTAATTCTGGTTTAAGCACTTGGGCTTCAGGCCAGTTATTTTACATTAAGAGGGTTCGTGGTCTGCACTCTTGTGGGAGGAGAGGCTGGGCTCTGCCCTTCTGAGCTGGGAATTTCTGGTTAAAGGCTTATAGTGCCTGCATATTTGAACTGCTTCTTACTGAAATTGGTATACCTTGTTTGCTGTAGCATAGACTAGATCCAGACCTGCTGAATCTAGCTTGTTTGTATAACATGAGCACTAATCCAGGCATTCTTTAAAGTATTCAATTGTATTTATTACTGCTTGGTAGTAACTTGATTAAAGTGTAGCTATTATTCTAAGTCTTTTGGATTAAGCACTTGGGCTTCAGACCAGTTGTTTTACATTAAGAAGGTTTGTGGCCTGCACTGTGGTGGCAGGACAGGTAGCTTACATCCTTCTAAGTTGGGAACTGCTGATTGAGGGCTCAGTGTCTGTTATTCTAAAAGTGTATTAGTTCTGGTCTAAGCACTTGGGCTTCAGGCCAGTTATTTTACATTAAGAAGGTTCATGGTCTGCACTCTTGTGGGAGGAGAGGCTGGACTCTGCCCTTCTGAGCTGGAAATTTCTGGTTAAAGGCTTATAGTGTCTGCATATTTGAACTGTTTCTTACTGAAATTGGTACACCTTGTTTGCTGTAGCATAGACTAGATCCAGGCCTGCAGAATCTAGCTTTGTTTATATGCTTGTTGTTTGTTTGCTTGTTATTTCCCTGAAATGCTAATTCCACCTAAAACGTGGCTTTTCAGCACTTCTGTGGATGCCTAGTGATATCTGCATTGCTTACTGTACTTATTTCCTTGTTTCACTTGAAAGAAAGTTCCTGTTTGTTGTTTTTGCATTTAAGTTACCTGTAACACATTGCATTTAAGTTACCTGGCACTTGCTCACTAAAACAATTATATAAGTCAGCACTAAAATATTAAAAGCACTACACCCTCACAAACTCCCCTTGAGTACCTTGTTCCCCACTGGCCCTTTTTTCAATTATAAAGGAATTCCCAATACTATTCTACATGTCCAAAGGTCAGTTGTCAATCTCCTCTCCAGTCCAGCTGGTGAATCTGGGAATCTTGAGGCAATGTTACAACTGCCTCATGTACACAGACAACCCTCTCCTCCTCCCAACAAATTCCAACACATGTGAGAGATGCAACCATATAGCCAAACTGGAGGCTAAGCTCTCTCAACTCAGTACTGGCATAACCAGTCAGGAGGAGAAGGAAACCACACTCATTACAATTCCAGTCTCACATAGACTTACCACGACAGCAAACCAAACACATAAACACACAAAAACATACTCGGAGGCTCTAAATAAAAATCTGCCTAAGCAGCAGAGACATCCAAAGCAGACACCCAAGCAACTGCTACCCCAAAACAAAACATGTGCAACACATAGCTCACAAAGCCAGTGTGTTGAACAGTCACAGCCCTTAAGGCTAAACAACACACCTGATACACTTGTAATAGGTGACTATCGTCAGGCACAATGACGTCCCGCTCACCAGGCTGAACAAGGAGGTCACGGTGAGCTGCCTGTCAGGCGCTAGGATCCGCCACATAACACAAGCACTCAGGTCACTCCAAGGCCAGTACAAATATGACTCAGTCATTGTCCATGCTGGTGTGAATGACCTGAGATGTACCTCCCTGGACTACATGAAAAGAGACAGAGAGGAGCTCTCTGAGCATGTAGCCCAGGCCGGTATGACCCTGACCTTGAGTAGCATCTTACCCTCACCAAGAATAATGCCACAATATGAAGACAAGATGATCAATTTCAACAATTGGCTTAAGTATTGGTGTCATTCAAAGGGGATCCAATGCCTATCAGCCTGGGATGACATGCTTGACAAGCCACGATGCTTCGCTAGGGACGGCTTGCACCTGTCACCCCTGGGCTTTCGGATATTGGCAAATGCTCTTGCTACCCACATAGTGCCTTTTTTAGGCAAGGCTCAAAAGACAAACCCACCTCCATAGGTATCACAAGTGATAAGAAACTAAGAGTAATGCTACTCAACGCCAGAAGTCTAAACCTCAAGATGCACGCACTCGAAACTCTCCTTAGCATGGAGAACATCGATATCTGTGCAGTAACAGAAACCTGGTTCAAGGCTCCCGAGAGCACCCCAGCACTACCAGGTTATACCTCATAACTTGCTTTTCGGACCCAAAACTTGGACCGAACCACAAAAGGAGGGGGAGTATCAATATTCGTCAAAGATACCCACACCTACAGGTTGGTGGTACAGCACGAAGCATCAGAGACTATCCATGTGCAACTAACAGTGGGTAAAACTGCCTTCCAGTTTATAGCCTGCTACAGACCACCCTCCCAAATCCAGGAACCCCACTCGGCCTTCATGAGAACACTGGAAAATATGAAGGTCTCTCCAAACACCATTATATTGGGCAACTTCAACTACCCAAGCATAGACTGGGAGCATTACTCTAGCTCCAACACCCTAGTTCAAAGGTTCCTAGAATTTATAAAATCAAATGCTATGGAACAACTTGTTACCACTCCCACAAGAGGGGAAAACATACTGGACCTGATCATCACCAACATGGGGACTCTATGCTCCAGACCAGAAGTGTATCCCTCACTGGTATGATCAGAACATAAACTAATCTCACTGGATATTCACATCCCGAACCCACCCCCTGCCCAGAAAACCACAGTGAAAAACTTCTCTAAAGCAAATTTCACACTTCTCAAAACCGAGGTGGAATCCTTCAAAGCCCCCGGGCCTGTGGAAAATATGGCCCAGACCGCAGAATCTTTATAAACACATTCTATGAACACCTTCAGGAATGCATGGATCATGCAATCCCAAATAAAACCAAGACCCAATCCTCCAAAGGCAGATGTCCTGTCTGGTGGACCTCAGCCATAAACAAACTATACAATAGAAGGAGGAAGCTACTACATGATAGAACAAAATCCCAAAAAGGGAAGGCATCTCTGATCAGTATTAGCAAAAAACTATGGGCACTCATAAAATTGTCTAAGGCCAGCTTCGAGAGAAAAATTGCACAGGACACTAAGGATAATCACAAGGCTTTCTTTAGTTATGTTAGGAACCTGGGTGGGAATTCCCAGATATACTCAGAATTAGTCCAAAATGACAAAAAATACACCGAACCCACAGACATTGCCAACATCCTAGCTGACAGGTTCAGCGCAATCCCCCCCCCTCCCCAACAAAAGGGCAAATATCTATCCCAGCAGAGTGCTACCCCCCTGACATCTCAGATGCTCAGGTAAGAGCCGCCCTCTCCAAAGCAAAAAACACAGCATCAATGGGACCAGACGGTGTCCCAGGCTGCGTCCTACATGAACTCCAAGAAGAGCTAATCCCAAACATAAAACTACTGTTCAGTCTCAGCCTTACTACAGGATATGTACCCAAAGAGTGGCATACAGCAACAGTGGTCCCTCTCCACAAAGGTGGTGCCTCAACGGATCCTGGAAACTATCGCCCCATAAGCCTGACTAACTTGGTCTGCAAAGCTATGGAAAGGATCATCATGGTCCTCATAAATAGATATTGGGGAGCTACAGACACTGGATCCTACCCAGTTTGGCTTTGTTAAGGGCAGATCCTGCCTCTTAAACCTTGTTGATTTCTTTAAAACAGTCACCAAGGCCATTGACGAGGGGAAGGTGGTCCACACAGCCTACCTGGACCTCGCAAAAGCCTTCGATACAATACACCACTAGGGCATTATAGATAAGCTCACCAGCTTAAATTTAAACCCCTATGTCACTAGATGGGTTGCAAACTGGCTCAAGGACAGGACCCACATGGTTAGAATTGCTGGAGCCATGTCAGACTCCAAACCAGTTACAAGTGGCATCCCACAAGGCTCAGTCCTGGGACCTCTTTTGTTCGGTATATATTTCTCGGAGGTACAGGCCAACACAGAAGGACTGTGGCTGACCAAGTTCGCAGATGACTGCAAACTGGGCACCATAATCGACTCTCCAGCCGACACAAGCATCCTCCAAAAGGGCCTCATAGAAACAGACAACTGGTGCCAGAGCCATGGCCTCAAGCTAAATGCCAAAAAGTGTATAGTCATCCCCTTTGGCAAAAACAAAGTGCCCACAAATTACCACATAGGTGGTAATCCATTAAGTACAGAAGAAGTAATTAGGGACCTGGGGACCCAAGTTGATAGCAATCTCTCATTTGACAACCACGTGGCCAAAGTGGTTAGAAAAACATTTTATATAGCCCACCTAATCATGAAGGGATTTACATCTAGATCACGAGAGGTCATCGTACCTCTTTACTCATCCCTCATCAGGCCCATAATTGAGTACAATGCCCCTTTTGGGATGTACCTTACCAGACACCTGCAACAACTGGAAAGACCCCAAAAGTACCTCACCAAGAGGATCAAAGGGCTCAAACAGATGCCATATGCTGCCCGGTTAAAGAAACTCCAGCTCTACTCAGTGGCATACCGCCTGCTCAGAGGCGATCTGTGCCTGACGTATAAAGCCATGTCCAACCCGGAATTAATGGACATGCTGCACCTCAGAAAATCCAAATCCCATCAAGCTACGCTCGAGAGACTTGAACCTCAGCACTGAAATAAATAGGACATGCTGGAGGGACAGATTCATAACCCAGAGGCTCCCTTCACTCTGGAATAAAATCCCAGTCCAGGTTAGGCAGAGTCCCTCATTGACTCTCTTCAAGAGGAATCTTGATGAGTGGATGGGAGATCGTAGGTTTACCCCGGGTATCACTTCTGTGTCACTGTTAGACAGAGGCACAGTATACTAACCTCGAAAAAGGGCATAGCAAAATTAATTTAAAATGGGTGGCGAAAGCCAAACACACTCTGGCTAGGCTTATAAATGCCCTAGGGCAGATAGCCTAGTATGAACCTATGAACCTGTGTGTGTGTGTGTGTGTGTGTGTGTGTGTGTGTGTGTGTGTGTGTGTGTGTGTGTGTGTGTGTGTGTGTGGGTGGTCTATAGTAGAACACCAAACTTTCAAAAGTTTGAGTGTTCAAATATCGACCCGTTTTCAGCGAATATTGAAAATATCGAAGAAACAGAAAACCAAATTTTTTCCTAGGGAAAGAATTTGATTGTCCGTTTCTATTGCTTTGGTATTTTCAGCGCTGTGGTGAAAATTTACGGGTCAGGTTCAAGTAAGTGTGCGATTGTGTAGACGTGAGGGCTAGGACGAGGTAAGTGAGTTAGGGTTAGGGTGCGGGTGAGGTGACTGCGATAGTGACGTACCTTAGGGTTAGGGTTTGGGTTAAGGTAAGTGGATAGTTAGTGGTGTATGTATAGTTTAGTGTAGGGTTAGGTGTAAGAGTTTAGGTGTATGAGTGTGGATTGCTGTTTGTTTGGTGTGCTTGTGTTGTGTGTATGTGTTTTGGAACAGCAAATTTTTTCCCTATGAAAAAATTTGCTGTTCTGTATGTTTGTTGTTTTACATTTTCAGTTAATAGGGTTTGATATTAGAATACTCAACATTTTGAAAGTTCAGTATTCTAATATAGACCTGTGTGTGTGTGTGTGTGTGTGTGTGTGTGTGTGTGTGTGTGTGTGTGTGTGTGTGTGTGTGTGTGTGTGTGTGTGTGTGTGTGTGTGTGTGTGTGTGTGTGTGTGTGTGTGTGTGTGTGTGTGTGTGTGTGTGTGTGTATGTGCGCATTTGTTTGAAAGGATGTATAAAATCCATGAAAGTCCTTGAAATGTGAATACTTCTACTTACACATTGAGCTAATACTTATGATTACTGGAATCTCAAGCTCCACTTAAATATCTACTCACCCTAAAATAAAAGCGGTAACTAGAAGTTCAGTGAGACATGTATAGGCATGTTAAGAGCTGTAAGGAAAGAAAAAAAAATATTTGTAGTCATACACTCGCTGCAGAGAGCAAGAATGTTGTTGTTGTTGTGTCTTTCGGCTTTTCCCAGTTAGGGGTCGCCACAGCGGAACTCCGGTCCGCTAATGATTGGCAGTAGATTTTTACATGCCGAGTTGCCAGCCCTGATGCACAACCTTCAACGAAGGTTCGCCCATTCACACATGTCTCCACACAGAAGACGCTTTAGCTGAGAACCGAACAGGACAACATCTTACTGTGAGGCGACAACGCTACCGCAGCACCAAATTAATCCAGATGCCCATTCATGTTCGCAATATTTCTGTGCAAATGGAAAATGTGGAATGTAGCAGCCACTGCAGACAATACAGGATCAGAAAGCAAAAACAAACATTTTATTACTACAATACTTATTTATTTGTTTTATTCATTGATTTTGCTGTATGGTGTCTCTGATGGTACATTTAAGCTTAAGAAATCCTAATATCCTACAACATCCACCTTATGTTGCTGTTCTAAGATGTTTCTGTTACACATTTCCTCACAACTTGAATAACAATAAATTGCATTGGTAATACAATTAACTGGAACATATTTTTGATTTCAATGTGCTTATTTATTTCCCTCAAGGAGATTTTTTTAGAGCTGACTAAAAGAGGATAACAGCATCTGAACTTCAACTTCAGATTTATTAAAATATTTGATCACAAATGCTATTATATGAAATTACACAAATAAATTAAAATAAAACAAGTGTTAACAAATAAACAACTTGTAAATTAGATTAATAAATAAAACATAGTACTGTCAGTTAAAATTAAATATTGTATTACTGAATTATTGAGATAATAACATCTCACCAAATGTCATTTGAAAAGGATAAATTCTAAGTGCCTCATGGAAGCTGGCCAAAATCAGACACTTCCTGAGCCACCTAAGTAGTAGATTTCATAAGTGGGAGGCCTGATAAAATAATGAAAGGAAACCAGAAGCTTCAAGTTGCACCTGCAAAAGCTCTAGCAATCATGGGACTCAGGGGCAGGGCAGTATAGAGCAATCATTTCCTTGAAGTAAGAGGGACCCAAGTGATGAATGGACAAGTAAACTAACAGTATGGTTTTAAAAACATCCCTAAACGGAGCAGGAAGCCAGCACAGGCTTTGCAGAGTAGGGATATTAAGCTCATAATATGACATATTTGTTAGCAGCCTTGCATCAAAGTACTGCTCTAGACGATCAAGCTTGGTGTTAGAGTGTCAAAGGTACAGGGCATTACACAGTTCAGCCAAGAAGAAACCAAGCGTGAAGAACTTACCTTGAGAAAGAAAGTCCTTAATCCTTTAAATACTTCACAAGTAGAAATATGAGGAGTTCAAAGCAGGCGACACTTGGTGCCAATGTGTCTGTCTTGAGTCCACAATGGCACACCTTGCCATCAAAGTCAAGTTCTCTGCTACTGCATATGATTTGTTCAGGAAGAGAAGTGGCAAATCACTTCCTCCAAGTAGCATGAACTGCCATGACCTCAGATTGAAGAGTAAGTCAAGAGCGTATAAATTCTAAATCAATAGCAAGGGGTTGCACACTGATGATTCATGCTTCCAAGTCTCAACTTTTCCTGCAAGGTATATCCTGTCAAGAAAAAGGTGGTGGTAAAACCCAAACAGGAATATTGTAGTGTATTGACGTTAAATGTTTCTACAAAATATATATTTGCATTTAAATGTGTATCCAGAATGCATACTTCAGTATGGAATCTGAGGATATTCATACAGCAATTAGTCAGATTACATGGACTTAATGACCAGTTACTATGGTATGAAAGGGAGGTCTAAACTCTGAGGATAAATCCCTCAAATAGATGTTCTTCTAAAAGGGGAACCTTCAAGTATGGCATGAGAGAGGGCTCCATCGAGGCTAATCTGTGGACTGTAATGTGAGGATTATACCTTGTGACATAATTGTTTTTACAGGAGAATGGTGGAGCCAGGAGAAGCTTACAGCCTTATATATATATTTTTTTATTTAAACAACATCCTGTTTGTTGAAAGTATTGTGAGGACAGAACTGTCACAAAGGTACTGATTAGTTTATTTTCAAAACTGCAAAGCTAAGTGAGCTAATAGTTTAGTTTGTGGATTATGGAATAAACCTGCCTGCAGTGCCTGTGTGGAAGTTAGACTTCTTCTGTGCAGAAAGACAACTAGCCAGAGAGTAGCCAGTTGTTAGTTACTCACAGTACCACTTCTGCAAGTGCAACCACACTTGGGCTGAAAATTCCATGTATGACTATGACTGCTTTATTCCTGGAGTGGCTAACTAATATTCACAACCATGTATGAGTTGCTGGGGAAGGTCATGTAATCAGAAGTGGAGGCCGACCTGAAACTAAAGCAGCTACAAGAAATATGACAATGCTGGCCAACATAAATACCAACCCCAGGCTTGTGACAACTCTGAGGAAACTAGCCAGGTACCACAGTCATCCCAAGAAATCTGAAAAGCTAGCAACTTTAGAAGAATGCACCATTTATTCATGCAATGTATATAACTGAGTTGTCTGCAACATAAGATAAAACTGCACTAAAGAACATCACATCTTACATGAAAGAGAAAGATGCAAGTAGTGCAT
Organism: Protopterus annectens; assembly: GCF_019279795.1. NCBI lineage: Eukaryota > Metazoa > Chordata > Ceratodontiformes > Protopteridae > Protopterus > Protopterus annectens. Next base: position 261,389,239 of record NC_056730.1, read on the forward strand.
TCATTTTGCATATAGGTTCATAGGTTCATAGGCTGGTACTAGGCTATCAGCCCTGTGGCTTATACAAGCCTAGCCATAACAATTCCCTGGCTATTTTTTCCCACACTATTTACTTCCCTGGACCCCTGTCTAGCAGGGTGACTGACGTGATCCCCGGGGTGAATTTCCTTTCTCCCATCCAATCATCAAGGTTCCTTTTGAAAACGGCCAAAGAGGCGCTCTGCTTGACATATATGGGCAGTCTATTCCAGAGTCTGGGGAGTCTCTGGGTCAGGAATCTATCCCTCCAGCATGATTTGTTTATTGTGATGACAAGATTTAGATCCCTGGAGTGTGTGGCTCTGAGGGATTGGGATTTCTTTAAGTGTAGCACATCCAGCAGCTCTGGGTTTGACATGGCCTTGTATACAAAAAGTAGTGAGGGTGATATTGCTATGTACTGTGCTTAAAACACTGAAAGAGGCATATTCTGACAAAAATGCAAAACAAATCCATATAGTTTCTTTGGATGCAGTAATTTCTATGATGTGTAATAGGACTTCATATAGGTTAATTTAGGTAGCTCTGAGTCACTGGGTTGCAAAGACGTTAGTACAGTGTATTATATTTTTACACGGAAGGGAGGTACATGCTGTGCTACATTCTGGAAGCATGATTTCCCTTGTCAAATTTTCCCCATTGTGTAAGCATAACATTAATAATGTTCTGTAAGTGGAAGTAATATGCATGCGTATTTGCTGAAATAAATATCCTCTTTTCAGAGAATTTCACTCAGGAGATCAGGTACTAGTGTTAGTGTGATCACAGAAAGCACATTTCTGGCCAAATGGCAGGGGTCATTTGAGGTGACAAAACAAATATATGCAGAAGACTAGAAAGTTAGACAGGATAGACAAAAGCAAAACAAACTTACCACATTAATGTACTGAAGATACAGAAGGAAGCATGGAGTCCTGCAGAACATGCAGTCAATGTTCCTGCAGAAGAAACCAGAGAATCTCTACCTGAAATACTGCTAGAAAAAAAACCCTGTCAAAAGTACAAATGTAGGATCTGTGATCATTTTTATCAAAAAATAAATAAAGGAATGCTCTCAAAAATGCCTGTGAGAAGTAAACTAATAAAACATAACACAGAGGCAACACCTGGACTGAAGGTTAGACTAAGGCCATAGAGTACCAGAGGTGCAGAAACAATTAATACAAGTAGAAGTTCAAACAGATGGTCAAACTATGTGTGAAAGGAAAATCATAAAGTCAATGGAGCAGCCAGTCTGCATGTCTGATGAAAGTATTAGATTCTCTAATAACTTTAAGAAAAGTGAATAGCATTTCAAAGTTTGGTATCCCTCACTCAAAGTTGACGAGTTAATAAAAACTAGTGATTGCCACACACTTGAAAACAATAGACTTGAAGAAGTGATATTGGCTGATACTAATTAACCATGTCAAACACAAATCAGTTTTTCTATACCCTAATGGTCTATTTCAGTACACAGTATTACCATTTCTCCTGCTTGAAATCCCAACAACATTATAGAGGCTTTAGGGATAATATATTTAAATTCTGTTCATGATATGCTTCTCTGTACCTGGATGACATGGTTATTCATTCATATTACTATGAAACCCATTTTGCTAAAGTGCAGGCTGTGTTAGAATCCATGCACCTGTCAAGCTTGACCGGAAATCCTAAGATGTGTAAACTGGATATGGTAGATGAAAAGTACGTAGGGCCCCTTAAAGGAGGAGAAGTGGTCAGACTACGACTATAAAAGACAGAAGACATACAAAGCTATCATGTGCCTTCTAGTAAGAGACAGAGGAAGGCTTTTCTTGACATTACAGGTATTACAGAAAGTATGTGCATGATTTTATGACTGTGGTCTGCCTCTTGACAGATCTGATGAGGGAAAATATGTGTCATGGTACTGTGGCCTTTTATGGCTGAGCATTTAATTACAGAAAGAGGATCTTACGCTATACATCAGTGTTAATAATTCCTGATTATACTAAACAGTTTATCTTATATAAAGATTCATCAAAGGTAACTTTGTGGCAGTGCTGTTCCAAAATGTTCATGGTGAAGAGCACACTGTATGCTATAGCAACAGAAAAATGAGCAACATATGAAGAAGGTGTTCAGCTACTGAAAGAGACTGTTTAGCAATGAAATGGATCTTCTGTGCCATGAACTATTATTTGCTAGACAGGTGCTTGAATACTTTCAGCATATAGTGGCACACAAACTTTCCCTAGCTAACAGGAATGCTGATTTTTTCTTTTGGAGGGTGGTTGCATGGGGATGCAGAAATGTTAATGCAGAGCTTGTTTTCCTCATGCCACCCTTGTGGTCTAATTTATTTGGGGACTGATGTTCTCTTATTTTAGTTAAACAGCAATATTTTTGTCATGTTGATAACTTTCCTTAATATATATATATATATATATATATATATATATATATATATATATATGTATATATATATATATATATATATGTATGTATATGGGTCTATTTTACTTACCCGTACAGCCACATCACAGAATTTCACTTCACCGAGACAACAGGAATGAAAAACCAGAAGACTGATATCCAGAACACAAACTTTCCACTCGAGGTAAGTAACCGCTTGTCCATCCTGTTGAACTTTTCCCCTTACCCCCACGGTAGTGCAATATTGGAGTTGGTATATTTAGTTAGTGGGGTATGGGGTAAAGCCCCCCCCCCACATGGATGGGTTTAATTTTGTTCTTTGGGTTTTTTGGGGGGGTGGCCAAGCAGTTACTTACCTCAAGTGGAAAGTCGATATTCCAGATGTCGGTCTTCTGGTTTTTTGTTCCTGTTGTCTCAGCAAAGTGAAAGTTTGTGATGTCGCTGTTCAGATAAGTAAAGTAGACCCATGTGTGTGTGTGTGTGTGTGTGTGTGTGTGTGTATATATATATATATATATATATATATATATATATATATATATATATATATATATATATATATATATATATATATATATATATATATATATATATCATCATTTTCTTTTGGCTGTTCCTGTTAGGGGTCGCCACAGCAGATCACCTGTTTCCATTTCTTCCTGTCCTCTGCATCTTGCTCTGTCACACCAACCACCTGCATGTCCTCTCTCACCACATCCATAAACCTTATCTTAGGCCTTCCTCTTTTCCTGTTACCTGGTAGCTTCTTCCTTAGCATCTTTTTCCCAATATACTCAGCATCCTTCCTCAGCACATGTCCAAACCAACATAATCATGCCTCCCTGGCTTTGTCTCCAAACCTTCCAACCTGGGCTGACCCTCTAATATACTTATTCCTAATCCTGTCTACCCTCGTCACACCCAGTGCAAATCTTAACATCTTTAATTCTGCCACATCCAGCTCAAACTCCTGCCTTTTTGTCAATGCCACTGTCTGCAACCCATATAACATAGCTGGTCTCACTACCCTCTTGTAGACCTTCCCTTTCACTCTTACAGGTACTCGTCTGTCACAAATCACTCCTGAAACTCTTCTCCAACCACTCCATCCTGCCTGTACTCTCTTCTTCACCTCTCTTCCACACTCACTGTTACTCTGAACTATTAACCTCAAGTATTTAAACTCATCCACCTTCACCACCTCTACTCCTTGCATCCCACCATTCCTCTATCCTCCCTCTCATTCAAATACATATATTCTGTCTTAGTCCTGCTGACCTTCATTCCTCTTCTCTCTAGAGCATATCCCCATCTCTCCAGGGTCTCCTCCACCTGTTCCCTACTCTTACTACAGATCACAATGTCATCTGCAAACATCATAGTTCACGGGGACTCCTGTCTGATCTCATCTGTCAACCTGTCCATCACCATTGCAAATAAGAAAGGGCTCAGAGCTGATCCTTGATGTAACCCCACCTTAAACGCATCCATCACTCCCACTGCAGACCTCACCGCTGTCACACTACCCTCGTACATATCCTGTACCACTCTTACATACTTTTCTGACACTCCTGACTTCCTCATACAATACCACAACTCCTCTCTAGGCACCCTGTCATATGCTTTCTCTAAGTCTACAAAAACATAATGCAACTCCTTCCGACATTCTCTGTACTTCTCCATCAACACTCTCAGAGCAAGGATTGCATCTGTAGTGCTCTTTCTGGCATGAAACCATACTGCCGATCACTAATTATCACGTCCCTTGCCAAACAATGGAACAACCTTTACCCTGACATCTCATCCATTACTTCCATTGTCTCCTTCAAGAAGTCCTTAAAATCTCACCTACAGCAATCATGGCTCTGTAACTATGACAACCCTGATTAATCTTTACATCCTACTGCTCTATTACCAATTCCATCTCTTTCAGCACCCTGCTACCCCCACTATTGTACCTTTTCATGCATTCACCTACTAGTTAATAACCCCTCGTCCAACCTTTCCATGTCAACTCCTATTACAGCTTTAGTCTTCAAAACCAGCTACAACAATCATAGGTCTGTCACTGTGACAACCCTGATTAATCTCTTATACTACCTACTGCTCTGTTGCTAGCTCTATCTCTCTCACTACATTGCTACTTCTCTAATATAGCTTCTCCCTTCACTGTCCTACTGTCATTAAGCTCTCTCACTACATTGCTACCCCACTAAAGTATCTTCTCCCTTATCTGTCCTACTTTCAATAAATCATCACCTCACCTTTTATGTCAGTTTGTATCATATCCATCCTTAGTGACTCTTCCAACCAGGATGGTATACCTAAAATATGTCTAGACTCAACTTAGACCACATAGAAAATGTTTTAAGTCTGAAATTAAATACCTCACAGAAAAGTATTAGCTGCTCCAATTAAGACTAAAGTGTCTTATGTAAACTCTAGATATGTCTAAATGTGTTATGTAAACTCTAGATATCTCTAATTGTGTTATGTAAACTCTATGTATCTGTGTGTCATGTAAACTCTAGATATCTGTAAATGTTTTATGTAATCTCTAGAGATCTCTAAATGTGTTATATAAACTCTATATATCTCTAAATGTGCTATGTAAACTTATCTCTGATGTATTTCAAAGTGTGTTATGTGAACAAATCTGTCAGATGTAAAAGTAGGTAAAAGTTATTTCCTGTATCTGGAGCTTTTATCCCCATGGCTCCACTGAAAAAGGACCTTTGTCCATTTGCACTTTCCCATAGGAATACAAAGTAAATATGATAAGAAAAGGTTAACAATGATAGAATACATCAGTTGTTGTTGTCTTTCGGCTTTTTCCGGTTAGGGGTTGCCACAGCGGAACTCCGGTCCTCTAATGATTGGCAGTAGATTTTTTTATAAATGCTGAGGTGCCAGCTCGACGTTCAACCTTCCACGAATGCACTCCCGTTTACGCATGTCTTTTGAACGTCCACCCAACCGCGGGGATACATCAGTATAGTTCATTAAACAGCAATAAAAAAACACTTTTTTTTACAAAGGTAGCAGCATAGGGTAACTGCTAAGTAGTTGGTCAAATAGTTCATTAGAGCTGTGGAACTATAAGAGGCAGTGATAGTGTATTTAGTTCTAGGAGAGTAGGAAGTGGTATTATAAGGATTAGGTAGGATGGGAACAGGAGCACTTCCATTGTGAAGTTAGGTGTGAGTGCAGCAAGTTTTTAAATGAGAAGAGACTGCTAGTGATGTGGTTAGGAGATGGCAGAGAATTCCAGAGGCATGAAGAGAGAAGGACATTAGGTGATTCCCAGCTGGACATGTAGGTTTGTGCAATTTGATTCGTTTTGGGGAATTAGATCTTAGAAGTCATTCTGGTTCATGCATGTCAAAGGTAGAGGCTAGGGAGGGACAAAGAGAGGGGTTGTAAATGAGTTTGTATGCCTGAATGAGTTGGGTATAAGTGAGGAGGTTAGGTAGCTCAAGCCAGTTTAGTTGGTGAAGAGAATTACCATGGTGAGAAATGGCTCTGTAACCTGCCGCAAATTTTGATCTCTTGTTATAGCAAGAGGAGAGTTTTGCTTTGAGGGAGGATTACAGGTTGGTGAGGATAGATGCACCATATAGGAGGGATGGGATGAGATAAGTATTGGCTAGTATGAGCCTGGTAGAAGGAGAGATATAATGATTATGGCAGTATAGCATACCAAGTTTTTTGTGGGTTTTTTTGATATTTACTTGTAAATGTTTGCCGAATTTTATTTGATCATCTATGAATATTCATAGCAGTTTAGTGTCTGAGACTATTTCTAGGGGAATATTGTTTTTGCTGGTGATTATGAATGAGTGTTTATCTAGGGAGGAGGTTTTGGAGGTGGTGAATAACATAAGTTTAGTTTTGGTTGCACTGAGAGTCAGATGGTTGTCTAGCATCCACATCTACTGCTCAGTAGAGGAGAAGGTGCTTTGGATAAGCTTATTTAGAGTGAATATAGAAGGGGAGGAGCATATAATGGTAGACTCATCGGCATATTGGACGAGGCTGGAGTTTGGAATGGCTTAGTAGAAGTCGTTCATGAACATACTGAATAGTAGGGGGCCTAAAATGGAACCTTGGGGGACACCTGTGGGAGTATTAAGGAATGGTGAAGTGGCTTTATTCCATTTGACTGCCTGTTGTCAGGTGGTGAGGTAGCTGGAGAACCACTTGGTACAGGAAGGGGATAGGTTTGGTTTAGAGAGTTTATTAAGAAGCAGGTTGTGGGAAATAGTGCCAAACACCTTGGAGAGGTCGAGGAGAAGGGTGGACATGAAATGGCCAGAATCATGGGCTTTGTAAATTGTTTCAAGGAAGAAGAGGAGGGCAGTGCAGGTGCTATGACTGGGTCTAAATCCATGCTGTGTGGGGGTAAGATGCTAGTTGTTGATGAGATAGAGTAAGAGTTGTTGGTGGATGCAATGGCTTCTGCTGCTACTTTTAGGAAGTAGGAGGGAATTTCATCAGGGTCATTGGAATCAGGTTTTAATTTTAGGAGAAGTTTTTTATGATGGATAGGGATGGGATTGACAGAGAAGGGTGGAGGTTGGGGGCAAGGGATGCTAGGGGAGGAAGGGGTGACTATATATATATATATATATATATATATATATATATATATATATATATATATATATTAGTTGGATTTTTCCAGGTTCAGGTTCTTTTTAGGTCATTTGTGATAAGGAATGTCTACAGGGAGGATAAAGTAATTTGCTTTGGAGAGAGACTTCCTACTTGTTAAATGTCCTTGCCTTGGGCTTTGAAGAAATTGTTATAGATCTCTTAACATAGGTATTGTTATGATTATTTTTAAGATTAGTGTTTAACTGTGTATTACCTGAAAATGTTCATGTTATTTGTAATTCTTTGCTCCAATCCTAAGTGATTAACATAGGAGAAAAGTTCCCTTGCTTTGTTGCTTCTTTCTACTTTAATTGTTTCTAAAGATATAAGCATACTTGCACTAAAGGACATCCAGTCATCATTACACTTAGGGTTTACTACTATAGAAGTGAAGGATGAAGGCTAACAGAATAAAGGAAAACAGGTCATCTTAAACTCAAGTAATATTTATCTCACTGAGGTTTGGGGAATGTTTATAAAAGAAAGAAAGATGGTATTACAGAATTATTATTATTTTTTTATTAATAAGTGTAGTGTTTCTGCAAGACACTTAGATAAAACATGGCAAAGAAAATGGTACCTTAGGTTCTTGGGGAGAGCCAGTGGATGCAGTTCTTCAAAGAGAGATGCCATGGTCTAAATTTATAAGCAACTAGAATGGGCATTGGAGTCAGAGGTTAAAGACCAGACTGGCAAGTGTTTGATAATTAAAGTTAGAACCCCAGATTTCTCGAAGGTTTTAGAAAATTTCTATGGGCCCAATGAAGATTGAGAAGGTGTTTTAATAGGCTTCGAGTTTGTGGATCCCAAACTGAGAGATAGGTAGCAACTTTAATATTGTTTCCAATACTTTGTTAGTTAGGATTCCTTCAGGGGAAACCTAGGTTACCTAAAGTTTGAGATTGTCTGAGGCATTTTATTTTGGAAGTAGATCTAATTCATATTTCATGGGCTAATTATGTTACTCTTAGAAATTTCCTGGGCTAATTATCTTACTCTTAGAAACTATACCTATACTAGAGTGCAAGGTGGTGTTCGTCATTTGGCCATACTATTAACTATTAAATAACATTGGTAAGTAATGTGTTAAAAGGTCAACATCACTCTGAAATGTTTTCTGGTCATAATTTAGTTATATTAGAGGTTATTTGATTTAAGTTATGAATGGTAAAACCTCTTGGTGATTTGATGCATTGTTTCTTAAAAGTCAACAGGTGGTCCAATAACTTTTGTGATTTGTTTCTTCGGTACTGGGGAGGAATGAAGCAAGTGGTGGGGGTAGAATAACTTCTTGGGAAAGATTTAAAACTCAAGTTAAACAGTATATGATCACTTATAAATGCATCAAGCAGAGAGATGACCAACTTAGATTGAGTTATTTAGAAAGCCAAATAGAACAAGAGGAACAATTATGTAAAAATAGAGGCTGTTCTAACTCTAGTTTAAAGTAGAATATCAAGCAATTAAAACAGGAATGCCATGCATTGCAGTCTAGATGGATTCAGGAAAAGTGGGACAGCATTAATGCCTTTTGCTGAGGTAAGGAGATTGCCAAAATTTTAACTCATAAGTAAGGTGAAATATGGAGGTAAATGCTATTCAGAGCAGTCGTCACTTTAAAGGCTACATCTTCCATAACGTGATCGGAATTAATAGATTATATTAGCCCCTTAAAGTAAACTCATCATTCTAATCAGTTTAAAATAAGGATGAAATTGAAAGTTTTCTAACCAAGTATAATCTCTTTTATGTCTTTCCTCATGTTAGAGATGCCCCTTTAGCCACCTATTTCTTTATCAGAAATTCTAGTGGCCAAGGGCACACATAAGGCTGGGAAAGCATCCAGGCTGGATGACCTTATTTCCGTGTTTTATAAGAGATTTAAGAAGCAAATCATTCTAATTTTCCTTGATTTATATGAAGAAATAAAAGAACTTCAAATTTTACCAAGTTCAATTAACATGGCTACAGTGATTTTTTTTCACTCAATCATTGGAAATAATGTAACTGACCCTGGATGATAAGGATCTAACTTATAAATATCTCCAGATAATACAATTTGTGCCAGTATTTTACCTCATAGAATTGAAAAACTACCTTTACACTTAATTAAGTTTAGACAATAAGGTTTTATTTACTTATAACCGTTGATGGAACTCTGGAAGTTTGAGAGCCCAAGCTTTGTGATAGAATCAAATTGTGTCCTAACATTTCAAACAAATGTTCACATCTCTGGATTAATAGAAGTTGTGTACGTATCAAACTCTTCAGCACAAATGATTTTTATAGCGACCATTTTCTTTAGGTCCTAGTTCTTAAACTTTTATAAGTCACAGTAAACACATTAACTATTACGTTTGTAATATTTTGGAAACATGCAATATCTCAGCAACCACTCAAGTTGCACACACAGCATTCTGTTAATCCAGATAAGAGCTTTCATATGAGGCTAAGCAATTTTGTCAGTGCTACCTGGCTGTTGAAATGCTTAGAAAAACATGAATTTAGCACAATATAAATAAATATGATATGAACAACCATTAATATATTTTACTTGCACTAGGCACAGGTCAAATATCAATACGGTTGTGTATGCCATTGTGCAAATTTTAAGATAAAATATTTTAATACTTTGTATATAGTGTGGTTTTGGGATGTGAATGAGAACACTCAACATTTTATATCTAGTTATGTCAGTAGGATGTGACTGCCGAAACACCTAGAGGTGTCATTTGGCTGTATTGCGTTAAGGGCTGAATAGGTGATCCAGATTTAGTACATTGTTAAACTTCAGCAAGTAAGTGTTTTCTTAGCAGACGCTATGTCTGCTTTCCTATTAGACTTTAAAAATGCAATTGACTCAGCAGAGTAGGAATTCATATAGACAATTTTAGCGAACTATAATTACCCTATTAGTATTGCGAACTGCTAGGTGAAATAAAAGACTCTGATTAAATAATTTAAGCGCTTTCGGAAGGTCCAGTGCCCTTCCTTCCTCAGAAATGACAAAACCATCATTTCTGAGGAAGGAAGGGCACTGGACCTTCCGAAAGCGCTTAAATTATTAAATCAGAGTCTTTTATTTCATCTAGCAGTTCGCATTATTATTTATTCAGTTTCCAGCTCCGTTTTCACTTTTTGTGCGTTCTCCAGTTTGTTTCAGTCTTTTTGGTTTGCTACCCTATTAGTATTTATTAAAATGATTCAGCTATTGTACCATGCAACAATGGTCACACTCTACTAATGGATTTTGTTCAAGTTGGCACACTGATTTTATCATCTTGGTTTGCTGATAAAGGTGTGTTTTGGCTATGAAACCAAGTTGTTGCTGTGCCTAAGATATTAGATCTGCTAGGTGAATTTGCTTTTTTACCTGGATTACAAATCAATTTGGATAAAGCAATTCTATTCCCCCTAAATAAAGCATGAATGGATAATTTTGAATCTTGTCCATTTATTGAAAAGATCATAATAAAGTATGCCATTTTTGGAACATTATTTATGACATGTCCGTTCAAAAATATGGCTGAGTTAAACACTAAAGCCATGCTTTATTCCATCAGAGATAACATTTTATCATAATGTTATTTAAAACTTTCATTTATGCATAGAATACAGGGGATTAAAATAGGGCTGCTTCCCAAAGATTTATTCTTTCTATGCCATTTACCACAAATAAGGGTGGAATGGGTATTGAAGCTGTCAGACTAGCTCATGCAGTTTCTATTGAATAACCTATCCCCATGAGTCAGTCAATGAAAATCGATGTTATTTAAGGTAATGGGTCACCAGGAGGTTCATAATCTTGAAAGTTATGTGACACCTCAATAGATTGGCATGTTGTAAGAGCTAGTAATTATTTAATACTTGTTTGGATTGGGCTTCATGTGTAGTAGTTTGCCTAAAGAGCATGGATTTCAAAACTAAAGATTCCATCAAGATCTGGGACCCAGATGGGCCACAGAATTGATGACTAAATAAGCACTCACCCTCAATTCCTAATTTTTGTGTGATAATAGGATAGAATGTAGTTTATAGAAGATGTATTATTGATCACAGACCACCTGCTTGGATGAATTCAATTAAAGGAAATATTGTATCCATTATGACGTTTGAAATAAGGATTTTAATCAGCTAAATAAAGATGGATCTTTCTTGTGGTGGCAGTTATACAATTCTCTTCTTTGTTGTGTAGGGAACTTACTTCAAGTCAGTCAGATATGCACATTTATAATTATCTTCACAAATGGACTAAGATCTCATATATTAAAGACCCAAGATTAGCAGAGTTATATAAGTTATGCAGTTGGTTGTCTGATATATTATGGTAGACAAAAAAAACTTCTATGATCTGGCCCCTTCCTGCTGTTGCTCAATATTGGATTAAGATATATCATTCTGTTTGTTGGACCACTGAGATTAATTTGTCCAGTCTATAAGCTGTATTTTCTGGTTACCTGATATTTCAAGGGGGGTGTATCAAGCTTTCTAATAATGTATTTTTAGCTATTCTAGAGGTAGTAGCTACCACCCTAGCTATGATTGTTAAACACTGGAAAATGCAGGAGAAGATTGGAGCAAAGAAATATTTATGTACATGATCAGATGTGCAGGGGAAATTTCAGGGGTTGAAACCCTTGTGGACATAATGCTATTACTGTTGGCCTTATGTGGTTCTTTGCAGTACAGCTCTTTTTTATTCAGTGCTAATTGTTTTGCCACATTATGTTGCATTTCCTTTCTAACACCTTGTGCTACTTATAGTTTGCAATGTCAGTAGTCCTTATATTTATAAAGTTTTATTGCAATGAAAACATTAATGATGGGTTTTCCAGGACATATAAGCCATTGTTTGATTGCAAAACTCCTTGTTTTATGCTGGGATGGAGTATTTGTAACATGTTGGTTAGAAAAGGTTGTAGAAAACGTGTATGTGGTCTTAAATGTGTTCCAAGAACATGTACTTCAGTATGGAGCATATGGATTTTTTCAGCAGTTAGGCTATGAGAAAGACTTGCTTGGCAATTGCTAGGGAATAAAAGAGAGAAGCCTGGAAAGCTAAACTCAGGAAACTAGTTCTTGAGGCAGAAGCTCATCTGAAAAGAAGACCTGGAATCATAGAATGAGTGTGTCCCAGTTGTGGCAAATCTATTGAATGTAACCTGCAGATTATTCATTGTGAAAGAACGTTATTTTAGTGCTGATAATTACTTCTGGGAGAGATCTATAGTCTTGGACCTTTTGTTTGGTTAAAAGACCACCTGTATCTTAAAAGGGCTTTGTGGCCTTAACATATAGGAATGTCTTGCTTTATTTTGAAACTGCAAAGTCATGAAGCTAATATATTAGTGAATTATGGGGCACACTTCTGTTTATATTATTTTCTGCCTCCAATGTCTTTTGGCAATTTATTATGCATTTTATAGACTAAGTTAATAAATTAACCAGCATTTCATTTCTGCCTCTGAATATGGTTCTATCAGTCTTCCATATCATATTGCTTTCTTTCTTTTTTCTTTCTTTTCTTCTTTCTCTTCTATCACCATTCCTTCCTAATGTCTTTTATTTAGCCACTTTCTGTTCAATAAGATTTCTAAGGAAGACTTAGCAAACCATGTGTTTTGTTCTAAGCAAAATAGTAAAGCAAGTAAGAGCTGAGGTCCTTAAGATTCCAAGAGCAGGCTAAGTTATTTCTTACATTTATTTCACTGAAATGCACTTCTGAAATGCTTATAATTGTGCTATACAGTTGATCTACTATATTTTTGCACTGTTATAAAGCTTTTTTTTATTGTTTCACTGCATTTATGTACTGTTTTAAACTGTTTTAACATTACATAACTGTAAACTGCTTTTTCACACTGAGAGTTGTATTTTCTGTTTGTGATTGCTCTGTCCGAACCTTTATGTGCATTTTTGTCTATTAAAAGCATTCTCTAGTCTGCTCCTTGATCTGTTTTATACTTGGTGGCTTTGCAGTTGCCCGCCCATACTGTATATTTGATCTGTGACACTTCTCCCAGTCTAGTGTCATTAGTTCACTCAATCTAATAGAGAACATTTGTGAAGGCCAACCCACTCAGATTCTTAACGTTGAATTAACTTCTGTTGCAGCTTTCTCCATTTCCACTTTACTGGAAAAAAAAATTCTAAGCTTGCTTCCCCTTTCCTGTGGCAGGTCAGATACGTATTTGCCGTGTCCAGGACTGCTTGTGAGCTCCTAAGCACCCCCCCACACACACACACACACCCTCTTAACTGGGGTTAAACTATTCCTGGTGCCATAAAGTCTGTTTTTCAAAATTTCCCTTGCAACTACCCAGCTTTTTAGTTTTAGCACTCATATGTTTCTTTGATCTCAGCACTTGTTCAGAACTCATTGTAAGCACTAAATAAGTTACAAATTACTACAGCACTCAACTTTTCTCACTTGTCTAGAGGAAAACAGTTTTTAGTACTTAATAAATAAGCACCTATTCAGGCATGTCTAAAGGTCAGCTCCTGGTGTTTTCTCCTGTCTACCTGATGAATCTGGGCATCTTGAGACAATGCAGCAACTGCCTCATGTACACAGACAACCCTCTCCTCCTACCACCCAACACTACGACCTGTGAGAGATGCACTTATATAGCCAAACTGGAAGCAAAGTTCTCTTTACCAAAGACAGGCCTAGACAGTCAAGAGGAGAAGGTAGACACTTGCACCACACCACTCTCATCACATAGTCCCTCAAAACCTACACCACCAAAACATACACACAGAACCACAAAACACACACCTACATTCGCGGAGGCTCTCTGTACTAATCTGCCCAAACAACAGAGACCTCCAAAGCAGAAATGCAAGCAACCTCCACCCCCCAACACAACCCAAATGACACATAGTCCACATACTCAGTGTGCCACTCAACTACAGCCCATAAGGCATAATGTACCCAACACTCTAGTCATAGGTGACTCTATAGTCAGGCACACTAATGTTCCACTCACCAGGCTAAACAAGGAAAAAGTTACTGTCAGCTGCCTGTCAGGTGCCAGGATCCACCACATAACGCATGCTCTCAGGTCACTCTACAATAAGTACAAATATGACTCTGTCATTGTCCATGTTGGTGTGAAAGACCTGAGATGTTCCTCCCTGGACTACATGAAAAGAGACATGGAGGAGCTCTCTGATCTTGTAGCCCAGGCCGGTATGACCCTAGCCCTGAGTAGCATCCTGCCATCACCCAGAATGACACCACAGTACAAGGACAAAATGATTGACTTTAACAATTGGCTAAGCTTCTGGTGTCATTCTAAGGGAATTCAGTATCTGTCTGCCTGGGATGACATGATCGACAGACCACGCTGCTTTGCCAGAGATGGCCTGCACCTGTCGCCCTTGGGATTCTGGATATTGGCAAAGGCTCTTGCCACCCCTATAGTGCCTTTTTAGGCATGGTTCAAATGACAAATTCACCACCATAACAGGTACAAGCAAGCAAAATCTGAGGGTAATGCTACTCAATGCTGGAAGTCTAAACCTCAAAATGCACTCACTCGAGGCACTCCTTAAAATGGAGAACATTGACATCTGTGCAGTGACAGAGACCTGGTTCAAAGCTCCAGAGAGCACCCCTGCATTACCAGGCTATAATTCATACCACACCTTTCGGCCACCAAACCCGGACCAAAACACTAAAGGTGGAGGCGTGTCCATATTCATTATGGATATCCACACCTCCAAGCTAGTTGCTCAGCATAATGCTTCCAAGATTATCCAAGTTCAACTAACTCTGGGCAAAACCGCAATCCAGATTTTAGCTTGCTACAGACCTCCCACCATGTCCCAGGATTCCCACTCCTCTTTTCTTGATACACTGGAAAATATTAAGGTACAACCCAACACTCTTGTAATGGGTGATTTCAACTACCCTGCTATTAACTGGGAAAACTACTCATGTACCAACTCTTTTGCTCGTTTTCTGGAAATCATCAATTCCAACGCTTTGGATCAACTTATCCACACCCCCACCAGAGGCAGCAATATCCTAGACATGGTCATCACTAACATGGGTGACCGGTGTTCCACACCAGAGATCAGCTTCTCATTGGTCAGATCCGACCACAAGCTAATCACCCTAGACATCCACATCCCGCTCCCACCCCCCATTAGGAAAACAACCATGAAAAATTTATCCAAAGCCAACTTCATGCTTCTTAAGACAGAATTGGCAAACTTCATGACACCCATGCAGATGGACAATAGAGGTACGACTGCTGAATCCTACAGAAATGCACTTTATAAGCACTTACACGAGTGCATGGATCGTGCTATCCCTAACAGAACCAAGATGCTATCCTCCAAAAAAAGGAAGCCAATCTGGTGGTCTTCTGCCATAAACAAACTCTACAACAGAAGATAGAAACTGTTGCAAAAAAAAGTAAAATCCCACGATTGGAGGAACTCCCTGGTCAGCCTCAGTATGAAGCTGAGATCCCTCATAAAATCCTCCAAAGCTAGTTATGAAAACAAAATTGCCACTGATTCTAAAGACAACCACAAAGCATTCTATAGCTATGTTAAAAACCTCAATGGCAACACTCAGGTCTGCTCTGAGTTACAGCACAATGACACTAAATAATACAGAACCAACTGATATTGCCAACATCCTGGCAGATGGGTTCAGTGCTAACTTTACCCCCCTCTCACCCCCTAAAGGGCCCATCTTTATACCGAAAGAATGCAAAGTTCCTGTAATCATGGCTGCACAGGTAAAAACTTCACTCTCCAAAGCCAAGAACACAGCATCCATGGGACCAGACAACATCCCAGGCTGCCTTCTACATGAACTACAGAATGAACTGGCACCCCACCTAAGTACCATGTTCAATCATAGCCTCACCTTAGGCTTTGTGCCCATTGAATGGCGCACCACGACAGTTATCCCACTCCACAAAGGGGGGGCCACAACAGACCCCAGGAACTACCGCCCCATTAGCCTGACGAGCCTCATCTGCAAGGCCATGGAACTCATAAACAAAGACATTGGAGATCTCCAAACCTTGGACCCCACACAGTTTGGGTTTGGAAAAGGCAGATCATGTCTCCTAAACCTGATAGACTTCTTTGAAGTAGTCACCAAGGTCATGGATGAGGGTAAGGTGGTTCACACAGCCTATCTAGATCTCGCCAAGCTGTTCAACACCATCCCCTACTCTGGAATTATAGTTAAACTCACTAAACTAGGTATAAATCCCTATGTCACAAGATGGGTTGCCAACTGGCTTACTGAAAGAACCCACACTGTGAAAGTAGCAGACTCCAAATCAGACTTCAGACCAGTGACAAGTGGAGTACCACAGGGTTCGGTCCTGGGTCCTCTCCTGTTTGGTATCTACTTCTCTGAAGTACAGGCTAACACAGAAGGTCTTTGGCTAACTAAATTCGCAGGTGACTGCAAATTAGGAGCCATAATTGAAACTCCTAATGATGTGGACATCCTACAAAAGGGCCTCACTGAGACAGATGCCTGGTGTCAAAGACATGGTCTCAAGCTCAATGCCAAAAAGTGCATTGTCATCCCCTTTCCCCCTTTGGTAAAAATTCTGTACCCATGAACTACCCCATAGGCGGTAATCTACTTAACACCAAAAGTGTGATAAGAGACCTTGGGACACAGGTGGACAGTAGTCTCTCGTTTGATAATCACATCGCCAAAGTGGTCAGGAAATCCTTCTACGTGGCACACCTCATCACAAAAAGTTTTTCATCCAGAAAAAAAGAGGCCATTGTTCCCCTCTACTCATCACTCATTAGACCCATTATAGAGTACAACGCCCCTTTTGGTATGTACCTCACAGGACATCTACAACAACTGGAAAAGCTGCAAAAATACCTCACAAAGAGGATTACTGGCCTCAAACAGATGCCTTACGCAGACAGGGTCTCAAAAAACTCCAGCTTTACTCTGTCGCATATCGCCTACTCAGAGGCGATCTCTGCCTAACAAACAAAGCTATGTCAAACCCAGAGCTGTTGGACATGCTCCACTTAAAGAAATCCCAATCCCTCCGAGCTACACGCTCTAGGGACCTAAACCTTGTCACCACAATAAACAGAGCATGCTGGAGGGATAGATTCCTGTCCCAGAGACTTTCCATGCTCTGGAACAGACTACCTAGCTATGTCAAACAAAGCTCCTCATTATCACTCTTCAAGAAAATTCTTGATGATTGGATGGGTAATAGGAAATTCACCCTGGGGACCACTTCTGTGGTTCTGCTTGACAGGGGCACAGGAAAATAATTTTCTTGGGTGGCGAAAGGCAGGGTACATTTTTGGCTAGGCGGTATAGGCCCTAGGGCCAATAGCCTAGTACCTACCTATGAACCTATGAACTTATAATGTCAACTTCAGCATTCTTCTTTTCAAGTAGTTACATGGCAACATACAGCATGCACCCATGCTGAAAGATGAAGAAATGCAATCTGTTAATTTCAGCTGACCAGTAACTAGGTTAACACCTGCCCCACCATCAGCTTTAGCCATTCCTTTCTTATGCATTTAAAACCTTACCTGAACTGTTCAAAATACTTGATCACTGCTATCCAGATGCCTTATCACTATCTTTGGGAAGTAATATTTTCCAAACGTAACGTACTGTAAAACACCTTACACTGACCCTCTGACTACAGTTCAACTTTTATTCTCCCTTTTCTCCTCCCTGTACTTACACTTGACCCCTAGCAATGCAATGCATTAATGTCATATCTCGTTTTTGTTTTCTGTCTTCTTCTCTCGTTCTATAGTCTGGGGAATATATGTTTATTAATCTAAGTATAACATTGCACATTTCCCCATCGTCCCTTAACCCTTGGTACTCTTGAATACATACTATTCTTCCTTCCTGATTGGATACCCTCTCTGTGGCTTTGTAACAGTACTCCTGGTGTAGTGGTACCAATGCCTTTACAAATTGAATGATAATGTCAGCATTTCCTGATCATGAAGTGAGATATGCAATATTGTAATTCCCACTCCCTTTCAAATTGCACAACAAAACTTGATTTAGGGAAACTGATCAGCAGAATCTTCTATCTTCTTAGGATAACCCCGTGAGCGGTGTGTTGTCAATGATTTTGCCTCAAATGTTTGCCATGTTCATTGTAAAAGTTTTGATTTTCTGGTATATTCCTTAAATACACATTCATTCAATCCCACTAGACATTAGAGTTTCACAGGTCCTATTCTTCAGTAAATGCCTGTCAATGTAGGGTCTTTTCTTTTGTTAACTTTCTAAGTGAATTAAAGTATTATTTAAAAAAATCTTTATTTTGGTTCTTTACCCCCTCATTATTTTGACTTTATCCTTAAATTTTGAGCAAAGAAGCTGCAAGCTATGCTAGTATATGTGTTTTCCTTTGATTCGGTCATTGAATTGTACAGCCATGAACTTCCTCTTTCAAGTTAATGGAGCCAAATGCCCAATCTCTACAAAACGATGATGTTCTCTCTGAAGGTATACCTATTAGCCTGTTACCACTGCACAAGACTTGCTGCCATTAGCATTCTGTCCAGTTTTGTTTACCATCCTAAAAACAGTAATCCACATGAAGCATAATGGGTTGAGCAGTGATCCTAGTCTCAACAATGACTGTTTCCAGCAACTTCCATTTAGTTAATAGTTTCCTATCACCACAGCTTCACATACTACTTAATTTTCTTACCAATATCAAGTGTGATGCACTACAAAAACCCTTGTTGAAATCATGATACATTATATCCCTAGGGCTCCCATGGTCTGCCTATATGAAGTCTTAGTCATATGGTTAGAATAACTTTGATATTATTACTGCTGTCTAAATCTGATTGGCAAGAAAATAAAGGTTCAGACCCTAAACAACCTACTATGCAGAATGTTTTATGCATCTATCTCTGTGATGTAACTGACACTAAGATACCTGCAGTGGACTGAATGCATCCTATTTTAACCTGTGTGAAAAGAACCAACTCCTGCTCCCTTCCCATGAAATCACTTCACTTTGTCAGGATACAGTTTATGGTTTTGCAAGTATATCAGAAAACACTGCAGTCATATTCTTCGTATCATATGGTGTAGCTCATATTACCAATGTTCTTTTTCTCTATAATGATACAAACGGTCATTCTCCGTTTTGTCCTTGTCATATTCTCATTTTCAAGTCCTCATCTTTGTTGCTTCTCTTGCAAAAATCTTTCTCATTATTCAAGTTTGAATACAGAGATGACAGATTAATTCAGTATTTTGGCACTGTCCTCACCATTTCACTTACTCACTCTTTCTGTTTGAGTTTCATAATAACTTTCACATCTGTTCTGTATTTTTCATCTGATCTAAACACCATTTCTCCACTTATTTTTATTTATTTATTTTACATTTGTTGATTTTCAACAGGCATTTCTTTCTACATAGCCATCATGACCTAGAAGTTAAACACCATTGCCTTTTCTGGCATCAAGAAAGGCCTTTTCATCATTTTACCTATTTTGTTTTCTCTACACTAGCTTTTTAATGATCATCTCCCCTTTTTGTCTTTTGAAACAAAATAGTTAATTGCACATTGCACAATTTCTTCTTCTCATGAGACACTGTGCAGGTATTCCCGCAGCATCTTTGTTGCACATAAAGTTGGCTTTTTTTTCTCAGTTAATACTAATCTTCTGAATTACCAGAATGTATATTTTCCAAGAGACTGATCTATGCATTCATTAAACACTAGATGTTCGCTCCATCGATATTGCAAAGCATTTACTCAGGGAATGTAATACTGTTATCTGACAGAATATTTGTCTCTCCAGTTGATCACATCATGTCCAAATCTGTTAGGGTTTTTTAGGTATTTTCCTATTTTTCAGCCCATATTGAGGTCATACTAATAAAGTCAATCTGGCAACCATCAAAGCTTTTATTTTTTCCTTTATTATACTGGATGTGTGCAGCATACTGCAGGATAGTGCAGGTGTCCTATAGCTATAATTGTCCATTCACTGGACATACTTATGAAAGTTTCATTATTAATAATTCACACCTCCATCAGTTTATATACAGTAACAGCCTAGATCGTATCTGTTTTTGTCTGCAGACTTGTACTTATTTGTACATTTTCCAAACTTTAAAGACAAATGCCATTAACCAAAAGTCTTCCTCATCCTCTCCTTACCTTACACTGTGAATATGGGTGTTATTACAGTATTATTATTATTATTATTACAGTATTGTCTCTCTTCAGTGGCACTAGTGTTTCTATCATGGCAGCAATTTCAAATGCTTCATGTACTATTACATTATGAAACTGTTTTGTTCTTGTAGTGAGAGTATATTATTAAATGCTTCTTGTACTATTAAATTATGAAACTGACTGTTTTGTTCTTGTAGTGAGAGTATATTATTAAATGCTTCTTGTACTATTAAATTATGAAACTGTTTTGTTCTTGTAGTGAGAGCACATTACCTTGTAATAAAGGCTGTCTGACTGCATTATGAAACTGATTGTTTTGTTCTTGTTGTAGTGAGAGTACATTACCTTGTAATGAAGGTTGCCTGATTGTATTATGAAAGTGACTGTTTTTTTCTTGTTGTAGTGAGAATATATTATCTTATAATGAAGGCCGTCTAACTTTCTTCTCTGGTATAAAATCTTGTACACAAATTTTTATTCAAAATAACAGTTTAGAAGTCAACTTGTTAATTACAACACAGCAAAGCCTTGTTTGGTTTACAACTCATGGTCTTTAGAGACAATCATTGGATTTTGATCCTGTGTAAAGTGTCATGGCTAGGCTTTTAAGGGCACTAGTGTTCATTAGCCTAGTATACACATTTGAACCATTAAACCTATATGGTTTAGATTACTGCTGTAAGTACCCACCTTTATCTGACAAGGTTGGTTCTTATTTGTTGAGGGAGTTTGCTCCATAGTCTAGTTTCATGAAAATGAAAAGCATATGTTTCTACTTGGATGGTCTACTGTCTATTTCTAAAATATACTCCAGTTATGCGTATTAAAATTGTAACTTCTATAAGACAAGTTCAGGCTGGCAGTCAACATTTCACAGCTGATACATGTAAAGGTTGTATTAAAATTACCCCTTCCAGACTAATGGTAGTTATACAATTACAGTTCATTGTTATTCAAAAATGTGCATGCTGATTGGACAGCACAACCAGCATGCCCATTGTAATTGAACATGTAGCAATAGGAAAAAGTCTGGCCACTAAAGTCCACAAAAGTATGGCCGAAACTGAAGACTAAAACAACAACAATTCCCTTGAGCATCTAAATGAGAGCCAAAAGTCCTACGAACACACTTTATTGAAACAAATTAACGGTGCCAATACACGTTTGCGTTTTCGTACAAATCACTTCCTCAGATCTGGCAGCTTATGACGCACCGCCAGCACCTCGGCAATAATAAGGAGAGACTAGGGGGCTAAACAGCTTAACTTCCTAGTCTGTCCTTGTTATTGGCGAGGTGCTGGTGGTGCGTCATAAGCTGCCAGATCTGAGGAAGTGTTTTGTACGAAAACGCAAACGTGTATTGGCAGAGTTAATTTTTTCAATAAAGTGTGTTCGTAGGACTTTTGGCTGTCATTTGGATGCTCGAGGGGATTGTTGTTGTTTTGGCCACTAAAGTACCATTGAGTGGCTGGACTTTTCTATTGGCACATATGTTTACAAGACAACAATATACAAGAAAGGTCAGATACAGTCTGCTTTCCCTTGTAAGATCTCTGTCAAAACAAAACAAAAAAAAAACAGAGATTCTCTCTTCTCCATTGCTTTCCCAGCACTGCACTGACGTACTGTGCAAGTGTGGGAATGTAAGTCCCATAAACATGCACAGTACATCAGAAAAAGTGGAAGAATGAGAAAGAACACTATACACCATTATACAAAGACATTATTTAAGAAAGGTAAGCAGTTTCCTTCTTTAATAATATCATGGTATAATAGCAATAGCTCACTCTTGGGTGTGGGTAATGCTAGATTTACCCACAGCTGATTTTGTATGATCACTTGTGCTTCACCCTCATGATCAAACCACACCAAATGTAGGTAAATACAGCATTACGCACACTCAAGAGTATGCATAAGTAGATGAGTACCTCAGCAGTGTTTACAAAATCAATTTCATAGGTTCAAGGAGACTACTAGGCTAATGGCCCACAATCCCTTACAAGTCTAGTCGTATTTAACCCGAGTTTCCCAATGATCAATAGCTAGGTGAACAAAGTTCACAGAGGTTTCAGGCTATGCTATTGTATTGAATACCTACTGAGGGACATGGGCACCATCCCAAGAGTAAATTTATGATTACCCATCCATTGATCTAGGTTGCACTTGAAGATGGTCAGGGAAAGGCTTTGCTTCATGTGAATGAGTAGCTTTTTCCAGAGAAGGGATAATCTCTGAGAGATGTATCTATCTCTCCAACATTATTTATTTACATTAGAAGCTAGGTTACAATCCCTGAAATGAGTTACCCTCTTGCAGTTTGATTTACGAATATGTAAGTTTTACATTAGGGCCAGATTGGAGACTTCCCTGCAGGCTACATGCACAGATTTTCCATGAGTAGTCCGTAGGAGACAGAATACAGTGCTAGGACTTTCAATATTTCCACTTAGGACTTATTTTTAAACCCTGTATCTTCCTGGTGAGAAACCTCTGGGATCTCTCCAGCTGCTGCAGATGTCTGGTGAGGTACATGTAAAAGGGTGGATTGTACTCAATTACAGGTCTGATGAGGGCTGACTACAATGGAATTAAAATGTCCTTTGATCTGAACCCATGCCCTTACTTATGAGTTGTGCCACACAGAAGGACTGTCTTACTACTCTGGACATATACCGGTTGAAGTTCAGATTACTAGGAACCTGATACCCAGATTATGTACCACTGTGTCTACTCTTAGGGGTGCTGCTGTGTATAATATAATTAGCAGTAATATTTTTTCTCAAAGGGAATAATCATGCATTTAATGCATTTTGTATCAATTTGTCTGGTACCAATCATTTGCTTGTTTTTATCCTTTCTGCAGTATATGAATATTGTTCAGGTATTCAGTGATTGCACCCAAGTTGCAGACTTGGTCAAACAAAGGAGATCTACATTTGCCTCGACTTCTCAGGAAATAAATACCAAACAGGAGAAGGGCTAGTAGAGAACCCTGTGGTATGCCATTGGTGACTGACCTCTTCCTAGAGGTGAATTCAGCCACTATGACAGTATTTGTCCTGTCAGTAAGCCATTTGGCTACCCACCTGGCGATGTAGGGGGTTTATGTCCACTTGAGAGATCTCATCTATAATACTTGAGTAAGGAATTGTGTCAAATGCCTTGGCTAGGTCAAGTTAGGGGATATGCACAGTCTTTCCTTCATCCATGGCCTTGGTGGCCTTCTCAAATAAGTCAATCAGATTTAATAGACATGATCTGCCCTTAACAAATCTAAAATGGGTTGTGTCCAGAGTCTGGAGATCACCTATGTCCTTGCCTATAAGGTCCGTGTTGATTCTTTCCATGGCCTTAAAGATGAGGCTAGTCAGGCTTATGTGTCTATAATTCCTTGGGTCAGTTGATATTCCCCCTTATGCAGAGAGATGACTGTTGCTGTACTCCATTCTGCTGGAACATAGCTTGTCTTGAGTATATATTTATTTATTTATTATTTACTTGCTTATATGAAATAGTGGCAAAGTAAATTGATAAAACAGTACGTTAACGATAAGCTATCGGGAATTGCAGCCATAAAAGTTTAGGAAACCATGTACATATCTGGTGTAAATTTGTAATATTATAATTATGTTTACAGAAAATATCATCAATTCAAAGCATAAATGCATGATGCAAATTTTAGTGCCAGGATTAGGTGTATAGATAAACTTATTGGCTGTGCAAAGATTTGCTGCACCTCTGAATTTTTGAAACAACTTGTTTGATATCCTTTTCATTTCTTCTTTTAAATAAAGAGGTAGGAATACCAGTTAACCCCTTCTGTTCAAGATGCACATTCCTTATATTCACAGTTTTTGATACCAGCATAACCCGTCTACCACCATTATTTATAAAAATGCGTTATGTATCACACAGACAGTGGCTAAAAGTGTGCATTGTCTGTTGCATGAGTTCAAAACAAGATGTATAGTACAAACAAAGATAAGAAACAGCCTTTGTGAAGTACATAATACATTGTCACATGTTCATATTTCATGAGGAAAAAGTTAAATAATGTGCACATATTTAGAATAGATTTGATTCTATATTAAATTATAAAGTAGTAAACAGGGTCTTGGTTTGAAAAATGTGTTTCACTATTTGATATCAGCCTATTAAAAAGGCCGTATAATTTTGTCAATTTTTTCAATACGTAATACACTAAAACATGTCAGATTGTTGCTTATGCTAATACTTTTACCCCACACTCAAAGGTAATGGTGAAACTATGAAAGTTTAAGCTACGATCTATTGCCTTATAATGTAGAAATACTGATTTAGGCAATATTAGTATCATAGGAAGATGAGTGCGATGTTGCTTTAAGAAAGTAAATAAAATATTGTTATTCAGATTTCTCAGACTATTAATTAATATCACATAAGCTTTCCTCCATTGTTTTATAATGAATGTATTGTGTACTTTACAAATTGTAATTGCATTAATAATCTGCATGCTGCATTTTATAGATGTGGTTTAAGTGCAGGTTTATTTCAAAAAATTCCTAAGAATATAAAAGCATTTGGATTATTCTTCCTCACCTATGTCATTTAGATACATTTAAATTCAAAGCTGAAAATCATAGGTGAGAAATCTGCAAAAGCTCAAGAGAATGAGTAAAGGAAAATCTGGTTTATAAGAACTCCGGTTGCTGCTCTGAAATCACCTTGAAACAGCATCTGCACGATATAGCTATTTGAGGCAATTACTTATTAAATCCCATCCTCTTCTGCCCTCAGGACCAAAATCTAATTTTAACCTGAACAAATATGCTCAGTATATGCAATAGCCAAACCTCAGTCATGCAGATGCCTTTTCCCCTTTGACATCCTAGGCACATATCTTATTTAGAGGCTTCATGTGATTCATTCTGCAGTAACAATCTTTTCCATTTTATTGCACTGAGGTTCTTGAATGCTAGACTTCCATTTCTGCATTTCTGTTAGGCTAATGTGGAATAGCCATTCTGTGTTTTGAAGTTTATTTTCCTTACCTGATCTATTTATTTTTTTCATGTAATAAAATGTAATAATTGTACAAACCCTGCTTATTTAAAATGCATATTTTTTCTTATGCACCTTTACATGTGTGATTAATTATGATTAATCTTATCTTCTATATGTGTCCAGACATTATTTTATCACCCTTTGATTTATTAATACATTTATAGTTCACAGCTGGTTATTATTTTTTTTCATACCCAGACTACATTTTTGCATAGATACTGGAATCTCAACATATGTAATATGATGGTCACTTACAGCTGTGAGCATGCTTTGTGTTGTTATTATTAAATGTCTTATTTCAATGAAAGATCAAGTGGACAGGCAGTGTCTTTGCTAGAGTTTGAAGAGAAAAAGAACACACCTCTGTGTTGTGCAAGTGTGTTAGTTTATTGCTCTTTCTGTCCCACAAAATCTTACCATTGTGTGCTTTGATTCCCATAGCTAAGGGCTCCACTCCAAATAATTTGTAGACAGCCATTCCTGAGCACTTTTACAGACATGTTGTAATCAACTGGAAGTCTACGACATGATGTCCCACTGGTTGCAGATATTTTGCATACTGTTTATTATTGATTTAGTTATGTTTTATTTACTTAAATGTTATTTTGAAAATAAAAAAATGCTAAGTCACGATTTATGTTTAGTTCCAGTACAATAATTTGTTAAAGGGATATACAAAATGCAACACTGAATCTAATGTCCTGTCTCAACTACATGACAACAGGGTACATTTACACTAAGCATTTTTGGCAAACATTTGACTTCAGGAAATGGAAAAAAAGTATTTCAAATTAAATGTCTATAGGGACAAAGGATGGGTTATCCACTTCCAATTTATGTATCTATTTATTTTTGTTTACTGGAGTAGTGCACCAAAGCCACGTATCAATATTGACAAATATTAGACTCAGTCCAGGTGAAATGCAGCACATTTCACGAACAAAAACATACAGAAATGTAAATGGCAACAAAGTAGTTACACAGAAAAATTGTATGTATGCATTTTAGCAAACAATCAGAGTGTGATATACAATCAAGCAGAGGGTAATGTACAGTATATACATTACTTTCTAAAGTGTGTCAACCTTCAGTAAGTCTGAGAGAGGAAAAGATACTTACCCTCCACTGAAGCAATGATTCATATTAAATTGTTTTGATGTTATTTAGCTATAGATCATGAATGGATATTAATATACACTTAGCTGTAGGCAGACATAAATGTACCTAAATATAATTGCATTCTGGGATAAATGATAATTACCAAAAAATGTATGTACTGGTATAGGTGGTCTGTAAACATCTGTCAATGTTCTCCTATGAACCATTAACTGATAAGATAGAGAAGAACCACAATGAGGAACACAAATGCCCAAAACACCAAAGGATGAGAATTCCAACAAATAAGGATTTTTTTTTCAGGGACAAGCCCCACTGAACTCTTATATGTGGGTTCCCCCTTTAACCATGGAATTATATATACCAAATATATGATTGTATAAATTCAAAGAAGGGAAACATTTCCCAAAATGCAAGAATCATTGCCAATGCACACAGAAAAATTGAAATGGTAGTAACATCCATTATTTCTCAAAGATAAACCACCTTGGATGTGCAGTAGCAAACCCTGCTCTTTCTTGTCCCATGTCATGAATAAATTGTTTAACTGACAGTTAGGCACAGATGCTGGTAGTGTCTCATCTTTAATCATACCTCTCAGTCTTTTAGCAGAAGACACCTGGAAAAGCCAAAAATAATGGGGGACAAAGGTCCAAAAATAGGGACAAATTTTGAATATTGGTCTTGTAAACTTAGAAACTTGATAAACAAAAGAGAAGACCAGTATATACGAAGTATCAAAATAAAAGTCACATGGCTTAAAGCATTAGACTATAAATGGAATTTTTACTGTTTGTTTTAATTAGATCTGAAGAAGTACTTGGAAGTATGAAAGTGCTCATCTTTTTATCTTTAAGTATTTTAAAAGTTGCTAATATGCCTTTTCTGCCTACTAGTCTGTTTTATTTTATCTTGAAACTTAGAAACAACTTTTTAGAAAACAGGTTGTTTATTATATGCATTTTCTGAAGGATATAAAATTTAAATCTGAAATGTCTGTCATCAGCTTCAGTTTTCAGACATTTTCCAGAAAACCACAAATTTTATGAGGAACAGGCCAAACATATAAGGCAAAAGTGTGGTCATTCTGTGAAAATTTGGACAGTTGAGAGGTATGCCTTTAATAACTATACTAAGTGAAATAAGTCATACTTAAATAAAAAAATAAATAAAATCCCAACTAGCAGAACATTTTGAGACTCAAAGTGAGGAATGTTTCTCATAGTGGGGCATAAGTAAGAGGTTTAAAAATATGGAAGACTGTCCTGCATACTAATACAAACATATGTGATAGTAAAATACAAGTATGAGGGGAAAAACAACAACATTGGAATAAATAAACATCACTGACCACATAGTACTGGAATTCAGCAGCACAATTTTAGTTCTCTGTGCATGTGCTACTCTGTCAGTATTCTCTATTGCACAGCATCTGTTCAACACAGCATTTTTAAGAATGACCACCAAAACTGTAAATTGTTTTCAGGGCAAAGAGAAAACACTTGCCCCCGGATTCACAAATCCTCTGTGTAAGACTTAATAAGTCTTACTCGGAGGCTGCAGTTGAACGGTATGACGTCAGCATGCCATGAATATGCATGAGGGCATGCTGACTCAACCGTAAGTCTTACACGGACAGTGTAAGAAAGCAGGGGGCGTGTCCGGCTACCGAGCAGTCTAAATGTCCATGCCCCTGCAAGTGTTTTAAAAGCAAAAAAAGCAAATACACAAGAGTGAGTCCGCTCAAATGTCCCTGCACCCGACACCACACTCCCTGATATTGTAAACCCCTATCAGAGTTCTAAAACGCGAAACATTAAATTTATTTTTTAAATTCCCAAAATAGCCGCCCGTATTTGCATGTGTGTGCGCGGGTGTGCCCATTGCTTAGCTAGAGTTAGCAATTCTGACATGGAAGAGCATAAGAAAGAATGTTTATGCAAATCACACCAGATAGCAATAGCGTAATGATAAAGTGTTCACACAAAGAAGAGGCATTCACGGTTCGAGTCCCACCATTCCCCTTCGTATTTATTTTTTAAATCAATATATGAAATAATACCTGACAAATATGTTTAAACATTACTAAAAAACAGTGAAATGGCCAATGTATCAGTGAACAAAATAAATATTTTAAAGGATCCTGATATAAAATTGCCTGCAGTTAAGCAGCGCTTCACCCAGCGCAATAGAGTTGCCCATAGTTTAATAGCACTTCGCCCCACGCAATAGAGTTGCCTATAGTTTAATAGTGCTTTACCTAGCGCACTAGAGTTGGCCATAGTTTAATGGTGCTTGCGCGGACATGCGCGCTGCGCCAACCAGGGCACCGTAGGGCACCGAGGAGAAACGTAGAGCAAAGTTGCTTAAATGCAGCCACACCCCCTAGCCTGTCTGGATAGTATGAAAATAAAATTAATGTCAAGGTTCGAACCCAGGACTCTGTGCATCAGAAGCAAAGTACAGAACCACTAAGCCATGACAACATAGGGGAAACAGCCACTATTAACATTCATATACTTACAAATGGTAGTTTAACCATTACTAAGCAGGTCTGCAGTCAGCCGAGAATTTTATAAAATGGCCAATCACAAAAAAGTGTGGGAAATGCGGCATATTTGAGCCCCACAGGCGGGAATACACACCATAACTTATTGTAGCTCACATCTGCAGTTAGAATGTCTGGTGTTGGAGAGGAAACACGCTTCCGAGCACAACTTTGGTGCATTGAGGAGTCCAAATACATGGTTTGGCTCCTTGTCCACCGTCACAAGTCAAGACTCCTGCAGGGCCATTTCCAAGGGATGGAGTACAAGGCAGAGGCTTGGAACCGGTTAGCTCCTGACCTCACCAGTGCCACAGGCATTCCTCAAACTGGTGAGCAGGTCTGTCACCACCATGCAAACCTGAAGAGACGAAAGCAGGACCACCTGAACCAATGGATACAGGAGGCCCGTGGGATGCGGGATGCCCCACAACTGAGTATGTAGCCATGGAATGCAGTATGTAAGAATTGATAATAGAGTATGTATAATGGATAGGTATGTCTCAATATCCCTTCATTTACTTTACAGCTGCAGGTGACCGTACTACAAATCACCAAGCCTATGCTGATAGGCTGCTAAGGCTGCACCACCAGGCTGGTTAGTGATTATTCTGCATGTATTGCTATATAAAATATGGGAGAGAGCATGAAAGAAAGTGTTGTAGTCCAATAATACAGCCATAAAATTGCCTGAATAAGTCCTCTGCATGTACTGTCAGATAAAAACATCAGAGAGGCAGAAAAAGAGTGTAGTAACCCATTAAGAAAGGTAACATATGTCTGGAATAATATCTCTGTAGTCACTGTCATATAGAATAAGTGAGTGAGCCTGAAAAAAGATTGTTCTAACCTATTAATAAAGGTATAATATGTCTTGAACATGTCTTCCATATACACCGTTAAAACAAATATAGGAGTGAGCCTGTAGAAAAGTGTGTAATGTCATTAATAAAGGTCTAAAACCCAGATTGTGTCTGTGTCACAGAGTCTGAAATGTTGTTGTACCCTTGCATTATACAAACAGTACTGTTTGAAAAGGTGCTGGCAACCCAGAGTTGTGCAGTCCCATATAAAGTGGGTGATGGAAGTGCTAGCATCTGTAAAACATATATACAGTCCACAACAGTCAGTTACTGGCTGGCATGAATAAGTAAACCTGGCACACGTGTAGCATGTTATTTTTCCCCAGAAATGTAAGTGTCTGTCAAGAAATGCAGGGTTCTGTACAAATCGAAGTGAAAATGTCATGTGAAAACATCCCAGATATGTAGATAAAGAAATATAAATGCAATCAAGAAATATGTAGCAGTAACATCTGCATCCTGGACAGTTAGTATGTCAGATATAGGTCAGGCATATATTGAACTAGCCAAACCCATTACACAACCTAATGTATGGTGGCAAGTGTAATAATACAAGTAGGGGATATACACTTGCAGTCACTAGGAATGTACTGTAGACTTAAAGGTCATTATAAGATGTTAACCAAGGTTTTACTGTATGTGCATAAACCATGCAATTCCACACCTCAGTGGGTATGTGTAATCTTAAATATTTGTTGGGACATATGTCCTATTGTTCTATAAATATTTGCATTCACGTTGATGCATGTGCCTGTTTAAATACTACAATCATGGTGGCCTGTTGCTACCAAACATCCCTGCATGCTGTTGAAATAACCACTTTGGTTCAATATATGCATGTGTTATGCTTGCTGTTCAACTGTTGTACCCTTGGTGTGTTGGGTTAATGGGAATATTATTGCATGATGTTACAACTAATCTGGAATGCTGTTTTGCTTATGTTGTAATTAAACACACTTAATCACAGAACGTATGGGAAGGCCAGTCCCAGTGGACCCACCTGTCCCTCCTCAGCCGGCAAGTGCACCTGGCACCAGCAGGTCCGGTGCCCAGCCCGGACACCCCTCCTCCATTGGTCCTGTGCCACCTTCAGGTGGAAGCGCTGCAGGGGATGGGGCTCGTCCCCCCCGTGCAAGCGTGGGCAGAGAAGGGCCACCTGTCACCCTTCGAAGGGTGTGGGCTGTGGTGCGTAGGGAGATCCAGCATTCAGTCGCTGATCCCCTACGCTAGCTTGAGGCGAGAGTGGTGCATCTCACAGGTGAGCCTGCCCATCCTACGAAGCCCCCAGCACAGCCACCCTCGGGGCTGTGAAGGTTCAGTGGTGACTGCCCATGGGTGGGGATCTCAGTTCCACTGTTACCATCTGTGGGCTCATGGGCTTGCGATTTCCAAACATCCACCCCCTTCAATTGTGTTCACCCACCCCATGTGTCATACACCACCCCTGTATGCGTCTTGTCTGTCTTGTCTGTTTACCTTCCCAACCTACCTCCCCGGACATACCTACTTCCTCTACCTCACTTCCCACTCTCACCTGAAAAAAAAAAATGGCAATCTGTACACACAAAAAAATTACGCCCCATACATAGCTGCCCATTTTGCACACATGTCCATTGGATAAACAAGTAAGCTGATAATTAGAATTGGCAGTACAACATACTTTGTTGTCATCACCCCTCTCCCAGGGGTGGAAGGTTTTAAAGTTCACTCCAAATTCACTGCATATGCACAGCTGTTGCTGTTAAAGAAATGGGCAGCTATGGACCTTCCCTACACCCATCCTGCACATCCTGAGCTTGTTTACCTACTGTGTGTCCATCTTTGTGCCCCCTTTTTCACCACTTTCCTATCTCCCCATTTTCTTTTCTTTAAAAGAAATTAGCGCGGGGGTTAGCAGGAGTAAGCACTTTTAAGCAGTATTAAGCGGGATTAAGTGAGTGTGCGCATGTGTACGCTTAGCTAAGCATCGCTAAGCGTCACGCAAACCCACGCAAACCCGCTTACAACTGCTTAAAAGTACCTTAGTCACTCTATGGCAGGGCCCTTGTTCTGCTGAGCAGCAAAAGAAAAAAACCTCTGCCAGTTTCGAACCCCAGACCATTGACACTATAGACTGCATGAATTACCACTAAGCCACAGCAGATATGCAAATAACTTGAACTGTGAAAGGAGAACCAGCCATCCTAGCAGGGAATAATGTTACAGTAGCACCTTACAAACACCACACAGTATCAGACCAGGATTAATACTGGCCACAGGAATACAATGCAGTAACCACATTTGTATGGCAGTTAATTGTGTAAGTGAGAAAAAAAATACACACTCCCATGTATCCTGTGTTTGCATTTGGAGGGGTGCGTACATGTCTACACTGAGATGTGTGTACTGGAAGCAGCAACATTCAGGTTTGAGTACAACATGTATATAACTGGCTACAACCCTAGCATCAGATAAGAGACATATACCAACCTTCAGACTGACACAACGGTGTCCATAGCTAACAAGCATGGGCCCCACCTTGGAAATCTGAAAGGGCTATGCCTACCTAACCTAGCATTTTATAGCAGTGGGCTGCAATCAAAGTGAGTAATGCAATCACCAAACAGCAGGCTGCATGCAATTACTGAATGATGGGCAGCAATTGGTGCAGAGGCTGTCACATGCAAAAGTGCAGATACCTAGAAAAGCAGGCTGTACCTGCAGTCCACACATGCAATTATATCATTGCAGGTGCTGTGAGATAGAGATTGAGAGAGAGAGAGAGAGAGAGAGAGAGAAGGACACAGACACAAACTGAGACAGAGACAGAACAGAACAGAGTGAGAAACAGAGACAGAAAGTTGAATAGAGGGGAAAAAAAAAAAAAAAAAAAAACTACAAAACCATAACACACGGAGCAGGGAAATACTAAGGTAAGTTATTTAACTCACATGTATGTGTTGGTATGTTATAGATGTTCCTGAAGAGTACTCTACACACTGCAAATCATCCATGTGTGGCAGCAGTATGTATCTATCTCTATCTGCACATGTGCATAGGGCAAGGGACATACTGCAACTGTTAGTGAAGGGTGGACAGATATCTGTCAATGAAGGTTGATATGTGCATATATCCATGTAGGTCGTAGTGTGTGGCTTAGAAAACAGCATGCTGTGCACAGGAGCGGCCATAGGTCAACTGGTGCCCTAGGAAAAGGGCTCCACAGTGCCCCCTACCACACTTCCTGGTGCCCCCATCCTTGTCTTACTACACCACATAAATAGTGGAAAAGCACCCCTGCTAGAGCGGCGCCCTAGGCGGCCGCCCAGTTGGCCTATGCCTAAGGCCAGCTCTGGTAGTGTTGATATATGTCATGTGGTGGTTAATGCTGTGGGACAGATTTGTCAGATCTGCTGTGTTACAGCCAGTGAGGCCTGCTAATGCTACAAGGGCTGAGGACACCCACATGCATTCTGCACAACACTGTGCAATTTAATCACATACCTGTACATCCCACAACTGTCGCATAAGTGATATCCCCACCATGAAAGGTGGACTATACATGTGCCTATATGTACATCCACGTGTACAGCAATCGATGTGTACATGTATGTGTATAGATATGCATGTATATAATATATACTTTCACTTGACTGTAAATATGTAAATACTGTAAATTCTGTATTGCCATTGAAAGACAAAAAAAAAATTCTTTTGCCATATTGCACTGTCTATGATGTATATTATGCATGTAATTTTCCCTGTCTGTAAAAATTTGTCTCTTGTATTTTACCTTTTACATTGTGTAACCTACTGTATTCACAACTGCTTGTGGTGCTTTTCTCCCCAGGCCTCCACTGAAAATGGGCACTTCTTGGCCCAGTGGACTTCCCCGGTAATCAAACTGAAAATAAATATATATATATATATATATATATATATATATATATATATATATATATATAGAGAGAGAGAGAGAGTGAGAGAGACACGGGTTCATATGTACCGCAACAGGTGTGTGGTGACCAAAGCATGGACTGTAGACAAGTGTTGATACTGCAGTGCCATTCCACCTTCCCAAAACAGTGTACCCATTAACTACCACATAGGTAGAGATCTACCTAACAATGAAGGTGTGATAAGGGAACATGGGACACAGGTGGACAGTAGCCTCTGCTTTGATGAAGACAGTGCCACACTACACCTGTAATCTGTCTGTGTGGTATGTGTCATGACAACAGGTGTGTCAGCTATGGAAGTATAGGGTAGAGTTCCCCTCTACTCATCACAATGCCCTGTGTGGTATGCACTTCACAAGACAACTACACCAGGTGAACAGGCCACAGATAGACCCCCCCAGAGGGTAATACTGGCTGCAAACAGATGCCCTATGCAGACTGACTCACAAAACCACAAGTACACTGTATTGCATACTGGACACACAGAGGTGACCTCTGCCGGACATACAGAGGTATGTCACACCCATAACTGGATGACAACCACCATGGCAACATATCACAATCCTTCTGGGATACACGCTCTAGGGCCCTAAACCTTGTCAGCTCACTAAACGGCACATGCTGGAGGGATAGGATCCCATCTCAGAGATATGACATACACCGGAATAGACCACATAGCAATAGCAAACAAGGCTCCTCCTTAGCAGTTGTTATAAATACCCCTGATGATTGTGTGGGAGATTGGTAATACACCCCAGGAAACACCTCTGTGGTTCAGGTTGGCAGGGGCAAGTGAAATCAAAGTACATGTGTGTCAAAGGCCAGGGTAGCATATGGCTAGGCTGCTGTAGGTCCTAGAGCCAATAGCATATTACCTACCTATGACACTATGCACTCACACATGTACTTAATGCAATAGCTGCTATGTGAGGTTGCATAAGTGTAACGCTGAATGTGTGCAAGGTCTGTAAAGGTGTGATAGCTTAGTGTGATGTTGTATCTGACATGGTAGTGCCTATCCTAGCTGTGAGGACAGCAACTGATGTGTAATGTACTGACAGGCAGACATAGTAGTACGGCAGATGATGTGCCGTAGTTCTCCGTTGACGAATGCGGTGTCTCATTGTAGGCTAAAGCAATACATGTATGCTTAGTGAGTGATACTGCTGGTGAATCCATCACCAATATGAACTGTAGTACTACTTGAAGCTGTAGGCCTAAACAGCACAGTATGGTGTGTGTTCACATTGCTTGGAAACACTGTCATGTGTGTTTCCTGTAGTCTCCACAGAGGACAGAATGCAGACATAAGGGTGTGTAAGTAGTGGCACACAGTACCGTATGGTACACAGGTAATGCTCATCTGTGTTGGCATACAGTGGTGGGTTGTATGTTTGCCTGATGTGTGTGTGTGATTATACCTGTACAATGGATGCAATCATATGTGTGTTACAGGGTAAATGTGTGTATCCAGCAACATATATAGTCTGTTACAGCAGTATGCCACCTATATTAACAACTAGACACATCTCTTAGGCAGGGCTATGGCATCAATGACTAGGGTGGTTGA
This sequence comes from Protopterus annectens, assembly GCF_019279795.1. Lineage (NCBI taxonomy): Eukaryota > Metazoa > Chordata > Ceratodontiformes > Protopteridae > Protopterus > Protopterus annectens. Next base: position 261,424,608 of record NC_056730.1, read on the forward strand.
TTGGTACTACTGTACCTGTACTATACATCCTTTTCAGTGGATGACATCTCTGTTCATGCATCGGTGTGATATACACCCCTGTCTTGAGGTTGCGCAATGTGTCACAAACAGTGTGTTGGGTACTGTTGTATAGTGGTGTGACATATAGAGTCTGCAAGGCAGTGTTAGTTAGTTGTGGCCTGAGAACCAATAAGTGGTATTGAACGTGTGCAACCTCTGACAGACAATAGGATGGTATATATGGCAGTAAAGTGATATCTGTGGGTAAAGGTGTAAAGTGTGACACAGGACACTCTCACACATGTTGTGCATATCTTTTTCATCCAGATGGCCCACCACCACAACCCAGCATATACAGCGGATGAGGAAGAGGTAATACTCGACAGCCTGTTGCAGCGGTACACAATGCTCTTCTCCAGAAGCAGCCAGCACCAGCAGGAGCGGACTGCACTGTGGCAGGAACTTGTTAGTTGGGTAAATGACATAGACATGCATAACCAGCCATATGAGCAGGTACGCTATCACTGCAGTGATTTAATTAGACAAGTCCGGCGGCGTGCATCTGATATCCAAAGACAGCAGCTTGCCACAGGTGGAGGGGTGGCCATTCATCCCCCCCTCACCAGAGCGGAGGAGCTGCTCCTAAGTGTGGTGGCTCCTGGACAACAGCTACAGCAACCTCTGACATGTGTTGTAATGGAGGCCGGAGCCACCCATCACATCCACCTGGAGCAAGCAGGTAACATGCCCAATCTGTAGACTACTGTTAACTGTATTGTTAGATTATGTGTACGTGAGATGTGTACTGTGTGTTTAGCAGTTCAGCTGCCTAGTGTTGTGCAATACAGATAGTTTGAATAATATCCCTACACCTGTGACTGTTGACTATTGTTGTACTGCAGCTTAGCATACCCACTGTAGCAATGCCACAGTTGTGGCCACTGACGAACCCTCTCATATTCTCATAGGTCCCTCTGGTGTGACAGCAGGGCAGCCGTTCCATGCTGGTGAGTGTGTTATACCTGCAATGTTGGTAATGAAATATGCATGTCATAGGTGAGGTGTAGGACATGTACACGTAACACACCTATGCATAATGCATGCCGTGCATGTTTGCTGTGAGACGTTGCACAGCTCAGTAATGTCAGTCACTGCTTCAATGACATGCAATACACAGAGCATGACACACAGTTATGGCAACCCCATACTGCACATTGGATAGGCATAGTTGCAACACCTGTACACAACATAACACATTTATCACATGCAGTACACAAAGTCATGCTACATATGGCGTAACCACACACCCACTGTAAGGTCACATTTCAGTATCCCACTTGTCATCCACACACACATGATGTACCTCAGGTGTAGAGGCCTATCATGGGGCTGTGCAACACTCTTCAACACATAACGCAGCCATGTGAGGCAATGCTCCCTACTGGGCACCTCATGCACCCATGTACAAAGTGGCTGTGTAATAGTGAACGTTTCCACTGCACTGCATTTCAGGTACAGCATGCTAGGCGGTGGTCTGTCACATAGCGGTAGCCGTGAGTGACCACAAGATGCATGATGATGATGATGGCACATGGTACTACACCCCATCCAGTTACAGTGACCACAGTATTACACATAGCAGTCTTTGCTGTGCACATCATTGTTCTGTGTGTGCAAACATATGCACCTATACACACCATGCATAGCATGTTGTGTGTGTGCTTACATATGCTAGTATACACATTCTGCACATCAGTCGCCATCTATACAAAGAGTCACATATATGTCCTGGAATGCTATTGGGTGTATAGGTCACATGACACACATTGGGTATGTGTGGTGTTTAATGTTGCAGTTGTGTAGCATGCCATGTCGTGGCTGGCACTGACATATCTGCAATATGTTTCACACTCACCATAACCACTGTACAATGTCCATGTCGAGCATTGGGATTCCTTCACATCTACATGCACCACTCATCCCATGTCTGTACATTGCATGCATTTGCTACACCTGTGCCCACTATTAAGTGCTATGGACACAGACACTGTCATCAGACATGGCAAACTATGTATCACACAGATAACACATGCATCCATGGTATGTATACCATTGAGTGATGGTGCACATCACATTGCAGAGCAGATAATACTTGCACAGCAATGTTGTGTCCATGTACACACTCTGTTCCAGGGTGTACCCAATCACTGAACAACTACACACATGCATCAAAGCCATGTATAATGTCATTAGATAGGGCGGTCTACACTTGCACTGCATGGTCTTGAGCAACACATATTCTGCATGTTGACGTGTGTGGTGACTGTTTGCCTTGTGATACTGTCACCCACCATCAACCACTATTGTGTATGCGTTGGATTGCTGGTGTGTGTGTGTGTATGTGCTGTGGTGAGCAGTGTATTTATGTGCATGTGTGCATGTGTTCATGTGTGCATGTGTTCATGTGTGCATGTGTTCATGTGTTCATGTGTGCATGTGTTCATGTGTGCATGTGTGCATGTGTGCATGTGTGCATGTGTTCATGTGTTCATGTGTGCATGTGTGCATGTGTTCATGTGTGCATGTGTGCTAACATCACATACAGATTGTAAAGTGTGTTTCCTGTCTTCCTTCCACAGGTGCTGAGTTAGGGGTGGCTGAATGCAGCAGGCAACCTGATGTCACTGCCACTAATAGTGGAGATGATGAGACATGTATTGTGGCACAGGAAGGTCTGACAGGGTCTGTTGTTGGTCCACCAATCGACACTACACAGCGGTCAACCCCATCTATGTGCACACTCATACTGCCAATACATCCCTTGTCACCAATGGCCTTAGCTGAGGGACAGCATACAGTTGGCATTGTCCAGGAGAGTGTGGTACCTATGGCACATGCATCCCCTCACAGCAGCCATAGCCAGATTACTGGAACAGTACCACATAGGTGGATGTCCAGGGGTTCTCGGGGGAGCACCACTGGTTGTATTACCCCGGGGCAGACGTGCCCCCAGAGGTATTACAACCTCCAGTATGTTCCGGACTGTAATGCAGGCACAGGCACGTATGGAATGGTACACCCAACAGGGACTAAGGGCACAGAGAGCCCATTACACTGCTATCAATTACAGCATCCATGACCTTGCCGGTGCCATCCGGAATTACACCGAGGTCATTGTTAGCCGTTGGAGGGAGACATTAGATGTCCACCATGATGTGTTAGCCATGAGCCAGGACCATGCGGGACGGATGAGAACCCGACGCAGATGCATGCCAGCAACAGCATCAGCTGGCAGTCATTGCGGATGGACCACGGATCACAGCCTCTCCCGTAGTGGCAGTACCAGCCCTAGCAATGCTGGGGCTGGCCTGTCCATTGACCATCCTACTAGACCATGTGCATGTGGCATGGGCCAGTCCCAGCAGGGGCATGGGTGCAGTCATCATACCTCTGCCTCTGATGACAGCACCCAGTCAGGGTTGGTACCCAATACTGCTCTTAGCACCCCTGCTAGGCACAGGTACCGTGTCCATGGCCGGAGACAGTGATCTGTATGGCCTAGCAGGTACAGTTTGTGGTTGTCCCACAACCGCCCATATATGGCAGCTACATGGTGGAGTTGTGTGCAGGCAGACACACACATTTACCATACAACTAGGGCTCACACATACACACATTACATCAACATTGGCCCATGCAGTACTGTTGTCCCCCACACACACACACACACACACACACACACACACACACACACACACACACACAGACCTGCCAATTGGATGGGTCAATGTCGGGCTCTGGCAAACCTACAAAACACCCTGTGCATATGATGACACCTGTGCCACCTCCTGTCATCTGTAACATTGATGCAGGAACAGGCTAACATGGTTCTGATGCACAGGGTGGCATTAGAGCAGTGTAGCAATAGTAGCAAGTTGACAACAGAAAAGTGTAATGATATCCTTGTAGGTATACCTGAGCAGGCATTATGCATCACAGCTGTGATAGTCATTGTAGCATTGTTTACAGCAGTGTTAGTCCTGAGTATGCAATGTCCACCCATGTGCCACTTGGCTGAAGTGTACAGTGTTGGCAGCATGTGTTAGTGAGTGGACAGTACGTTTGTGATGTGTGCTTTACAAATTAGTGGGTGCACATCTGTGAACATGGTGTGTGCGCACTGTCTGCATGTACGTGCATAGTGGACATGTGGGATGTGCGACATACCCTGTTCTACACATTGTTAACATCTCATGGTATCTTTCGATGGCCAGTATGCATTCTACTACAGATATGTACTAACATGGGTACACATGTGTGTAAGACGTGGGTTGGCACTATGCTGTGGGTGATACTGTTGATATCTGTCAATGATCTGCAGTCTGGTAGTATACACCATCTCAACAGCATGCCTATAACCAATCATTAGATGATGTCCTGACAAATGACTCACAGTTGTAGGGAACTCAGTAACAGTTGGATCCTTCCAGTACTATACAATAACAGTAACCAGTGGTATTGACCACCACACGTTCCTGGGACCACACCTGTGTGGCATATAGCCCTCTTAGGTACATGCAAATACACTAGGAATATGTCCATCAACATCTGGAAATGCATGCATTGGCCTACACTGCATTCCCTGGATGGGGCGCATATCCTACACAAGGGTATCATACAGACAGATACCCATTGTGCAATACATGCTGTATAGCAGTAAGCCATCTATGGCATATTCATCCACATTTACTATACATACTATCCCGACAGTACCACATAGGTGGTAGCCCTCAACATGTATGTTGGGTACCAATGTGTACAGACAGACACGTGTTATGTCATCTGTCCCTTGGTATCCACATATCCATATGTATTGTGGGGTCCCTTGGTGTTTCACATAACACATTAGGGGCCTGCATGCATATCCACAGGGCTGGTGTACACCTATAATGACTGTCCATTATTGCCAGTCGTTGTGTATGAACATGTCTGACATATACCCTGGCAATTACCCTCACTCACAGTACTCTGTAGTACATGTCACGGATCACTACATTGGCCGGGCTTGACACAGACATACATATGTGACCTATGATTTGTGAAGCAGCGGCACAATCTGTCGAAGGTTACAAATGTATTCATGTCATATGCAGGCTTCACATCTATGTACTGATTGAGGTCACATGTACACATATTTATTTGACATGCAGATACCCGATGTGTGCAATGCACATACTGGTTGAAACATATGTCATAACGTAGTAAAAGCAAAACCCACACTGTATTGACCACCTGTAGCACACACACACACACACACACACACACACACACACACACACACACACACACACTTGGAGTTTGCAGGACTCAAACTCCTACCTAAATATGTTATGTTATGATACTAGAGAGATATGCATTAACACGCCACGCTATATGCATTACTGGTTGGTTTATGTTCTCCTTGAATATTTGCAGGATGCTGACATCATCAGACTTTCCAAAGAGGGATGTACCTCTTTTAATGTGTTTTCCCAGTCTCCAAAAAGGCTACTTCTCTCAAAGGAAACCACACACATACACACACACACACACACACACACACACACACACACACACACACACCACACTTGGCATTTGCAGGACTCAAACCCCTACCTAACTATGTTATTAATCTAGAGAGATACACATTAACATGGCGTGCTATATGCTTTACTGGGTGATTTCTGTTCTCCTGGTATATTTGTAGGATGATGACATCATCAGACTGGACATGGTAATGTGTGTACACAATTGTTTTGCAATCCTAGGAATGATCCATGTAGGTTGGCAGGTATCAACAGCTTGTACAGGACCCCTTGAGCCTCAACTTGTGTGATCTATCTGTGGACACATTGACATCCCTTCATATGTCAACACATATCTATGCACAGATTGTTGATTTTGTGGATACGACGTGTCTGTGATGTTGATGAAGAGCTGTTCAAAGTCTATGTGGGACATGTGTAGCTCTGTTCCATGATGTATGTCCTGGGTGGCTGCCTTGCAGATGGTGTAGCATGCTTGGGAACCATGATCTGCACATGAACATACCACAGTTGGTAGGGTTGTGTGTTTGTCAGTTTCCAATAGCTCTGTTTATCATGTCTGCCATGATGCACTCCCTGGCCTTGCAGATCAGACTTTATAGGCTTACTGGACTATATTTCCCATGGTGTGATGTGCACCCACACATGTGGGAAGTACCTTATGTTGCTGTAACACATTTGACAGTTCCAGGTCCTGTGGAGTGGGTGAGGCTCAATAGACTGCTCAGGTGCAGGGTCTGTTTGTTCTGTGGTGCATGCATGACACATATTGGGAAACAATGTAATCCAATTGCTGCCATGCTTTTGGCTTTGGGGGGAGCTGTTCAGCCATTCTACACATGATATCTCCTGGTATGATGTCAGGGACTATCGTCTGTGGGAGGTGGGTATGTATACATGGGCCTGTCTGATAGGATGTTGGCAACGTCAGTAAGGTACAGTTGTCCCTGACTCAGCACATATATGCGTGTACATTACTATTTATTACATAGCTGAAGGACATGTCATGATTCTCAGTCTGGACTCCTTCTCAGCTACTCTTTACAAAACACCTACAAACCTGAGCACTAATTCCGGTTATACTCTTTTACACACTTAACACCCTACTCATCCTTTGTGCTCAGGCTACAGAGTATGTCATCATAATACACTGGCATGTCCAGGGGTCGGTTTAATATGTACTCTCCAGTCCAGCTAGTGAATATTGTGGTTATGACACAATGTCACATCTGCCTCATGTACACAGACAACCCTCTCCTCCTCACATCACACTCACATATATGTGGGAGATGTAACAATATTGACATACAGGATGCTGAGCTCTCTCGACCCATGACTGGCATAGTCTATCAGGTGGTGAGGGTGACTACACACACACCACATATCAGTCTCACATACACCGATAGTGACAGCACAGAAACCACATTATCACACATATTCGGAGGCTCTACATACACTCTGCCTAAGCAGCAGAGACCTCCACAGCAGACACACATACAACTGTTACCCCACTACAATGCCCACATGTCACACAGTTCACAATGTCAGTGTGCCACACAGTCACTGCCCTTTGGGCTAAACAACACACCTGATACACTTGTTATAGGTGACACTTAATGTCAAACACACTGCCGTCCCACTCACCAGGCCAAACAAGGGAATAGTCACTTTGAGCTGTCTCTCAGGTGCCAGGATCTGCCACATAACACATGCACTCAGGTCACTCCAAAGCAAGTCCAGGACTGGCTCCATCATTGTCCATGCTGGTGCGTACAACCTCAGACGTTCCTCCCTGGACCACATGACATGGAACATAGAGGAACTCTGTGATCATGTAGCCCAGCCCAGTATTACCCTGACCTTGTCTAGCATCTTACACTCACCAAGTATGATGTCACAGTATACCAACAAACTGTTCACGTTTAACAGTTGGCTAACATATTGGTGTTATTCAAAGGGGATACAGTGTCTGTCACCCTGGGGTGACATGCTTGACATGCCACATAGCTTCCCTATGGACAGCTTGCACCTGTCACCCTTGGACTTTTGAATACTGGCTAGGGCACTTGCTGCCACCATAGTGCCTTATTTAAGTGGGGCTCAAAGGACAGAACCATCTCCATAGACATTACAGAGTACACGACACTGAGGGTAATGCTGCTCGACACCAGATGTATTACCCTCAAATTGCGCCCACTCAGGAATCTCCTCAGTAGGGAGGATAGCAATATCTTTGCACTAACAGACACATGATTCAAGCTCCCACATGCACACCAGCACTACCAGGCTGGATTTCGTACCATGCTTTCTGACCACATAACTCGGAATGGCCAACACAAATAGGGGGTGAATCCATATACATCACAGATACACATACCTCCGGGTTGGTAGCACTGCACAAAGCATCACAGACCATACATATGCACCTAACATTGTGCAAATCGGCCTTTTGGTTTGTTGCCTGCTACAGACCACACTCCCCAACTCAGCAACCCCACTCAGCTTTCCTGGGAACATTGGACAATATGAAGGTCTCCGCAAACACCATTATATTGAGTGACGTCAAATACCCATACATTGACTGTGGATAGTACTCAGGCCACAACACCCTCGACCAACAGTTGCTACTATTTCTACACTCATATGCTATGGCACAACCGGTCACCACACCCACACGAGGGGACAACATATCAGACATGATCATCACCGACATGGGGACTCTATGTTCCACACCTGCGATATACCCCTCATTGCTAAGGGCAGAACATACTTTATCTCACTGGACATCCATATCCCGTCCATACACCCTTCCCAGGTAATGTTGGTGAACTTCCCATAGGAAAACGTCACACTCCTCCAAACCACGGTGGTATCCTTCAGAGAGCCTGGGTCAGTGGTAAGTATGTCTCAGACTGCTGTATCCTTTACATACACATTCTATGGACACCTAGTGGACCGCATGGATCGTTACATCCAAAATAACAACTGGACTCATTCCTACAATGGCAGTGGACCTGTGTGGTAGACCCCAGCCATTCACATGCTTTACAACAAATGGAGGAAGCTACTACATGATAGAGTACAATCCCAGACAGGGAAGGCATCTGTGATCTGGACTAGCAGACAGCTACAATCACTTGGGTAATTATGTCAGGCACGCTTCTAACGGACAATTGCACCAGACATGTTGGACACTCACAAGGCCTTCTTCAGTCAATTCAGGTACCTGGCTGGACACTCACTGATATGCTGTGTGTTACTGCATACTGACTAAACATACCCTGAACCCACTGACATTGCCATCATCCTGGCAAACAGGTTCAGTGCAGATGTGTCCCCCACATACCCCCTAAGGTGATACTGTCCATACCAACAGAGTGTAACCTCCCAGACATCATGAGTAAACAGGTGAGTGCTGCCCTCCCCACAGCGGATAACACAGCATCAATGGGACCAGACAGTGTCCCAGCCTGTGTCGTACACAGCCTTCATGACAGACATAACACTCACATTACGTCACTGTTCGACATAAGAGTTACTGCAGCATATGTACCCATGGAATGGCGTACAGCAATAGTGGTCCTGCTCCACTGAATACTGCCACAGCAAACCACAGGCAATATTGGCCTAAAAGGCTAATTAGCCTGTTCTGCAAAGCTATGGGGTGTATTGTAATGGGACTCATGCACATAGACATGGGAAATCTACAGACACTGGGTCCTACACATTACAGCATTGTTGTGGGCAGATCTTGCCTGTTGGACCTGTTCATATTCTTTCAACAGTTACCAGGTCCATCAGTGTTGGGACGGTTGTCCACACAACCTGCCTGGACCTTGCACAACTCTTCAACACAATACCCCGCTCGGCCATTATGCATAGACTCCCCAGCATCAATATCGACACATATCTGACACGATGGATTGCTACCTGGATCAGGGATAGCACCCACATGCTCAGTGTTGCAGGTGCCATGTCTGACTATACACCAATTACACATGGCATCCCACAAGGATCAGTCCTGGGACCTCTCTTGTTCAGTATATATTTGTGTGATGTACAGGCTATCACAGGAGGGTTATGGCTGCGCATGTTCGCAGATAACTGCAAACTGGGTGCCATAATCAGCTCTCCTGCTGGCACATGCATACTCATACAGGGTCTCACAGAGATAGGTTGAATGGTGCCTGAGCCATGGCCCACGGCTACATGCCATTAGTTGCATAGTCACCCCCTTTGATGATGACAAAATGCCCACACATTACCATATAGGATGTAATCCATTACATACAGTAGTGGTTGTTACGGTTTTGGGGACACAACCTGTTCGTACTCTCGCCTTTGACAATCCTATTGCCATAGTGGTTAGACAGTACGTCTACATAGCCCACCATATCCCACATGGTTTCACATGTTGATCATGTGTGGTCATTGTGCCCCTATACTCTTCACCACCGTGCTTGGTTACCATGCCACATTTGGGATGTACCTTACCTGACACCTGCAGCAACTGTAATGGCCACAAATGTTACTCATCGAGCAGATGTAGGGACTCACACAGATGCCCTGCACAGTTCCGTTACAGTACCTCCAGCTATACTCAGTCACTTACCACCTACATGGATGTGTTGTGTGCCTGTAGTTGCAGGCAATATCTGACCCAGACTTACTGGACATGCTCCACCTTAGGATATCCGACTCCCTTGGAGCTACACACTCCAGGGGCATATACTTCAGCACTGATGTTAAAAGGACATGCTGGGGGTATAGATTATTATCAGAAAGCCTCCACTCACTCCGGAGTGCAGTCCCAGTTTTGCATTGGCAGAGCCACCCACTGACCACCTACAGGTGACATCTTGACATGTGGATGGGTGATTACATGTTTATCCATGGGATATCTTCTGGGTCCCTGCTAGACAGAGGCACAATACACTCAACATGAATGGGCTATCTTGTGTGACCTACTATTTAGAGGCACAGTGTTCTGATTAGACTGGGTTGCAGAAGCCTAACACACTCTGGCTATGCTTGTACATGCCCCAGGGCAGATAGCCTAGTATCAACCTCTGAACCTATGATAATTTTCATGATGCACAATGTTTATTGCTGATACTGTTTGCAGGTTTTAATCATCTTTGCTTTCACACTTTCTATGAACCGCTTAGGTATCTACAGAACATATTTGCTTATGGCAGGGTTCCACTATATTATTTACGTGTCTGTTGTCATATCAGTGTGTGCACAGGGCAGATTGCTGGGATGTGAGAGGTTCCTGGGTTAACACATGCAACTGCCTGCTATGTGTGGCCCAGTGCTGTACTCCAACATGGCCTAAGTGTGTGAGCATGCCCAGTTCAGACTGTCAGTGTTCTGTTGCCTGACATTTGTCTCATGTATTCAAGTGTGTGAGCATGCCCAGTGTGACCGTTCAATATGTTGCTGTCTGAGGTCCACTACATTTGTTAATGTATGTCTACATGTCCAATATTAACATTTGTACTGTGTGTGTTGAAAGTCAGGTTCAATTCTTACTGCAGGACTCACCTTTGTGTCATAACTCGACAGGGATTATGCTGTGCCTGCAGGGTTTCCATGAAATACTTTGCATAGACTTATCAACATTTCTTCATACAGGCTAACCACTGCAATACTGTCATGGTTTAGTGGTTCAGTACTATGACTATAATGCACACTATCCTGGGTTCGAGGCCCATCACTGCTTATATTTTCCTACTGAGCAGACCAGACTGCTTAGGGGCCAGTAGAGCAAATATGAGCATGTTGGCTTTTATTCAGCTATGCCCTACCTAGACCCAGCTTGTCCAACATTGCTCGGTATTAACCATCATTGTTGGACATTGGCCAATATTACTCTACATTGACCACATTTGTAGTAGTTGGTGTGTGTGATTTTGTTTACATATACTTCATGATGGTAAATGCTGTTTAGCACTGCTTTATATTGCTTAACATATGGCAATCATGCCTCAGGTGATGATGCAGGGCTGCCTATGTTGGATGCACATACTACACTCCCTATACATGTTTGAAAGCAGGTAGTGTCAACGTAGGCATCCCTTTTACTATATGTGCGGGTCAGAGGGAGGTATCATTTCCAGAGTTCCTATTGAGCCAGTGTATGTGCTATGCGTTGCCTCTTTGCCAAGGCCAAAGCATACTGGGCACACCTCCTTCTGCCTACTGGGGCAGGCTCAGGTTGTTCCTCCTCCAAGTCACTCTCTTCCTGTGATGGCCTTGGCAATGGTGGGGGGCTGTTTGGCCCAGGCCTATGCTGGTCCTGCTGCAGCTGTTTTCACAGGATCATATTATGTAGCATAGCACATACCATGACAATTTGGGTACATGTAGTTGGTGAGTACTGCAAGGCTCCACCAGATGTGTCCAGGCACCTGAACCATGACTTGAGCAGCCCAAACACACGCTCGATTACATTTCGTGTTTGTCCATGCGCCTCATTATGGCATTCCTGTTCAGGTGTGTGTGCATTTATGATGGGTGTCATCAGCCACGGCTCCAGTGCATAGCCAGCATCCCCCACTAGGTGACCATGTGGGATGTCCCCATTGGAAAATGTCTGGTACAGCTGCATCAGATGCCAGATATGGGAATCATGGTAGCTTCCAGGGCAGCCAGCACACACATTCAGTATTATGCCCTGGGCATCACACACAACCTGGCAGTTGATGGAGGGTAAGCCCTTGTGGTTAATGTCGACCCTACCCCGCTCACTGGCTGGTGCTCTGATGCATATGTGCATGCAGTCTATTGCACCCACTACCTCAGGGTATTCCGCTATTTGCTGGAAGAGATGCATATTGCTAGCCAATACCTCACGGGACTTGTGGAAATATACATGATCACCAACATGTGCTGACATGGCATCCAGGAACTGGTGCAGTACCCTAGATGCTGATGCCTTTGATATCTCCATCATATCACCAGTTGGTCTCTGGAAGGTACCTGTTGCTAATATTCCTAGGCCAACACATACCTTAGTTTCCACTGGGATGGGTACCCCTCTGTTGGTTCTGTGTGTGAGGCGTGGCCTGCACAGCTCAACAATTTGCTGCAAGAGGTCTCTGTCCACTCTATAGCACTCCACTTTCTCCAGCTCTTGTAGCCCCTGGTAGGTAACCCTGGGCCTGTACACTCTCCTCCATCTCCTCACTGTGGTTTGTCCAGCAGCATTTGCATTATCACCACCCTCAGCATGTTGCATATGTCACCTTATAACAGCAATGGCAGCCCCTAACATTTTTTTGTCTCAGTGAAGCTTTTTCAGTTTTCACTTCTATTAGCTTACTGCAGTGTTGCAGTGTCTCTTAAGAGAAACATAATGGACTGTTATTTGCAGAGTTTTAAGTGCTGGGCTGGGCTAGTGTTCTGCCTGGGTAATTGCCTGTTCTGATTGTTTTCACCTGCTAGCTCTGCTAGTACTCCCTGGTAACTTCCATTATTTGGTGTGCTCCCTTTTTTCCTTTCTGTTTCCTCTGGGGGGGGGGGGCACCGCGCACACAAGCACAAACACGCACACAGCAGCTAATACGCGCGCACACATGCTTACATGGACTAAAACTTGCTTATTCTTGTTAAAACACATGCACACCAGTGCAAACACACTTAAAACTGATTACAGTCTTACATATGCTTACTCAAGCCTACACGTGCGCACACACGGTTACACGTGAGCACACTGTCTTACTCGGGTTTACTGGCGTGCACACATGCGTATGCACGCTCAGCAAGAAACTTTGGTGTTATCCACGGCATACACCTTCGATTTCATGACTTTACCTGTTCTACCTGTTGACACACCTCTTTCACTATTATGTGAATGTAAGCTGACACATGACACTGTGCTCCAATGAGCTTCACTCCTTTCATACATACCCTCCTCGTGATGTCAACTATCTTCTACTCTGTTACTCCCCTTATCCTACTCCTACACTCCACTGACTGTGCTCATTTCCTATGTAAACTTGTGATTCACTATCCTAACTCTCATTTGCATAGGATTGCCTACTAATGCTTAGTTACATCTCTTAGACTGAGCTTCCCCCTTTAGCAACCTCTACTTGGTGGCCATGTTGTCTTCAGCCTGCCATTCCCTTGCATTGTAAATTCTTTTTAGCTATAAAATCCACATTTGTGGATCTTAATTATTAATTTTCTGCTTTTTAGGGTGCAGCGCATTTGTGCGGTGCTGCGCTACGGTTAAACCCCAGAGATCGGGATAAAAAAAAAGTTATTTTATTTTTAATTTGCATCCCTTCCCATTGCCAATGGCCATATTTTTGGCCATTGGCCTGCTTCCTCCTGTACATGCATGCTTTATTTCCAGCTGACACGGCTCCATTTTGCTATTTGCAGAACCGTACTCAGTTATCAACTGAGTATGTTTCTACAAGTAACACTACTCCAACTCGGACAGGTTCGGGTTTCCTGGATCGCAAATTTACCTCATTTGCATAGCTTTCACCTGCAATTGAGGTAATTTGTATATCCCAGCCCTGTCCGTGTAGGACTAGTTTAGAGATCTCAGTTCCACGCCCCTACCAGCTGTTCCTGGATCGCTCGGCGGACATGTTGGCTGCATGGAGTCTTACTCTACTCTAAGACTCCGTGCAAGCCTTCGTGAATCCAGCCCTTGGAGGTTATGGGCTTTGTATTAAAATGGAAAAAAAGATAGTTTAGTACATGAAAATTAGCTATAAGTGGATTTATTCCCATGATTTCTTTTGCATTTCATATTACGGTTTACAGGTAAGCTGAAGCAGTATGTTGCTTTCCAGACAATTCCAAATGGTCATGTCAGAAATAATGACAAGTGGAACATTGCTATACAGCTGCAGCACACTCCAAATGTATCAGGAAACCCCACCATGTGCCAAAAGTGTCTGGGAAAACCCAATGTGTGGCACAATATACCCTAACACTATATAGCTATAACTGTAAATAAATAAATAAAACAGATATACTGTAATACTAAATAAATAAATAAGTTGAGATCATAATATCAGACTAAAACAAACTCTGGTATGTAGGATAGATCCTGCAATACTTTCTATCATAGGGAAAGCTCACCACCAATATGCTAACAAACAGCTGTCAAACCATTGCTATATTTCTTTACTGCAGTGGTAATAATTTTGTCTGTGAATGCTACAGCCTTAACTTTTGCAGTTCTAATGTCGATCTTCTCTTTTCATTATTTCAAATTGTCACCAATATGGGCATTCAGCACTGTTTGAGCTGCAACATGCTGCTCAAAGGTAAGTGGTCTGAATGGAAGTTAGGAGGCCTGGTTTACAACCGTATACTGCAAACATAGAAGACAGCCAGTGTGATAGATTAAGAGAATGATGATGTCAGCAATCCAGTGTAGCATGGAGTTGTTTACAATAACTTCTGGCATCATTATTATTAACTTTTACTTTTGGCTACTTTAATTATTGATGGAGAAAAAAATTGAGAAAATGTTCGTAGTTTTACTATCTGTGAGTGTGTAGCCATTTTCTTATGTTGACAATAGCTTCTACCAGTCAATGAAGCCATATTCAAACCTGTGTGAAAAGGCCAGGGTGAAGCATTGTCTTTTTTTTAATCCACTCTGACCTCATTGTGTACAACCCTGGCCCCCTGTAACCATTGTCCATGCCAGGTGTACCAGGTGCTGCCCAACACTTCAAGACTTAGTCTGTTTTTTTTTTTTTTTGCTGATGTCAGTCATGGATCTTGAGGATGTCCTGGGGAATCCACTCATCTGTGTTTCTTTCTGAGGGGAATTGTTTTCATTTGTTATTTTCAATGACCAAAAACTGTTGTCTGTCCACAAACCTATCAAATCTGCTGGGCATTTTCTGTATTAGTACTATTTTGCTAAGGCCTGGAACACCTTTCCTATATCCATCAGGTTAGTACACTCCCTCGCATCTTTCAAAACCACTCTGAAAGACTTCATAGCCCAAATTTAGTTATTTTCAGGATAAACTATACCCCTAAATAAGAACACATGCCTATTCATACCTTAAATCACCTTAGTCTCCTATCTTCACTCACTTGCTTACTTCTATTAATTTCTCTCCCCCCATCTAAATATACCATAAGCCTATTTTTTTCTCACTTCATATTGCAATTCCTGTTTGCATTATACTAACCTTCCTTTAATTTTTCTGTAAACTGGCTAAAAATTTTCTAACTATTAAATCAGTGTCATATAACTTGTATCAATTCTTAACCAGTGTTTTCATATTATGTCTAATTTCGCATAATTACTTAAACTGTATTTGTTTTTTGTATTAGTTTTAAAGACTGTAACATTACTTTTCTTAAAATGTTTTGTGATACTATGGAGCTTTTCTCCCCTGGGCTATGCTAAAAATGGGCTCCTGCTCGGTTGGACTTTCCCAGTAATCAAATATCAATAAATTAATAAATAACCTACCCACTTCCTTTTACCCACTCATCACACTCATTGTTTTTACATCAGAGGGCAACTCCCCTTTTCTGACGACAACACCTCTTAGGGAGAGTTGTTTGTCTTTTCCCAGTTAGGGGTCGCTACAGCGGAACTCCGGTCCGTTAATGATTGGCAGTAGATTTTTTATGGTGCTGAGTTGCCAGCCCGATGCCCAACCTTCAGCAAAGGCACGCTCATTCACACATGTCTTTCGGAGGCCACTCGGCCGCGGGGAGGACATGCAGACTCCACACAGGAAGCACTCCAGCCGTGAATCGAACAGGAGAACCTTTTGCTGTGAGGCAACAACGCTACCGCTGTACCACCGTGGTTTCAACACCTCTTAGGGAGAGTGTCAATGAGAATTCTTCCACCTAGGATAGGCATTCCCAGCTGTTTCCTGTCACTCTGACAGTCATCTAAGCCACTAATCAAAACCAGGTGAGCTGGATCATAGTCAGAGGTTTATCCCTCTGTGCCAACAGAGTGACCCTGGGGTGGTACATTACTGAGAAATAAACATAGTGTCATAAGGGGAAGCAGTCATTTTTATTCTGTTCATTGGCATCTTGTGATACTGGCACTTGATATTTCAGAAACATAATCTCATCCATCTGTCTAAATACCCATGTGTTAGCATTAGTTACATCCTGGCTAATAGAAGGAAATATAACTGACCAGATAAATACTTGCTAATGTGCAGGCTATCATGTCTGCTCTTTCCATAATGAATTTCATTTGCATTAATGACTACCAATAATATTTTTGATGTTTTCTGTAGCTATATAAAACAATGAGCCAGTAAATAAAGAAAAATGGGTATATGCAAGCGTTTAGCTAAAAAGTGTGAAAAGAAAAGAGAAGTTGCTTTATTCACAGTTGCACAGTATCTTGGTGATCATGCATATCTAAAATTGTATTTATTTTTGGTAAATTTTACAGTCTATGGCTAGATTTCATGGAGACATGCTGTACATATGAGAAAGCCTTCCACAACTAATAGTGATACTCTGGAGTACAAAGCTCACATCAGTATATTAACAGCAACTAAATGCATCGATGAACAGCTTGCTTTGTTAGGGTACTGCAGCTGGAGAAAGGCAAACAAGCTGAGGTATATACAAAAGCTGTTGTAGTACATGGGCATTTATAACTGGGAAACTTGGGTCGTGAATGGCTAGGCTTAAAAAGACTCTAGGGCTATTACTCTAGTAATTTCTTATGATCCTATAATCCTATGAAAACCAATCAAAGTGGAGTAGAGCAAATGGTAATTTGGGAAGCAAGATACTGGCCACGTGGTTGATACCATGGATCTCATAACTGTTAGGGACAGCCTGCAGTACAAGTCAGCATATGGTGGTCAAAGCCGCTGGTAAAACCCACATAGTAATATTTTACTGCACATTGCAAACATCTACTGTCAGGAGTCTATTTACATGAACAGTTTTCATTTCCATTAAAGTGAAGTGGAAGAAAAGGGGATGTGAGAAAACAGAGCAAGCAGAGGTACTCACAGTAGAGAAGAATAAAAGGAAAATACATGGGGTAGGCAAGGTACATGTTTTTATTTTTATTGGGATAACAGCCACTTATGTGTGTGCATGTCTGTGTGTGTGTGTGTGTGTGTGTGTGTGTGTGTGTGTGTGTGTGTGTGTGTGTGTGTGTGTGTGTGTGGTACTTTTATATATAATATATGCATGTACACACATATATATATATATATATATATATATATATGTGTATATATATATATATATATATATATATATATATATATATATATATATATATATATATATATATATATATATATATATATGTACAGTATATGTGTGTGACGTATAGCTATATCTCTAGCTATATATATATATATATATATATATATATATATATATATATATATATATATATATATATATCTAAGGGTTTCATAATGCTGGCTGAGCTTCAAGTGCCTGAAGACAAGTTTCTTGAAGCTAATGACTAGATATGTGGTAGCCGTTGTGCTCATCTGCTCATGCTCAATCTTGAATATGAGTTCAGTCGACCAGCTGGTGCATGCTAAATACCTGCACCCTAGGGAATGACATGCAGAAGTATTTGTGCACCAGATAAGAAATGAAGGGAAACAGGAATGTGGAGTTTAGGTTTAGGGAGGGGAAGGGGATTTTAAGTTTAAGGAGTGCTTGGGAGTGTTAGATTGCTATAGATTACTTCTTTTGCTATTGAACATCGTATTCATGAGGAAATGTTTGCATGTTTGTTGATGAAAGAAAATTACTTGCAGTCACTTGCATTCTTTGGCTCAGATTGTTCCATTTTTCCCTGTGCCTAATCCTCTGGGTGTTATGTTCTGTTGTGGAGTTGATTTATTTAATGGGTCCATATGCTTTCATGTGCTGTGGA